>NC_088717.1:44172201-44490214 GCF_963576615.1 Watersipora subatra
TACCAATATGTATAAAAACTGATACCAATATGTATAAAACTGATACCAATTATATATAAAACTTATACCAATATGTATAAAACTGATATCAAAATGTATAAAACTGATACCAATATATATAAAACTGATACCAATATGTATAAAACTGATACTAATATGTATAAAACTGATACCAATATGTATAAAACTGATACCAACATGTATAAAACTGATACCAATATGTATAAAACTGATACCAATACGTATAAAACTGATACCAACATGTATAAAACTGATACCAATATGTATAAAACTGATACTAATATGTATAAAACTGATACCAATATGTATAAAACTGATACCAACATGTATAAAAACTGATACCAATATGTATAAAACTGATACCAATATATATAAAACTGATACCAATATGTATAAAACTGATATCAATATGTATAAAACTGATACCAATATGTATAAAACTGATACCAATATGTATAAAACTGATACCAATATGTATAAAACTGATACCAATATGTATAAAACTGATACCAATATGTATAAAACTGATACCAATATGTATAAAACTGATACCAATATATATAAAACTGATACCAATATGTATAAAACTGATACCAATATATATAAAACTGATACCAATATGTATAAAACTGATACCAACATGTATAGAACTGATACCAATATGTATAAAACTGATACCAACATGTATAAAACTGATACCAATATATATAAAATTGATACCAATATGTATAAAACTGATACCAACATGTATAAAACTGATACCAACATGTATAGAACTGATACCAATATGTATAAAACTGATTCCAATATGTATAAAACTGATACCAATATGTATAAAACTGATACCAATATGTATAAAACTGATACCAACATGTATAGAACTGATACCAATATGTATAAAACTGATACCAACATGTATAAAACTGATACCAATATATATAAAACTGATACCAATATATATAAAACTGATACCAATATGTATAAAACTGATACCAACATGTATAGAACTGATACCAATATGTATAAAACTGATACCAACATGTATAAAACTGATACCAACATGTATAAAACTGATACCAATATGTATAAAACTGATACCAACATGTATAAAACTGATACCAATATATATAAAACTGATACCAATATGTATAAAACTGATACCAATATGTATAAAACTGATACCAATATATATAAAACTGATACCAATATGTATAAAACTGATACCAATATGTATAAAACTGATACCAATATATATAAAACTTATACCAATATGTATAAAACTGATATCAATATGTATAAAACTGATACCAATAGATATAAAACTGATACCAATATGTATAAAAACTGATACCAATATGTATAAAACTGATACCAATATATATAAAACTTATACCAATATGTATAAAACTTATACCAATATGTATAAAACTGATATCAATATGTATAAAACTGATACCAATATGTATAAAACTGATACCAATATGTATAAAACTGATACCAATATGTATAAAACTTATACCAATATATATAAAACTGATACCAATATGTATAAAACTGATACCAATATATATAAAACTGATACCAATATGTATAAAACTGATACCAACATGTATAGAACTGATACCAACATGTATAAAACTGATACCAATATATATAAAACTGATACCAATATGTATAAAACTGATACCAACATGTATAAAAACTGATACCAATATGTATAAAACTGATACCAACATGTATAAAACTGATACCAATATATATAAAACTGATACCAATATGTATAAAACTGATACCAATATGTATAAAACTGATACCAATATATATAAAACTGATACCAATATGTATAAAACTGATACCAATATGTATAAAACTGATACCAATATATATAAAACTTATACCAATATGTATAAAACTGATATCAATATGTATAAAACTGATACCAATATATATAAAACTTATACCAATATGTATAAAACTGATATCAATATGTATAAAACTGATACCAATATATATAAAACTGATACCAATATGTATAAAAACTGATACTAATATGTATAAAACTGATACCAATATGTATAAAACTGATACCAACATGTATAAAACTGATACCAATATGTATAAAACTGATACCAATATGTATAAAAACTGATACCAACATGTATAAAACTGATACCAATATGTATAAAACTGATACTAATATGTATAAAACTGATACCAATATGTATAAAAACTGATACCAACATGTATAAAACTGATACCAATATGTATAAAACTGATACCAATATATATAAAACTGATACCAATATGTATAAAACTGATACTAATATGTATAAAACTGATACCAATATGTATAAAACTGATACCAACATGTATAAAACTGATACCAATATGTATAAAACTGATACCAATATGTATAAAACTGATACCAATATGTATAAAACTGATATCAATATGTATAAAACTGATACCAATATATATAAAACTGATACCAATATGTATAAAACTGATACCAATATGTATAAAACTGATACCAACATGTATAAAACTGATACCAATATGTATAAAACTGATACCTACATGTATAAAACTGATACCAATATATATAAAACTGATACCAACATGTATAAAACTGATACCAATATATATCAAACTGATATCAATATGTATAAAACTGATTCCAATATGTATAAAACTGATACCAATATATATCAAACTGATACCAATATGTATAAAACTGATACCAATATGTATAAAACTGATACCAATATATATAAAACTGATACCAATATGTATAAAACTGATACCAATATGTATAAAACTGATACCAATATATATAAAACTGATACCAATATGTATAAAACTGATACCAATATGTATAAAACTGATACCAATATGTATAAAACTGATACCAATATGTATAAAACTGATACTATTATGTATAAAACTGATACCAATATGTATAAAAACTGATACCAATATGTATAAAACTGATACCAATATGTATAAAACTGATATCAATATGTATAAAACTGATACCAATATGTATAAAACTGATACCAATATGTATAAAACTGATACTAATATGTATAAAACTGATACCAATATGTATAAAACTGATACCAATATGTATAAAACTGATACTAATATGTATAAAACTGATACCAATATATATAAAACTGATACCAACATGTATAAAACTGATACCAATATGTATTAAACTGATACCAATATGTATAAAACTGATACCAATATGTATAAAACTGATACCAATATGTATAAAACTGATACCAATATATATAAAACTGATACCAATATGTATAAAACTGATACCAATATGTATAAAACTGATACTAATATGTATAAAACTGATACCAATATGTATAAAACTGATACCAATATGTATAAAACTGATACCAACATGTATAAAACTGATACCAATATGTATAAAACTGATACCAACATGTATAAAACTGATACCAATATATATCAAACTGATACCAATATGTATAAAACTGATACCAATATGTATAAAACTGATACCAATATGTATAAAACTGATACCAATATGTATAAAACTGATACCAATATATATAAAACTGATACCAATATGTATAAAACTGATACCAATATGTATAAAACTGATACCAATATGTATAAAACTGATACCAATATGTATAAAACTGATACCAATATGTATAAAACTGATACCAATATGTATAAAACTGATACCAACATGTATAAAACTGATACCAATATGTATAAAACTGATACCAACATGTATAAAACTGATACCAATATATATAAAACTGATACCAATATGTATAAAACTGATACCAACATGTATAAAACTGATACCAATATGTATAAAACTGATACCAACATGTATAAAACTGATACCAATATATATAAAACTGATACCAATATGTATAAAACTGATACCGATATGTATAAAACTGATACCAATATATATAAAACTGATACCAATATGTATAAAACTGATACCAATATGTATAAAACTGATACCAATATATATAAAACTTATACCAATATGTATAAAACTGATATCAATATGTATAAAACTGATACCAATATATATAAAACTGATACCAATATGTATAAAACTGATACCAATATGTATAAAACTGATACCAATATATATAAAACTTATACCAATATGTATAAAACTGATATCAAAATGTATAAAACTGATACCAATATATATAAAACTGATACCAATATGTATAAAACTGATACTAATATGTATAAAACTGATACCATTATGTATAAAACTGATACCAACATGTATAAAACTGATACCAATATGTATAAAACTGATACCAATATGTATAAAACTGATACCAACATGTATAAAACTGATACCAATATGTATAAAACTGATACTAATATGTATAAAACTGATACCAATATGTATAAAACTGTTACCAACATGTATAAAACTGATACCAATATGTATAAAACTGATACCAATATATATAAATCTGATACCAATATGTATAAAACTGATATTAATATGTATAAAACTGATACCAATATGTATAAAACTGATACCAATATGTATAAAACTGATACCAATATGTATAAAACTGATACCAATATGTATAAAACTGATACCAATATGTATAAAACTGATACCAATATGTATAAAACTGATACCAATATGTATAAAACTTATACCAATATATATAAAACTGATACCAATATGTATAAAACTGATACCAATATATATAAAACTGATACCAACATGTATAGAACTGATACCAATATGTATAAAACTGATACCAACATATATAAAACTGATACCAATATATATAAAACTGATACCAATATGTATAAAACTGATACCAACATGTATAAAACTGATACCAATATGTATAAAACTGATACCAACATGTATAAAACTGATACCAATATATATAAAACTGATACCAACATGTATAGAACTGATACCAATATATATAAAACTGATACCAATATGTATAAAACTGATACCAATATGTATAAAACTGATACCAATATGTATAAAACTGATACCAATATGTATAAAACTGATACCAATATGTATAAAACTGATACCAATATGTATAAAACTGATACCAATATGTATAAAACTGATACCAACATGTATAAAACTGATACCAATAGTTATAAAACTGATACCAATATGTATAAAACTGATACCAATATGTATAAAACTGATACCAATATGTATAAAACTGATACCAATATATATAAAACTGATACCAATATATATAAAACTGATACCAATATGTATAAAACTGATACCAACATGTATAAAACTGATACCAATATGTATAAAACTGATACCAACATATATAAAACTGATACCAATATATATAAAACTGATACCAACATGTATAAAACTGATACCAATATATATAAAACTGATACCAACATGTATAGAACTGATACCAATATATATAAAACTGATACCAATATGTATAAAACTGATACCAATATGTATAAAACTGATACCAATATGTATAAAACTGATACCAATATATATAAAACTGATACCAATATGTATAAAACTGATACCAATATGTATAAAACTGATACCAATATGTATAAAACTGATACCAATATGTATAAAACTGATACCAATATGTATAAAACTGATACCAATATGTATAAAACTTATACCAATATATATAAAACTGATATCAATATGTATAAAACTGATACCAATATATATAAAACTGATACCAATATGTATAAAACTGATACCAATATATATAAAACTGATATCAATATGTATAAAACTGATACCAATATGTATAAAACTGATACCAACATGTATAAAACTGATACCAATATATATAAAACTGATACCAATATGTATAAAACTGATACCAATATGTATAAAACTGATATCAATATATATAAAACTTATACCAATATGTATAAAACTGATATCAATATGTATAAAACTGATACCAATATATATAAAACTGATACCAATATGTATAAAACTGATACCAATATGTATAAAACTGATACCAATATATATAAAACCTATACCAATATGTATAAAACTGATATCAATATGTATAAAACTGATACCAATATGTATAAAACTGATACCAATATGTATAAAACTGATACCAATATGTATAAAACTTATACCAATATATATAAAACTTATACCAATATGTATAAAACTGATACCAATATATATAAAACTGATACCAATATGTATAAAACTGATACCAACATGTATAGAACTGATACCAATATGTATAAAACTGATACCAACATGTATAAAACTGATACCAATATATATAAAACTGATACCAATATGTATAAAACTGATACCAACATGTATAAAACTGATACCAATATGTATAAAACTGATACCAACATGTATAAAACTGATACCAATATATATAAAACTGATACCAATATGTATAAAACTGATACCAATATGTATAAAACTGATACCATAATATATAAAACTGATACCAATATGTATAAAACTGATACCAATATGTATAAAACTGATACCAATATATATAAAACTTATACCAATATGTATAAAACTGATATCAATATGTATAAAACTGATACCAATATATATAAAACTGATACCAATATGTATAAAACTGATACCAATATGTATAAAACTGATATCAATATATATAAAACTTATACCAATATGTATAAAACTGATATCAAAATGTATAAAACTGATACCAATATATATAAAACTGATACCAATATGTATAAAACTGATACTAATATGTATAAAACTGATACCAATATGTATAAAACTGATACCAACATGTATAAAACTGATACCAATATGTATAAAACTGATACCAATATGTATAAAACTGATACCAACATGTATAAAACTGATACCAATATGTATAAAACTGATACTAATATGTATAAAACTGATACCAATATGTATAAAACTGATACCAACATGTATAAAACTGATACCAATATGTATAAAACTGATACCAATATATATAAAACTGATACCAATATGTATAAAACTGATATTAATATGTATAAAACTGATACCAATATGTATAAAACTGATACCAATATGTATAAAACTGATACCGATATGTATAAAACTGATACCAATATGTATAAAACTGATACCAATATGTATAAAACTGATACCAATATGTATAAAACTTATACCAATATATATAAAACTGATACCAATATGTATAAAACTGATACCAACATGTATAAAACTGATACCAATATATATAAAATTGATACCAATATGTATAAAACTGATACCAATATGTATAAAACTGATACTAATATGTATAAAACTGATACCAATATGTATAAAACTGATACCAACATGTATAAAACTGATACCAATATGTATAAAACTGATACCAATATATATAAAACTGATACCAATATGTATAAAACTGATATTAATATGTATAATACTGATACCAATATGTATAAAACTGATACCAATATATATAAAACTGATACCAACATGTATAGAACTGATACCAATATATATAAAACTGATACCAATATGTATAAAACTGATACCAATATGTATAAAACTGATACCAATATGTATAAAACTTATACCAATATGTATAAAACTGATACCAATATGTATAAAACTGATACCAATATGTATAAAACTGATACCGATATGTATAAAACTGATACCAATATGTATAAAACTGATACCAATATGTATAAAACTGATACCAATATGTATAAAACTTATACCAATATATATAAAACTGATACCAATATGTATAAAACTGATACCAACATGTATAGAACTGATACCAATATGTATAAAACTGATACCAACATGTATAAAACTGATACCAATATATATAAAATTGATACCAATATGTATAAAACTGATACCAACATGTATAAAACTGATACCAACATGTATAGAACTGATACCAATATGTATAAAACTGATACCAACATGTATAAAACTGATACCAATATGTATAAAACTGATACCAATATGTATAAAACTGATACCAACATGTATAGAACTGATACCAATATGTATAAAACTCATACCAACATGTATAAAACTGATACCAATATATATAAAACTGATACCAATATATATAAAACTGATACCAATATGTATAAAACTGATACCAACATGTATAGAACTGATACCAATATGTATAAAACTGATACCAACATGTATAAAACTGATACCAACATGTATAAAACTGATACCAATATGTATAAAACTGATACCAACATGTATAAAACTGATACCAATATATATAAAACTGATACCAATATGTATAAAACTGATACCAATATGTATAAAACTGATACCAATATATATAAAACTGATACCAATATGTATAAAACTAATACCAATATGTATAAAACTGATACCAATATATACAAAACTTATACCAATATGTATAAAACTGATATCAATATGTATAAAACTGATACCAATATATATAAAACTGATACCAATATGTATAAAACTGATACCAATATGTATAAAACTGATACCAATATATATAAAACTGATACCAATATGTATAAAACTGATACCAATATATATAAAACTGATACCAACATGTATAGAACTGATACCAATATGTATAAAACTGATACCAACATGTATAAAACTGATACCAATATATATAAAACTGATACCAATATGTATAAAACTGATACCAACATGTATAAAACTGATACCAATATGTATAAAACTGATATCAATATGTATAAAACTGATACCAATATGTATAAAACTGATACCAATATGTATAAAACTGATACCAATATATATAAAACTGATACCAATATGTATAAAACTGATACCAATATATATAAAACTGATACCAACATGTATAGAACTGATACCAATATGTATAAAACTGATACCAACATGTATAAAACTGATACCAATATATATAAAACTGATACCAATATGTATAAAACTGATACCAATATATATAAAACTGATACCAATATGTATAAAACTGATACCAATATGTATAAAACTGATACTAATATGTATAAAACTGATACCAATATGTATAAAACTGATACCAATATGTATAAAACTGATACTAATATGTATAAAACTGATACCAATATATATAAAACTGATACCAACATGTATAAAACTGATACCAATATGTATTAAACTGATACCAATATGTATAAAACTGATACCAATATGTATAAAACTGATACCAATATGTATAAAACTGATACCAATATATATAAAACTGATACCAATATGTATAAAACTGATACCAATATGTATAAAACTGATACTAATATGTATAAAACTGATACCAATATGTATAAAACTGATACCAATATGTATAAAACTGATAACAACATGTATAAAACTGATACCAATATGTATAAAACTGATACCAACATGTATAAAACTGATACCAATATATATCAAACTGATACCAATATGTATAAAACTGATACCAATATGTATAAAACTGATACCAATATGTATAAAACTGATACCAATATGTATAAAACTGATACCAATATATATAAAACTGATACCAATATGTATAAAACTGATACCAATATGTATAAAACTGATACCAATATGTATAAAACTGATACCAATATGTATAAAACTGATACCAATATGTATAAAACTGATACCAATATGTATAAAACTGATACCAACATGTATAAAACTGATACCAATATGTATAAAACTGATACCAACATGTATAAAACTGATACCAATATATATAAAACTGATACCAATATGTATAAAACTGATACCAACATGTATAAAACTGATACCAATATGTATAAAACTGATACCAACATGTATAAAACTGATACCAATATATATAAAACTGATACCAATATGTATAAAACTGATACCGATATGTATAAAACTGATACCAATATATATAAAACTGATACCAATATGTATAAAACTGATACCAATATGTATAAAACTGATACCAATATATATAAAACTTATACCAATATGTATAAAACTGATATCAATATGTATAAAACTGATACCAATATATATAAAACTGATACCAATATGTATAAAACTGATACCAATATGTATAAAACTGATACCAATATATATAAAACTTATACCAATATGTATAAAACTGATATCAAAATGTATAAAACTGATACCAATATATATAAAACTGATACCAATATGTATAAAACTGATACTAATATGTATAAAACTGATACCATTATGTATAAAACTGATACCAACATGTATAAAACTGATACCAATATGTATAAAACTGATACCAATATGTATAAAACTGATACCAACATGTATAAAACTGATACCAATATGTATAAAACTGATACTAATATGTATAAAACTGATACCAATATGTATAAAACTGTTACCAACATGTATAAAACTGATACCAATATGTATAAAACTGATACCAATATATATAAATCTGATACCAATATGTATAAAACTGATATTAATATGTATAAAACTGATACCAATATGTATAAAACTGATACCAATATGTATAAAACTGATACCAATATGTATAAAACTGATACCAATATGTATAAAACTGATACCAATATGTATAAAACTGATACCAATATGTATAAAACTGATACCAATATGTATAAAACTTATACCAATATATATAAAACTGATACCAATATGTATAAAACTGATACCAATATATATAAAACTGATACCAACATGTATAGAACTGATACCAATATGTATAAAACTGATACCAACATATATAAAACTGATACCAATATATATAAAACTGATACCAATATGTATAAAACTGATACCAACATGTATAAAACTGATACCAATATGTATAAAACTGATACCAACATGTATAAAACTGATACCAATATATATAAAACTGATACCAACATGTATAGAACTGATACCAATATATATAAAACTGATACCAATATGTATAAAACTGATACCAATATGTATAAAACTGATACCAATATGTATAAAACTGATACCAATATGTATAAAACTGATACCAATATGTATAAAACTGATACCAATATGTATAAAACTGATACCAATATGTATAAAACTGATACCAACATGTATAAAACTGATACCAATATGTATAAAACTGATACCAATATGTATAAAACTGATACCAATATGTATAAAACTGATACCAATATGTATAAAACTGATACCAATATATATAAAACTGATACCAATATATATAAAACTGATACCAATATGTATAAAACTGATACCAACATGTATAAAACTGATACCAATATGTATAAAACTGATACCAACATATATAAAACTGATACCAATATATATAAAACTGATACCAACATGTATAAAACTGATACCAATATATATAAAACTGATACCAACATGTATAGAACTGATACCAATATATATAAAACTGATACCAATATGTATAAAACTGATACCAATATGTATAAAACTGATACCAATATGTATAAAACTGATACCAATATATATAAAACTGATACCAATATGTATAAAACTGATACCAATATGTATAAAACTGATACCAATATGTATAAAACTGATACCAATATGTATAAAACTGATACCAATATGTATAAAACTGATACCAATATGTATAAAACTTATACCAATATATATAAAACTGATATCAATATGTATAAAACTGATACCAATATATATAAAACTGATACCAATATGTATAAAACTGATACCAATATATATAAAACTGATATCAATATGTATAAAACTGATACCAATATGTATAAAACTGATACCAACATGTATAAAACTGATACCAATATATATAAAACTGATACCAATATGTATAAAACTGATACCAATATGTATAAAACTGATATCAATATATATAAAACTTATACCAATATGTATAAAACTGATATCAATATGTATAAAACTGATACCAATATATATAAAACTGATACCAATATGTATAAAACTGATACCAATATGTATAAAACTGATACCAATATATATAAAACCTATACCAATATGTATAAAACTGATATCAATATGTATAAAACTGATACCAATATGTATAAAACTGATACCAATATGTATAAAACTGATATCAATATGTATAAAACTGATACCAATATATATAAAACTGATACCAATATGTATAAAACTGATACCAATATGTATAAAACTGATACCAATATATATAAAACCTATACCAATATGTATAAAACTGATATCAATATGTATAAAACTGATACCAATATGTATAAAACTGATACCAATATGTATAAAACTGATACCAATATGTATAAAACTGATACCAATATATATAAAACTTATACCAATATGTATAAAACTTATACCAATATGTATAAAACTGATATCAATATGTATAAAACTGATACCAATATGTATAAAACTGATACCAATATGTATAAAACTGATACCAATATGTATAAAACTTATACCAATATATATAAAACTGATACCAATATGTATAAAACTGATACCAATATATATAAAACTGATACCAATATGTATAAAACTGATACCAATATATATAAAACTGATACCAACATGTATAGAACTGATACCAATATGTATAAAACTGATACCAACATGTATAAAACTGATACCAATATATATAAAACTGATACCAATATGTATAAAACTGATACCAACATGTATAAAACTGATACCAATATGTATAAAACTGATATCAATATGTATAAAACTGATACCAATATGTATAAAACTGATACCAATATGTATAAAACTGATACCAATATATATAAAACTGATACCAATATGTATAAAACTGATACCAATATATATAAAACTGATACCAACATGTATAGAACTGATACCAATATGTATAAAACTGATACCAACATGTATAAAACTGATACCAATATATATAAAACTGATACCAATATGTATAAAACTGATACCAACATGTATAAAACTGATACCAATATGTATAAAACTTATACCAATATATATAAAACTGATACCAATATGTATAAAACTGATACCAACATGTATAAAACTGATACCAATATATATAAAACTGATACCAATATGTATAAAACTGATACCAACATGTATAAAACTGATACCAATATGTATAAAACTGATACCAACATGTATAAAACTGATACCAATATGTATAAAACTGATACCAATATATATAAAACTGATACCAATATGTATAAAACTGATACCAATATGTATAAAACTGATACCAATATATATAAAACTTATACCAATATGTATAAAACTGATATCAATATGTATAAAACTGATACCAATATATATAAAACTGATACCAATATGTATAAAACTGATACCAATATGTATAAAACTGATACCAATATATGTAAAACTTATACCAATATGTATAAAACTGATATCAAAATGTATAAAACTGATACCAACATGTATAAAACTGATACCAATATATATAAAACTGATACCAATATGTATAAAACTGATACCAACATGTATAAAACTGATACCAATATGTATAAAACTGATACCAATATATATAAAACTGATACCAATATGTATAAAACTGATACCAATATGTATAAAACTGATACCAATATATATAAAACTTATACCAATATGTATAAAACTGATATCAATATGTATAAAACTGATACCAATATATATAAAACTGATACCAATATGTATAAAACTGATACCAATATGTATAAAACTGATACCAATATATGTAAAACTTATACCAATATGTATAAAACTGATATCAAAATGTATAAAACTGATACCAATATATATAAAACTGATACCATTATGTATAAAACTGATACTAATATGTATTAAACTGATACCAATATGTATAAAACTGATACCAACATGTATAAAACTGATACCAATATGTATAAAACTGATACTAATATGTATAAAACTGATACCAATATGTATAAAACTGATACCAACATGTATAAAACTGATACCAATATGTATAAAACTGATACCAATATGTATAAAACTGATACCAACATGTATAAAACTGATACCAATATGTATAAAACTGATACCAATATGTATTAAACTGATACCAACATGTATAAAACTGATACCAATATGTATAAAACTGATACCAATATGTATAAAACTGATATTAATATGTATAAAACTGATACCAATATGTATAAAACTGATACCAATATGTATAAAACTGATACCAATATGTATAAAACTGATACCAATATGTATAAAACTGATACCAATATGTATAAAACTGATACCAATATGTATAAAACTGATACCAATATATATAAAACTGATACCAATATGTATAAAACTGATACCAATATATATAAAACTGATACCAATATGTATAAAACTGATACCAACATGTATAGAACTGATACCAATATGTATAAAACTGATACCAACATGTATACAACTGATACCAATATATATAAAATTGATACCAATATGTATAAAACTGATACCAACATGTATAAAACTGATACCAACATGTATAGAACTGATACCAATATGTATAAAACTGATACCAATATGTATAAAACTGATACCAATATGTATAAAACTGATACCAATATGTATAAAACTGATACCAACATGTATAGAACTGATACCAATATGTATAAAACTGATACCAACATGTATAAAACTGATACCAATATATATAAAACTGATACCAATATATATAAAACTGATACCAATATGTATAAAACTGATACCAACATGTATAGAACTGATACCAATATGTATAAAACTGATACCAACATGTATAAAACTGATACCAACATGTATAAAACTGATACCAATATGTATAAAACTGATACCAACATGTATAAAACTGATACCAATATATATAAAACTGATACCAACATGTATAAAACTGATACCAATATGTATAAAACTGATACCAATATATATAAAACTGATACCAATATGTATAAAACTGATACCAATATGTATAAAACTGATACCAATATATATAAAACTTATACCAATATGTATAAAACTGATATCAATATGTATAAAACTGATACCAATATATATAAAACTGATACCAATATGTATAAAACTGATACCAATATGTATAAAACTGATACCAATATATATAAAACTTATACCAATATGTATAAAACTTATACCAATATGTATAAAACTGATATCAATATGTATAAAACTGATACCAATATGTATAAAACTGATACCAATATGTATAAAACTGATACCAATATGTATAAAACTTATACCAATATATATAAAACTGATACCAATATGTATAAAACTGATACCAATATATATAAAACTGATACCAATATGTATAAAACTGATACCAACATGTATAGAACTGATACCAACATGTATAAAACTGATACCAATATATATAAAACTGATACCAATATGTATAAAACTGATACCAACATGTATAAAACTGATACCAATATGTATAAAACTGATACCAACATGTATAAAACTGATACCAATATATATAAAACTGATACCAATATGTATAAAACTGATACCAATATGTATAAAACTGATACCAATATATATAAAACTGATACCAATATGTATAAAACTGATACCAATATGTATAAAACTGATACCAATATATATAAAACTTATACCAATATGTATAAAACTGATATCAATATGTATAAAACTGATACCAATATATATAAAACTTATACCAATATGTATAAAACTGATATCAATATGTATAAAACTGATACCAATATATATAAAACTGATACCAATATGTATAAAACTGATACTAATATGTATAAAACTGATACCAATATGTATAAAACTGATACCAACATGTATAAAACTGATACCAATATGTATAAAACTGATACCAATATGTATAAAACTGATACCAACATGTATAAAACTGATACCAATATGTATAAAACTGATACTAATATGTATAAAACTGATACCAATATGTATAAAACTGATACCAACATGTATAAAACTGATACCAATATGTATAAAACTGATACCAATATATATAAAACTGATACCAATATGTATAAAACTGATACTAATATGTATAAAACTGATACCAATATGTATAAAACTGATACCAACATGTATAAAACTGATACCAATATGTATAAAACTGATACCAATATGTATAAAACTGATACCAATATGTATAAAACTGATATCAATATGTATAAAACTGATACCAATATATATAAAACTGATACCAATATGTATAAAACTGATACCAATATGTATAAAACTGATACCAACATGTATAAAACTGATACCAATATGTATAAAACTGATACCAACATGTATAAAACTGATACCAATATATATAAAACTGATACCAACATGTATAAAACTGTTACCAATATATATCAAACTGATATCAATATGTATAAAACTGATTCCAATATGTATAAAACTGATACCAATATGTATAAAACTGATACCAATATGTATAAAACTGATACCAATATGTATAAAACTGATACCAATATATATAAAACTGATACCAATATGTATAAAACTGATACCAATATGTATAAAACTGATACCAATATATATAAAACTGATACCAATATGTATAAAACTGATACCAATATGTATAAAACTGATACCAATATGTATAAAACTGATACCAATATGTATAAAACTGATACTATTATGTATAAAACTGATACCAATATGTATAAAACTGATACCAATATATATAAAACTGATACCAACATGTATAAAACTGATACCAATATGTATTAAACTGATACCAATATGTATAAAACTGATACCAATATGTATAAAACTGATACCAATATGTATAAAACTGATACCAATATATATAAAACTGATACCAATATGTATAAAACTGATACCAATATGTATAAAACTGATACCAATATGTATAAAACTGATACCAATATGTATAAAACTGATACTAATATGTATAAAACTGATACCAATATGTATAAAACTGATACCAATATGTATAAAACTGATACCAACATGTATAAAACTGATACCAATATGTATAAAACTGATACCAACATGTATAAAACTGATACCAATATATATCAAACTGATACCAATATGTATAAAACTGATACCAATATGTATAAAACTGATACCAATATGTATAAAACTGATACCAATATGTATAAAACTGATACCAATATATATAAAACTGATACCAATATGTATAAAACTGATACCAATATGTATAAAACTGATACCAATATGTATAAAACTGATACCAATATGTATAAAACTGATACCAATATGTATAAAACTGATACCAATATGTATAAAACTGATACCAACATGTATAAAACTGATACCAATATGTATAAAACTGATACCAACATGTATAAAACTGATACCAATATATATAAAACTGATACCAATATGTATAAAACTGATACCAACATGTATAAAACTGATACCAATATGTATAAAACTGATACCAACATGTATAAAACTGATACCAATATATATAAAACTGATACCAATATGTATAAAACTGATACCAATATGTATAAAACTGATACCAATATATATAAAACTGATACCAATATGTATAAAACTGATACCAATATGTATAAAACTGATACCAATATATATAAAACTTATACCAATATGTATAAAACTGATATCAATATGTATAAAACTGGTACCAATATATATAAAACTGATACCAATATGTATAAAACTGATACCAATATGTATAAAACTGATACCAATATATATAAAACTGATACCAATATATATAAATCTGATACCAATATGTATAAAACTGATATTAATATGTATAAAACTGATACCAATATGTATAAAACTGATACCAATATGTATAGAACTGATACCAATATGTATAAAACTGATACCAATATGTATAAAACTGATACCAATATGTATAAAACTGATACCAATATGTATAAAACTTATACCAATATATATAAAACTGATACCAATATGTTTAAAACTGATACCAATATATATAAAACTGATACCAATATGTATAAAACTGATACCAACATGTATAGAACTGATACCAATATGTATAAAACTGATACCAACATGTATAAAACTGATACCAATATATATAAAACTGATACCAATATGTATAAAACTGATACCAACATGTATAAAACTGATACCAATATGTATAAAACTGATATCAATATGTATAAAACTGATACCAATATGTATAAAACTGATACCAATATGTATAAAACTGATACCAATATATATAAAACTGATACCAATATATATAAAACTGATACCAATATGTTTAAAACTGATACCAATATATATAAAACTGATACCAATATGTATAAAACTGATACCAATATGTATAAAACTGATACCAATATGTATAAAACTTATACCAATATATATAAAACTGATACCAATATGTTTAAAACTGATACCAATATATATAAAACTGATACCAACATGTATAAAACTGATACCAATATATATAAAACTGATACCAATATGTATAAAACTGATACCAACATGTATAAAACTGATACCAATATGTATAAAACTGATATCAATATGTATAAAACTGATACCAATATGTATAAAACTGATACCAATATGTATAAAACTGATACCAATATATATAAAACTGATACCAATATGTATAAAACTGATACCAATATATATAAAACTGATACCAACATGTATAGAACTGATACCAATATGTATAAAACTGATACCAACATGTATAAAACTGATACCAATATAAATATAAAACTGATACCAATATGTATAAAACTGATACCAACATGTATAAAACTGTTACCAATATGTATAAAACTGATACCAATATGTATAAAACTGATACCAATATGTATAAAACTGATACCAATATGTATAAAACTGATACCAATATGTATAAAACTTATACCAATATATATAAAACTTATACCAATATGTATAAAACTGATACCAATATATATAAAACTGATACCAATATGTATAAAACTGATACCAACATGTATAGAACTGATACCAATATGTATAAAACTGATACCAACATGTATAAAACTGATACCAATATATATAAAACTGATACCAATATGTATAAAACTGATACCAACATGTATAAAACTGATACCAATATGTATAAAACTGATACCAACATGTATAAAACTGATACCAATATATATAAAACTGATACCAATATGTATAAAACTGATACCAATATGTATAAAACTGATACCAATATATATAAAACTGATACCAATATGTATAAAACTGATACCAATATGTATAAAACTGATACCAATATATATAAAACTTATACCAATATGTATAAAACTGATATCAATATGTATAAAACTGATACCAATATATATAAAACTGATACCAATATGTATAAAACTGATACCAATATGTATAAAACTGATACCAATATATATAAAACTTCTACCAATATGTATAAAACTGATATCAAAATGTATAAAACTGATACCGATATATATAAAACTGATACCAATATGTATAAAACTGATACTAATATGTATAAAACTGATACCAATATGTATAAAACTGATACCAACATGTATAAAACTGATACCAATATGTATAAAACTGATACCAATATGTATAAAACTGATACCAACATGTATAAAACTGATACCAATATGTATAAAACTGATACTAATATGTATAAAACTGATACCAATATGTATAAAACTGATACCAACATGTATAAAACTGATACCAATATGTATAAAACTGATACTAATATGTATAAAACTGATACCAATATGTATAAAACTGATACCAACATGTATAAAACTGATACCAATATGTATAAAACTGATACCAATATATATAAAACTGATACCAATATGTATAAAACTGATATTAATATGTATAAAACTGATACCAATATGTATAAAACTGATACCAATATGTATAAAACTGATACCAATATGTATAAAACTGATACCAATATGTATAAAACTGATACCAATATGTATAAAACTGATACCAATATGTATAAAACTTATACCAATATATATAAAACTGATACCAATATGTATAAAACTGATACCAATATATATAAAACTGATACCAATATGTATAAAACTGATACCAACATGTATAGAACTGATACCAATATGTATAAAACTGATACCAACATGTATAAAACTGATACCAATATGTATAAAACTGATACCAACATGTATAGAACTGATACCAATATGTATAAAACTGATACCAACATGTATAAAACTGATACCAACATGTATAAAACTGATACCAATATGTATAAAACTGATACCAACATGTATAAAACTGATACCAATATATATAAAACTGATACCAATATGTATAAAACTGATACCAATATGTATAAAACTGATACCAATATATATAAAACTGATACCAATATGTATAAAACTGATACCAATATGTATAAAACTGATACCAATATATATAAAACTTATACCAATATGTATAAAACTGATATCAATATGTATAAAACTGATACCAATATATATAAAACTGATACCAATATGTATAAAACTGATACCAATATGTATAAAACTGATACCAATATATTTAAAACTTATACCAATATGTATAAAACTTATACCAATATGTATAAAACCGATATCAATATGTATAAAACTGATACCAATATGTATAAAACTGATACCAATATGTATAAAACTGATACCAATATGTATAAAACTTATACCAATATATATAAAACTGATACCAATATGTATAAAACTGATACCAATATATATAAAACTGATACCAATATGTATAAAACTGATACCAACATGTATAGAACTGATACCAACATGTATAAAACTGATACCAATATATATAAAACTGATACCAATATGTATAAAACTGATACCAACATGTATAAAACTGATACCAATATGTATAAAACTGATACCAACATGTATAAAACTGATACCAATATATATAAAACTGATACCAATATGTATAAAACTGATACCAATATGCATAAAACTGATACCAATATATATAAAACTGATACCAATATGTATAAAACTGATACCAATATGTATAAAACTGATACCAATATATATA
Source organism: Watersipora subatra (assembly GCF_963576615.1). Classification (NCBI taxonomy): domain Eukaryota; kingdom Metazoa; phylum Bryozoa; class Gymnolaemata; order Cheilostomatida; family Watersiporidae; genus Watersipora; species Watersipora subatra. The sequence continues at coordinate 44,193,311 of NC_088717.1, forward strand.
AAACTTATACCAATATGTATAAAACTGATATCAATATGTATAAAACTGATACCAATATATATAAAACTTATACCAATATGTATAAAACTGATATCAATATGTATAAAACTGATACCAATATATATAAAACTGATACCAATATGTATAAAACTGATACTAATATGTATAAAACTGATACCAATATGTATAAAACTGATACCAACATGTATAAAACTGATACCAATATGTATAAAACTGATACCAATATGTATAAAACTGATACCAACATGTATAAAACTGATACCAATATGTATAAAACTGATACTAATATGTATAAAACTGATACCAATATGTATAAAACTGATACCAACATGTATAAAACTGATACCAATATGTATAAAACTGATACCAATATATATAAAACTGATACCAATATGTATAAAACTGATACTAATATGTATAAAACTGATACCAATATGTATAAAACTGATACCAACATGTATAAAACTGATACCAATATGTATAAAACTGATACCAATATGTATAAAACTGATACCAATATGTATAAAACTGATATCAATATGTATAAAACTGATACCAATATATATAAAACTGATACCAATATGTATAAAACTGATACCAATATGTATAAAACTGATACCAACATGTATAAAACTGATACCAATATGTATAAAACTGATACCAACATGTATAAAACTGATACCAATATATATAAAACTGATACCAACATGTATAAAACTGATACCAATATATATCAAACTGATATCAATATGTATAAAACTGATTCCAATATGTATAAAACTGATACCAATATATATCAAACTGATACCAATATGTATAAAACTGATACCAATATGTATAAAACTGATACCAATATATATAAAACTGATACCAATATGTATAAAACTGATACCAATATATATAAAACTGATACCAATATGTATAAAACTGATACCAATATGTATAAAACTGATACCAATATGTATAAAACTGATACCAATATGTATAAAACTGATACCAATATGTATAAAACTGATACCAATATGTATAAAACTGATACCAACATGTATAAAACTGATACCAATATGTATAAAACTGATACCAACATGTATAAAACTGATACCAATATATATAAAACTGATACCAATATGTATAAAACTGATGCCAACATGTATAAAACTGATACCAATATGTATAAAACTGATACCAACATGTATAAAACTGATACCAATATATATAAAACTGATACCAATATGTATAAAACTGATACCAATATGTATAAAACTGATACCAATATATATAAAACTGATACCAATATGTATAAAACTGATACCAATATGTATAAAACTGATACCAATATATATAAAACTTATACCAATATGTATAAAACTGATATCAATATGTATAAAACTGATACCAATATATATAAAACTGATACCAATATGTATAAAACTGATACCAATATGTATAAAACTGATACCAATATATATAAAACTTATACCAATATGTATAAAACTGATATCAAAATGTATAAAACTGATACCAATATATATAAAACTGATACCAATATGTATAAAACTGATACTAATATGTATAAAACTGATACCATTATGTATAAAACTGATACCAACATGTATAAAACTGATACCAATATGTATAAAACTGATACCAATATGTATAAAACTGATACCAACATGTATAAAACTGATACCAATATGTATAAAACTGATACTAATATGTATAAAACTGATACCAATATGTATAAAACTGTTACCAACATGTATAAAACTGATACCATTATCTATAAAACTGATACCAATATATATAAATCTGATACCAATATGTATAAAACTGATATTAATATGTATAAAACTGATACCAATATGTATAAAACTGATACCAATATGTATAAAACTGATACCAATATGTATAAAACTGATACCAATATGTATAAAACTGATACCAATATGTATAAAACTGATACCAATATGTATAAAACTTATACCAATATATATAAAACTGATACCAATATGTTTAAAACTGATACCAATATATATAAAACTGATACCAATATGTATAGAACTGATACCAATATGTATAAAACTTATACCAATATATATAAAACTGATACCAATATGTTTAAAACTGATACCAATATATATAAAACTGATACCAATATGTATAAAACTGATACCAATATGTATAAAACTGATACCAATATGTATAAAACTTATACCAATATATATAAAACTGATACCAATATGTTTAAAACTGATACCAATATATATAAAACTGATACCAACATGTATAAAACTGATACCAATATATATAAAACTGATACCAATATGTATAAAACTGATACCAACATGTATAAAACTGATACCAATATGTATAAAACTGATATCAATATGTATAAAACTGATACCAATATGTATAAAACTGATACCAATATGTATAAAACTGATACCAATATATATAAAACTGATACCAATATGTATAAAACTGATACCAATATATATAAAACTGATACCAACATGTATAGAACTGATACCAATATGTATAAAACTGATACCAACATGTATAAAACTGATACCAATATAAATATAAAACTGATACCAATATGTATAAAACTGATACCAACATGTATAAAACTGTTACCAATATGTATAAAACTGATACCAATATGTATAAAACTGATACCAATATGTATAAAACTGATACCAATATGTATAAAACTGATACCAATATGTATAAAACTTATACCAATATATATAAAACTTATACCAATATGTATAAAACTGATACCAATATATATAAAACTGATACCAATATGTATAAAACTGATACCAACATGTATAGAACTGATACCAATATGTATAAAACTGATACCAACATGTATAAAACTGATACCAATATATATAAAACTGATACCAATATGTATAAAACTGATACCAACATGTATAAAACTGATACCAATATGTATAAAACTGATACCAACATGTATAAAACTGATACCAATATATATAAAACTGATACCAATATGTATAAAACTGATACCAATATGTATAAAACTGATACCAATATATATAAAACTGATACCAATATGTATAAAACTGATACCAATATGTATAAAACTGATACCAATATATATAAAACTTATACCAATATGTATAAAACTGATATCAATATGTATAAAACTGATACCAATATATATAAAACTGATACCAATATGTATAAAACTGATACCAATATGTATAAAACTGATACCAATATATATAAAACTTATACCAATATGTATAAAACTGATATCAAAATGTATAAAACTGATACCGATATATATAAAACTGATACCAATATGTATAAAACTGATACTAATATGTATAAAACTGATACCAATATGTATAAAACTGATACCAACATGTATAAAACTGATACCAATATGTATAAAACTGATACCAATATGTATAAAACTGATACCAACATGTATAAAACTGATACCAATATGTATAAAACTGATACTAATATGTATAAAACTGATACCAATATGTATAAAACTGATACCAACATGTATAAAACTGATACCAATATGTATAAAACTGATACTAATATGTATAAAACTGATACCAATATGTATAAAACTGATACCAACATGTATAAAACTGATACCAATATGTATAAAACTGATACCAATATATATAAAACTGATACCAATATGTATAAAACTGATATTAATATGTATAAAACTGATACCAATATGTATAAAACTGATACCAATATGTATAAAACTGATACCAATATGTATAAAACTGATACCAATATGTATAAAACTGATACCAATATGTATAAAACTGATACCAATATGTATAAAACTTATACCAATATATATAAAACTGATACCAATATGTATAAAACTGATACCAATATATATAAAACTGATACCAATATGTATAAAACTGATACCAACATGTATAGAACTGATACCAATATGTATAAAACTGATACCAACATGTATAAAACTGATACCAATATGTATAAAACTGATACCAACATGTATAGAACTGATACCAATATGTATAAAACTGATACCAACATGTATAAAACTGATACCAACATGTATAAAACTGATACCAATATGTATAAAACTGATACCAACATGTATAAAACTGATACCAATATATATAAAACTGATACCAATATGTATAAAACTGATACCAATATGTATAAAACTGATACCAATATATATAAAACTGATACCAATATGTATAAAACTGATACCAATATGTATAAAACTGATACCAATATATATAAAACTTATACCAATATGTATAAAACTGATATCAATATGTATAAAACTGATACCAATATATATAAAACTGATACCAATATGTATAAAACTGATACCAATATGTATAAAACTGATACCAATATATATAAAACTTATACCAATATGTATAAAACTTATACCAATATGTATAAAACTGATATCAATATGTATAAAACTGATACCAATATGTATAAAACTGATACCAATATGTATAAAACTGATACCAATATGTATAAAACTTATACCAATATATATAAAACTGATACCAATATGTATAAAACTGATACCAATATATATAAAACTGATACCAATATGTATAAAACTGATACCAACATGTATAGAACTGATACCAACATGTATAAAACTGATACCAATATATATAAAACTGATACCAATATGTATAAAACTGATACCAACATGTATAAAACTGATACCAATATGTATAAAACTGATACCAACATGTATAAAACTGATACCAATATATATAAAACTGATACCAATATGTATAAAACTGATACCAATATGTATAAAACTGATACCAATATATATAAAACTGATACCAATATGTATAAAACTGATACCAATATGTATAAAACTGATACCAATATATATAAAACTTATACCAATATGTATAAAACTGATATCAATATGTATAAAACTGATACCAATATATATAAAACTTATACCAATATGTATAAAACTGATATCAATATGTATAAAACTGATACCAATATATATAAAACTGATACCAATATGTATAAAACTGATACTAATATGTATAAAACTGATACCAATATGTATAAAACTGATACCAACATGTATAAAACTGATACCAATATGTATAAAACTGATACCAATATGTATAAAACTGATACCAACATGTATAAAACTGATACCAATATGTATAAAACTGATACTAATATGTATAAAACTGATACCAATATGTATAAAACTGATACCAACATGTATAAAACTGATACCAATATGTATAAAACTGATACCAATATATATAAAACTGATACCAATATGTATAAAACTGATACTAATATGTATAAAACTGATACCAATATGTATAAAACTGATACCAACATGTATAAAACTGATACCAATATGTATAAAACTGATACCAATATGTATAAAACTGATACCAATATGTATAAAACTGATATCAATATGTATAAAACTGATACCAATATATATAAAACTGATACCAATATGTATAAAACTGATACCAATATGTATAAAACTGATACCAACATGTATAAAACTGATACCAATATGTATAAAACTGATACCAACATGTATAAAACTGATACCAATATATATAAAACTGATACCAACATGTATAAAACTGATACCAATATATATCAAACTGATATCAATATGTATAAAACTGATTCCAATATGTATAAAACTGATACCAATATATATCAAACTGATACCAATATGTATAAAACTGATACCAATATGTATAAAACTGATACCAATATATATAAAACTGATACCAATATGTATAAAACTGATACCAATATGTATAAAACTGATACCAATATATATAAAACTGATACCAATATGTATAAAACTGATACCAATATGTATAAAACTGATACCAATATGTATAAAACTGATACCAATATGTATAAAACTGATACTATTATGTATAAAACTGATACCAATATGTATAAAACTGATACCAATATATATAAAACTGATACCAACATGTATAAAACTGATACCAATATGTATTAAACTGATACCAATATGTATAAAACTGATACCAATATGTATAAAACTGATACCAATATGTATAAAACTGATACCAATATATATAAAACTGATACCAATATGTATAAAACTGATACCAATATGTATAAAACTGATACCAATATGTATAAAACTGATACCAATATGTATAAAACTGATACTAATATGTATAAAACTGATACCAATATGTATAAAACTGATACCAATATGTATAAAACTGATACCAACATGTATAAAACTGATACCAATATGTATAAAACTGATACCAACATGTATAAAACTGATACCAATATATATCAAACTGATACCAATATGTATAAAACTGATACCAATATGTATAAAACTGATACCAATATGTATAAAACTGATACCAATATGTATAAAACTGATACCAATATATATAAAACTGATACCAATATGTATAAAACTGATACCAATATGTATAAAACTGATACCAATATGTATAAAACTGATACCAATATGTATAAAACTGATACCAATATGTATAAAACTGATACCAATATGTATAAAACTGATACCAACATGTATAAAACTGATACCAATATGTATAAAACTGATACCAACATGTATAAAACTGATACCAATATATATAAAACTGATACCAATATGTATAAAACTGATACCAACATGTATAAAACTGATACCAATATGTATAAAACTGATACCAACATGTATAAAACTGATACCAATATATATAAAACTGATACCAATATGTATAAAACTGATACCAATATGTATAAAACTGATACCAATATATATAAAACTGATACCAATATGTATAAAACTGATACCAATATGTATAAAACTGATACCAATATATATAAAACTTATACCAATATGTATAAAACTGATATCAATATGTATAAAACTGATACCAATATATATAAAACTGATACCAATATGTATAAAACTGATACCAATATGTATAAAACTGATACCAATATATATAAAACTTATACCAATATGTATAAAACTGATATCAAAATGTATAAAACTGATACCAATATATATAAAACTGATACCAATATGTATAAAACTGATACTAATATGTATAAAACTGATACCATTATGTATAAAACTGATACCAACATGTATAAAACTGATACCAATATGTATAAAACTGATACCAATATGTATAAAACTGATACCAACATGTATAAAACTGATACCAATATGTATAAAACTGATACTAATATGTATAAAACTGATACCAATATGTATAAAACTGTTACCAACATGTATAAAACTGATACCAATATGTATAAAACTGATACCAATATATATAAATCTGATACCAATATGTATAAAACTGATATTAATATGTATAAAACTGATACCAATATGTATAAAACTGATACCAATATGTATAAAACTGATACCAATATGTATAAAACTGATACCAATATATATAAAACTGATACCAATATGTATAAAACTGATACCAATATGTATAAAACTGATACCAATATGTATAAAACTGATACCAATATGTATAAAACTTATACCAATATATATAAAACTGATACCAATATGTTTAAAACTGATACCAATATATATAAAACTGATACCAATATGTTTAAAACTGATACCAATATATATAAAACTGATACTAATATGTATAAAACTGATACCAACATGTATAAAACTGATACCAATATGTATAAAACTGATACCAATATGTATAAAACTGATACCAATATGTATAAAACTTATACCAATATATATAAAACTGATACCAATATGTTTAAAACTGATACCAATATATATAAAACTGATACCAATATGTATAAAACTGATACCAACATGTATAGAACTGATACCAATATGTATAAAACTGATACTAATATGTATAAAACTGATACCAATATGTATAAAACTGATACCAACATGTATAAAACTGATACCAATATGTATAAAACTGATACCAATATGTATAAAACTGATACCAACATGTATAAAACTGATACCAATATGTATAAAACTGATACTAATATGTATAAAACTGATACCAATATGTATAAAACTGATACCAACATGTATAAAACTGATACCAATATGTATAAAACTGATACCAATATATATAAAACTGATACCAATATGTATAAAACTGATACTAATATGTATAAAACTGATACCAATATGTATAAAACTGATACCAACATGTATAAAACTGATACCAATATGTATAAAACTGATACCAATATGTATAAAACTGATACCAATATGTATAAAACTGATATCAATATGTATAAAACTGATACCAATATATATAAAACTGATACCAATATATATAAAACTGATACCAATATGTATAAAACTGATACCAATATGTATAAAACTGATACCAATATGTATAAAACTGATACCAATATATATAAAACTGATACCAATATGTATAAAACTGATACCAATATGTATAAAACTGATACCAATATATATAAAACTTATACCAATATGTATAAAACTGATATCAATATGTATAAAACTGATACCAATATATATAAAACTGATACCAATATGTATAAAACTGATACCAATATGTATAAAACTGATACCAATATGTATAAAACTGATACCAACATGTATAAAACTGATACCAATATATATAAAACTGATACCAATATGTATAAAACTGATACCAATATGTATAAAACTGATACCAATATGTATAAAACTGAGATAATGCGTATCAAGCTTTTGTTATTTAAAAACCGTCATGAACAAGGACAGGGGTATTAACCAGAGACCCTTGCTTCCTTTGTTGTAGTCTCTTCAATATCAACTCAACACATCAGTATTGACAAGTGTAATAAGTAGAAATCCAAGCTCCCTCTGATATAGTCGCCTCAAGATCAACACGACACATTGGACACTTGTTATTAGAACTAAGCCACCGATCGACACATTCTCGATAGAAAAGGTGAAGGCACGGTAGTCATCTACAAAAAAGTTGAGACAACCTGTATATTTGTAGACAAACATCCATTCTTAAAGATAAAACGGTGCACATTATATTCAATGATCGATCAAATATTATCAAAGAATTATATTTCTTTGTACATGCGTGTTCTTTAATAACTTGTGGCAAATCAGCAACTCATGACTGTCCAATGAGACAAGAAGACATGAGCTAGCTGAAGAACCTTATGCAACAGGCAGTGCAATATTATCAGGTCATGTGTTTTGTTCAATGCCTTAGCAAAGCTTTATATATAAAATGGTTCAATATTTGCAATTTTCTAACTAGTAAAACTATAACTTAACATCTAAAAGTCGTCCATTTGCCAATCTTCAAAATTGATACAAACCAATAACATATAATAAAAAGTTATATAACTGTAGGTCACATGCTAACACACCCAACTTTTTAATTACTCGTTGATAGGAAATTTAAAGCTGTATTAGGCTGATGTCTGTTATGAAAATCGGAGTTTGTTTATATGAAATTAGTACAATTTCTTTTTTAATACTGCTTTAGAAATATGAACAATCTTAATTATCAGAACATACATGCATATGAACTGTGGGTAGGAGTTAACATGTGTAATCAGCTGTATCAGACAGATAAATCCTATGAAAGTTTTGACTCGACTCAGAACCTGAAAACATTATTAGTCCATAGCTTTTCAACAAATCTTGTATCAGACACCCTTTACCTCTTGGCCTATGCGCTAGTTAAGCTGACTTATGAAGAAGTTTATCTAGTCTACGAACACTATTTAAATGCCACCAGAAGAACCAGATGGAGACTCATAAAAGCGTTAGAATCTTTGAAAATGAGAGAATGAAACACAGACACAAGCTCTGAGCAAGTCAATCAGACACTCATACGTATGATGATATCTGATGTCAACACTCCAATCATCTGTCCAAATCCATGATAGAGCTATGGAGTCATCCAACAACACACTGATATGCAAGCAGACACCTTATACTAATAATTATTAGAGGGATTTCAGAGAGGTAGATGACAAGTGAATTTGTGACCTACGGCAGTCTAACCAACAGTTTGTACTACGGTTATTAGTCAGCAAATGGTACAGAACTGTTTCAACTATAAATTAACAACTAAAAGCCAACCATTACCAACTAACTGCAACATTGAGTACCAAAATTAAGATTAATGTAAGAAGAAACAGAATTAATCTTAAGACATGTCATCAACAAAACCGGTGGGGCGGGCAATTTTATTTAATTTCAAGTAATTATTTTATGAAGTAGTGTTGGCTTTATTCATAGGCTAACATAAGTGTAGATAAACAACAAATATGAATTAGTATTGTAATAGATTCTAATATGTTTTTAAGACGGTATAAAAGTTTCAACTACGACATTATCACATTAATTTGATTTGCTTGAAGTTTACAAGAAAATTTGTTAAAAATAGCCCAATATTTGTCAGAAAAGGAAACCCTGAAACCTCTGAATAGGTATTGTTAAGTAATTTGAGCCAATTAGCCTACATGCATCTGTCTGTTCATACAGTCAACATTGCATTACTATTGCAAAACTCAGCAAATTTCAGGATTAAGTTACCTTGTAACTGTTTATTTTTGTATCGAAATTGTTAAAATATAATTAGACTAATGAATGAAATATTTTGAATCAGAAATGCTCAAAAAGTATGATATCAGCTCAATTTTACAATCACTTGTATAAAGTATTGTGTAGGCAGCGGTAAAATTGTGTAGTTGGCAGCTATTGAGAAGGATAATTGCATCGAATGCAGACCAATCAGTAAAGGGCATTGAGTAAAGTTTCAAACTGTCATGTGACATTTCTTTTGAATCAATAATGTTTTCATAGGTATTTGATTAGTATAAATGAACACTATGAAATGTAAAGTAGCATTTTGGGTAAACCAAGATAAACATAGAAATGAAAAACAACTGCCTATGTCAGTTGCAAGGTTTTAAAATTATGTAATTAAAATCAATCATAATGGTAATTAAGTTTAGCAAGCGAGTTTTAGCACTTTAAAGCCTTGGCCTAAAATTAACCAGGGAGTTGTTTTCTCATCTTGTCTTTTGCTCGAGAAAACTCTCTGGCATAGTTTTGCCTTGCTTTTACCCTTTTCTGGTTTCTGAATAATTACGAAGTTTTAATCCTTTGTGCTTGATGTTTTATTAGTGTAATTCCAAAATTTTAAATTGAGTGAATTACCAATTTGTGAGATACCGCTGAAATACTGAAGGCATTTTATCCAGGTGCAGAAATTAAAAATGTCTTCTGGCAGGAAATTAGTTTCTAAAAACATACTGGTTACACAGTCAATGTAACCTGTTAATATGATCTAGTTTCCTGTTTGTATATATTAGACCATACTTCAAGGTGATAAATAGTGACCACAAATATGTAAGCTACTGTAGTGATAGGAGTCTGTAACTTACCGAACATGTTCACCTGTCTTGTATTTACTGATGCAAATAGTGCACTTTTTGTTTGAGCTGCCCTGATCACTGTCACTAGCAAGCCTCTGTATTGGTAAGAAGATGTCATATGATCTATCGTCTCCTGTGAGGCACCTTTATTTCTGTTATTATTCGTCCAGGGAGGCTGGGTTGGAACACTGTGGAAGGGCTGCTGGGATTGAACATGGGAAAGAGTGTGGAAGGCTCGGATGATTGTGAGTCCGACTTCACTGAGCAGGCTGGTAGGCCTGAGGCTAAATGGATGAGAAAGGTGATATAAAAGTTGATGATGGTTTTTTTCTTAATTTTTCAAGTGAATGTTAAAGGTTTTCAGATCATTTGAGCAGATTACATACAACATCTAACAATAGGTTTGATGCTTTAAGTTAAGGCTTTAATAATCATCCACACAATTTCAGTCCTCTTAGCAGAGGAAAGTTTTTAATCGCTATATATGGAACCATTTATATGGTTTTAGTAGCTTTAACTGTTGGCTTTTTTCTTTTATGATTCTCGACGGCATTATTTGAAAATAAGTTCTGTTTGAAATTAAATTATTGCACACTGAATTGAATAAAATACACAAGTAAATATACAAATGATATAGAGGAACATGGTTTAGTTAGATAATTAACAAAAGAGAGAGGGTTGTATACTGCTTACAGCATGGTTGATAATAATATGCATCTGTCCAACATTGAAGTAGCCAATAGGAGGAGTCCTTTTAGCTGTGGTATGAGAGTTTGGATTGTCAAATACTGTCGGTCTTGGTGTGAAAGATGGCCTTGAAACTGAACTCCTGTTCGAGATGCTGTTAATCAAAAATCTGTAAAAATGAGAGGGCAACGTTGAAAAGTCATGTACCAAATAAGGTTAAATTATCGAAAATGCTACATACCAAGGCCCTGAACGATCAACATGGTTTTGGCTCCGGTTCAAAGAGTCTGCGGGTAAGCTTTCCACATACCTATGCTGCTGTTGCGATGCCTGTAGAGTTTCCTCTTTGTATATAACACATAAAATTGTTGCAGATTTGAGACAAAACCAGCTGGTAACATCACAATTAGTATGCGTTGTCAGTACTAGGTAAGCATGCCTCAATAAAGAAAAAAAATCGTCGAAATGGAAACAGCCAGCCTTTACATAACCATATCTCTAGTTTTGCTATTCTAACTTAGCACACACAAATGCATTATGAAAAATTGCTTGGCTGTAAAAACCCAAACTAGACAATCTGGGTAAAAAGATAATCTGCAAAAACAAATTATTTTATTCAAGCTAATAAAAACAAACTCGAAATGTGAATCTTCAACACAAATCTATGAATTACATTGTCCATGAGTTTATCAGATTAGACAGACCCTCGCCTTGTAGGTTCTGTTCTGGTATAAGATTGCTCAGTTTCACGCACGGACCGGTTATACTGATCGTCAGGATTTTCATGCCTCTGCCTCCTTGTATCAAGGCTATGCTATGATCTCTCTCTACTGTTTCTTGGACAGTCATCAGATTCATATGTATCTTCGTGCTGCGCAACAGGCCATGGTCTGATGTGCTCTCTCAACCTGGGTAATTGTTCCTGAAAGTATATATCACTCCATTTAAACAAGTACAAAATTGTGAGGAGCAGTCATCTATAGTGCTAGGTATTCTTGCAGTTGTGAAAGCTCAGTAAATACAATGCATCAACAAAAAGGAACACAGACAACAGTGTAACATATAGAAGTAGGACTACATACACTAGGTTGGGCAGCATGAGTAGAGGAGTGGGGAGCATTTATACGATGACTCTGATCATCTAAGGTGTGAGTTTCAGTAGACCTCCGTGCACCCTGTTGCTGCAACAATTAGAGCCATTTTTCATGTCACCTAAACTGGTTGGAAGCGAAGATGAAAATACGGAAAAGCGGACATTCAAAAGACATACCAGCGTTGAAGAATGAGAACAGGGAAATAGTTCCACAAGCCGTCTTTGTAAACTAGGACTGCGTCGTTGATTCTGTTCTCCACTTTCATAATGTGGTCTTGCAATAGAGATATAAAACCTTTGGTGCATCAAAGTGCACTTTCATCTCAGCATTGAGGCATTCTTGTGAGCTACATTGGTTAAAAGTACCTTCTAATGTTGAAGAGCAAGCCGGTTGAATGTTTGTTAATGAAATAGAGTTTGCTAACTGCCAAAGGATTTTATGTAAAAAGCTCCTACAAACATTAACTAAAAAAGCTATAAGAAAAAATACGTAATAACTATTAAATTTACTCTAAGTTTTCTATTTTTTGGCGCTTCACACTTTTATAAGCCTTGATTAGCACGAATCTGTGCTGCCTATTTAATGGTAGAGGTTAGTCAAGAGACGACAAATCTTAAAGCTAGTTAAACGTCCTCAAACTCAACAACACGATTGTTAATACGGGTATTTCATACAGTCATATAACTTGTAGTGTATATACACAGCTACTACACTGACTTACCTTCAGTGTAACCATAGTAACATGGCGCACACAATGGTCATTCCTAGCGACCGGTCTAATAAGACTGTAGTAGGGAGAATGGAAAGGAAAATAGGTAGGAAGTATTAGACTTGTGTGACTTCCAGGATGAGGAGCTGCAGACAAGATTGGATCATGATTGTGACTGGAGAACTGCTCTTGTTGAAAAGGGCTCTAACCACTGGCTAAATAGTGATGGTTTTGTTTCTGTGCATAGTTCTGTTGCTGCCTACAATGACACATGTTTCAGCTTGTCAGATTGAGCAAACTCTCACTTGGTCTGCAAGGTGCCTACAGAAACTTCTAGACTGACATCTCTAATGAATCAAAGTGTTAGAACGAAACACACTTCATACACGGCAATGTTGAAAATGGTGGCAGAAAGATTACATTCATGACAAGTTGATTTAGTAGACTCAATGGTCAATAGTGGCTGAAACATATTTTTTTATTTGTCAACTATTTTGTTAAAGTAACAGTTTGTTTACCTCACACAAAGGTTTTAGTAAATTTATCAACAATTAATGATGTCTTTCTCTCATTTGCGATTGTTGTTGAGGTTTTAAGGGATGTGATCGACAGGATGTGTCAAGATTAAAATTGACAAAAACTAGTTGGGCTAAATCGCATGGAAGAAAACTATTTGCCAAAATGACACCATTAGTCGCCATTGTTACTATTGATCATATCGGCTATTGTTTTTGTTGCAGAGTTAAACGTCTCTGTTCTATGTTGCAACTACCCTAGGAAACTTATGGATTCGTGTCATCTAACTTTTGCATTTTCGCGGAGTCATCCTCTCGCGAAAATTTCATGAGCGAAACTAAACTAGGGTAGATATACCATGCCCTGAATGACTAGGTTCAAGAACTGAACTACAGCTGTGCTCAGAGGCAAACTAATGTGTGTAATGGAAGCGGGTGACAACGATGCGAGGAAGGCTTCTAATCATATCAGTGTGGGACTTCTGCTTAAAATCGCAAGCTGTAGAATTTTTGAAAATAAATTTATAATTATAAATATTCTGAAACTCTGCCTTGTTTATCAAATAATTGTTCTCATATCTGAAGATTTTAGGAGCTCTCATTATGGTATATTTAATGTTTGTTTGATGATACGAGTACTATCTATATTTTACAACACAAAATCTTAAAAAAGTACGCTATGTATGTAAACAGTATAAAGTAAAGCTACAAGATATTGCTGCAATGCTGTTTTTCTAACACTGTAACTGTGATAAAACTTATTACACAATCAAACTCTACAATTTTATGAAATGGAAGATGATATGACAAAATGGAAACCTGTAGAAATGCATTTATCATTGCACCTTAAATCAAAGTGAGCACCTAGTACTAATTGAAAAACCGCAAACCACAAAAAGTTCACTATATTTAAAATTTAATTCAATAAAATAATATTATATCAATATATATAAAAACTGAGATGATACATATCAAGTTTTTGTTAATTAAAAACCGTCATGAACAGTGCCCGGGGTATTAACCAGAGACCCTTGCTTAATCTTTTGTAGTCGCCTCAGTATCAAAACGGCACATCAGAATTGACAAGTGTACTAAGTAGAAATCCTAGTTCTCTCTGGTGTAGTCGCCTCAATATCAACGCGACACATCGGACACCTCTTGTTAGAATTAAGCCACTGATCGACACAGTCACGATGGAAAAGGTGAAGGCAAGGTAGTCGTCTACAAAAAAAATAGAATAGGTAAAAAAGGTAGGTGCAATCTTAAAGATTTACTTGCAACAAAATTTCAATAACCAAAAAAAACAATAACCAAAACATTAGAGTACGTCATTGAAATAAAGATATTCCAATCTGCGGCATTTTCATGGTGGCTGCGATTAACTGTTCGTTTTTTAGCTTTTAAAAGCTTTTAATAGCGTTTTCACATATCTTACACCTACAACACAGCGGAGTAAGACATGGTGAACCTTTTGATACCAAATAACTGTAATGTGAATTTTGTTGCAAAAAACCATTATCTATAACACGTTGTACATTGATTGATGTTTTCTTGTACGCGGGTGTTTTTAATGAGCGGTTGCAAATCAAAAACTTATGGCTGTCTAATAAGACTCGATCATAAATAAGCCTTTTAAAGAGATTTGTCAGTGAACAAGTTCATAAAATTGGTAAAAATGATTAACAAAAAAGCTTTCTTGTAATCCTGCACAATATGTTTCAATAATTTGGTAAGTTGGCATGTGAATAGGGTTATATATATCAATTACAAATGCAGAGATAACTGAAAGACCCTACGCAACTGGCAGTGCAATATTACCATGCCATGTTCTACATGTAGTTCCAGGCCTTAGCAAAAACTTATATAAAATGTCTCAATACTGAAAACTAAACACAAATACTAGACGCAAATAAGTACTCGATACGAAGCATGGAAAATATAAATAACTGCAAGTCAGCTGAAAAATTTTAAGAATAAGAAATTTGAACTACAATGTATATACGGTACAATGATGTATATGATGATGTAATTTGAATCATATATAATGGTGATTAAATTTAACAAGCAAGTTTTAGCACTTTGAAGCCGTGGGATAAAATCAGTAATAATCAGTTGTTTTCCTTTTTATCTTATGCTCAAGAAAACTTATGCACCTCTGGTTTACGTATATTTAGAAAATTTCAACCCTTTTTGTTTGATTTTTAAGTTACTGTAGCTCCAAAGTTTTAAATTGAGTGAATTACTAAATTGTGAGTTAGCACTGGAAAACTGAAGGCATTTCATACATGTGTAAAAATTAAAACTGTCTGCAGGCAGGAGATTAGTTTCTAATAACATACTGGTTACACAGTCAATAGAATTTGTTAATATGATCTTATTTCTTGTTTGTATGTACATGTATTAGACCAGACTTCAAGGTGTTAAATAGTGACAACATATCTGTAAGTTACTGTTGTGATAGAAGTCCGTAACTTACCTAACATGTTCACCTGTCTTGTATTCACTGATGCAGATAGTGCACTTGTCGCTTGAGCTGCCCTGATCACTGTCACTAGCAACCCTCTGACTGTATTGATAAGCAACTGTCATACAATCTATCGTCTCCTGTGAGGCGCCTGTATTTCTGTTATTAGCCGTCGAAGGAGGGTGGGTTGGAGTACGGTGGAAGGGCTGATGGTGTTGAACATGGAAAGAGGGTAGAAGGCTCATCAGATGATTGTGAGTCCGACCTCGCTGAGCAGGCTGGTAGGCTTGAGGCTAAGTGGATAAGAAAGGTGATATAAAAGGTGATGATGGTTTGTGTCTTCATTTTTTCATGTGGACGTTAAATGTTTTCAAATCATTTGAACAAATTACATACAACATCTAACTATAGGTTTGAGGCTTTAAGTTAAGGCTTTAATAGTCATCCACACAATTTCAGTTCTCTTAGCACAGAAAAGTTTAATCTCTATATATGGAACCATTTATATAACTTCAGTGGCTAATTGTTGCCCTTTTTCCTTTTTTTCTTTTATGATTCTCGATGGCATTATTTGAAAGTAATTACTGTTTTAACTGAAATTATTGTCTAGTGAATAAAGTTAAATACACGAGTAAATATACAACTGACATAGAGTAACATGGTTTAATTAGATAACTAACAAAAGAGAGAGGTTTGTACTGCTTACATCATGGTTGATAATAATATGCATCTGTCCAACATTGAAGTAGCCAGTAGGATGACTGCTTTCAGCTGTGGTATTAGTATGTGGATTGTCAAATACTGTCTGTCTTGATGTGAAGGATGGCCTTGAAACTGAGCTCCTGTTCGAGACACTGTTAATCATAAAACTGTAAAAATGAAAGGGCAAAGTCGAAAAGTTGTGTACCAAATATGGTCCAATTATTGAAAATGCTACATACCAGGGCCCTGAACGATCAACATGGTTTTGGCTGCGGTTCAAAGGCTCTGCAGGTAAGCTTTCCACATTTCTATGCTGTCGTTGCGATTCCTGTAGAGTCTCTTCTCTGTATATCACACATAAAATTGTTGCAGGGATAAGGCAAAACCCGCTGGTAACATCATAAATAGTGTGTGTTGTCAGTACTAGGTAAGCATGCCTTAATAAAGACAAAGAAAAAAAGGTCGATATGGAAACAGCCAGCCTTTACATAACCATATCTCTAGTTTTGCTATTCTAACTTAGCACACACAGATGCATTATAAAAACTGCTACAATACTGAAACTATACATTCTGGGTGAAAAGATAGATCTGCAAAAACAAATTATTTTATTCAAGCTATTAAAAAACAAACTTGAATAGTGAGTCTTCAACTCACATCTATGAATTACATTGTTCATGAGTTTTTCTGATTAGACAGACCCTCACCTTGAAGGTTCTGTTCTGGTATGAGATTGCTCAGTTTCACGTACAGACCGGTTATAATGATCATCAGGATTTTCATTCCTCTGCCTCCTTGTATCAAGGCTATGCCATGATCTCTCTCTACTGTTTCTTGGACCGTCATCAGATTCATATGTATCTTCGTGCTGCACAAGATGCCATGGTCTGATGTGCTCTCTCAGCCTTGGTAAGGGTTCCTGAAAGTACATATAACTCCATTTAAACAAGTACAAAACCGTGAGGAGCAATCAACTACAGTGATAGGTATTCTTGCAGTTGTGAAAGCTCATTAGTAAATACAACCCATCAACAAGAAGGAACACAGACAACAGTGTAACATATAGAAGTAGGCCTACATACTCTAGGTGGGGCAGCATGAGAAGATGAGAGGGGAGCAGTCATACGGTGACTCTGGTCATTTAAGATGTGAGTTTCAGTAGACGTCCTGGCACCCTGTTGCTGCTACAATTAGAGCCATTTTCTATGTCACCTAAACTGGTTAGAAGCAAAGACGAAAATGATGAAAAGCTGACATTCCAATGACATACCAGTGTTGAAGAATGAGAGCCAGGAACTAGCTCCACAAGCGGTCTCCGTGAACTAGGACTGCGTCTATGATTCTGTTCTCCACTTTCATAATGTGGTCCTGCAATAGAGATATAAATATTTGGTGCATCAAGGTGTACATTCATCTCAGCATTGAGGCATTCATGTTAGCTGTGTTGGATAAAAGTACCTTCTAATACTAAAGAGTCAGCAAGTTGTATGTGTGTTATTGAAATAGAGTTTGCTAGCTACCGAAGGATTTTATGTAAAAAGCTCTTACAAACATTCATTAAAAAAGCTACAAGAAAAAATAAATAATAAGTAGGTATATTAAATTTGCTGTAAGTTTTCTTTTTTTGGCGCTTCACACTTTTATAAGCCTTAATTAGCACGAATCTTTGCTGTCTATTTAATGGTAGAGGTTAGTCAAGAGAAGACAGGTCTTAAAGCTAGTTAGATGTCCTCAAACTCAACAACATTATTGTTAACGCGGGTATTTCATACAGTCATATAACTCGTAGTGTATATACACAGTTACTACACTGACTTACCTTCAGTGTAACCATAGTAACCATGGTGCACACAATGATCATTGCTAGCGACTGGTCTAATAAGGATGTTGTAGGGATAATGGAAAGGAGAATAATTAGGAAGCATTAGACTTGTGTGATTTCTATGATGAGGAGCCCCGTACAAGACTGGGTCATGATTGGGATTGGCGAACCGCTCTGGTTGAAAATGGCTCTGACTGCTGGCTAAATAGTGGTGGATTGGTCTCGGGGCACGATTCTGTTGTTGCCTACAATGACACATGTTTCAGCTTGTCAGATCGAGCAAACTCTCTCTTGGTCTGCAAGGTGCCTACAGAAACTTCTATACTGACATCTATAATGAATCAAAGTGTTAGAACAGAACACACTTTATACATGTTAATGTTGAAAACATGGCAGAAAGAATACATTCTTCACAAGTGAACTTAGTATACTCAATGGTCAATAGTGGCTGAAACATATTCTTATTCGTCAATTATTTTGTTAAAGTAACAGTTTGTTTACCTCACACACAAGTTTTAGTAAATTTTCTCATCAATTACTGATATATTTTTCTCATTTGCGATTGCTGTTATTGTAAGTGATTTTATCGGCAGGATGTGGAAAGTTATTTTAAGTGATTTGAGTGGCGGGATGTGGAAAGATTAAAATTGACAAAAACTAGTTAGGCTAAATCGCACAGAAGAAAACTATGTGCCAAAATGACATCATTAGTTGCCATTGTTAGTATTGATCATATCGGCTATTGTGTTTGTTGCAGATTTAAACGTCTCTGTTCTATGTTGCAACTACCCTAAGACACTTATGGATTCACGTCATCTAACTTTCGCATTTTCGCGGAGTCATCCTCTCGCGAAAATTTCAAGAGCGAAACAAAACTATCATAGCGAACGAGCAAAAACGCCAATTTAAATAGCTTTGTTCGTTGAAATCCACAATAAAATCGTCATTTTAGAAATGCAGGTAATTTTTGTGTGTGGTTGGGCTCACTGGGAAATTTCTGGTAAATTCATTATAGCTACTACACCGACTGAGCAGCATGGCAAAGCAAATTAAGATTACAAGGTTTTTTGGAAAAGCCAAAACAAATGAGGAAGATGATGATATCTGTTTAGTCACCGAATTTGTAACTGATGAGGATGAAAATCTGGTAGGTGAAATCATAAAATTGAATAATAATTATTGCAGTGATGAATTTTGTTACCAGCCAAAAACAATAACAACCCTCACCAGGTCTAACCATGTAATACAGTTCTGGTTGTGAAGTTGTTTGTTATCTATTTTCTTTTTCTTGGGACTTGAGTGTGAAAGACATGTGAAAGTCACGGCGGGAGGGACCTAGACGTCATTGATAGTCCAAGAAACAAATTGCAGCAATCGATCAAATTGAATTATCGATCTCACCCACACATTTCTACCTGCGGTTTACAAATACAAACCATAGTCCCAAATTGAAAATCTAGCCAACTGGACATGAGGAATCTAATGTTTGTTCCGCTGCATTTATTTACACATCACTATATTTTCGCACTCATCAGAGCCACGAAATTATGTTGCAGCAAAATTTTATTCTGTGTGCCACTCACAAAACTAAATAACAGCGAAATAATGGTGTCCTAGTGTATATTCATAACAAATTGAGTCAAACAACATACCCAGCAACACGACTGTAAGGCTCTGACATGTCGTACCACGATGAACTATGAGAGACACCAGAATGTCTGTCATGTACAGGTGATAAAGTGTTATTATGTGAAGTCAGCAGTTGTTCTAGAGTAGACTCCGCTTGTTCAGGTCGCTGTCTAGCTGATGCAGAGACCTCAGGCAGGTGCTCTTGTGATGACTGAAAGACGACGGCATTTGCTAGATTGCAGCACAATATGTCTACTTGATGAGATTCTAGATTTATTAAGGTTGAGGGAGTCTTAGCTCTTTCAACTCATAATAAAATGTAAACAGATGATAAAAAACAAAAGTTTTATGGACAGAGTAAAACTGGTGAAGAAGCAACTAGTCATGAAACTATTTACACAAGAAGACTGGAATACGTAAAGGTTATAAGAAGACAATAATACTAGACTAATAAGACTAAGACTAATAAACCTGAAAAGAAAAATTAAGTCCCATAAAAGCTCTCACATCTCCTTACAGCAGGATAATGATTACAGCGTGAATGGTTTACAGCACTTGTCATGATTAATAACAAGTGACTCACCATGCCAAGCAATGAATGACTCATCATTATTCCTGTCTCATAAATGACTAGATTCTGTACAAAATTTAGTAAAAACCTAATTGAGATATAACTGACGATGGACTATTCTAAAATTAGCCTGTATTATATAATACATATTGTGTAGGAATATAATACTTGAAAATTTTGATAGTCGAAATCGGTTAGAGTTAACATATAAGTGTAATTAACTTTATACTCCTAGTTTCTCCACAGTATGACAGAATTAATCAGAAATGCCAGATAAAAACGCAAAGGTCAACATATGCGACCTAAAGATACGCTGACACACACTCACCATCGTATCATCAACAGGTGTAGCCATCTATTCGTCTGATGCAGTCAAATCAGCAAGCTCAGCAGCAACAGCAGGTATTCCGGTCAAATCTATTTCGACAACTGAAGAAGACCTCCGTCTCTTTCCGCTCTCAGTGTGAAGTGTTACAACACCAACAACGCAGTGGAAACAATTTAGAACAATGCATTGGATTTAATGAAAGATCATAACTATATCAATACACAATTTGACATCCACAGGGTAATTTTGTACTTAACAGATTTGTAAAATAGAGAATAAACATATAATGACTTAATCTACACAGAAAAAATAGATTATTCAAGCATTTACAACATTAAAACCATGGTGATAGATAAATAAACAAACAAACAAAAATAAATTGAATACAATAAATAAAAGTACATGAACTGTATTAAAACTAGTTCAGTTTGCAAAAAAACAATGAAGATTTAGTAAAGGTCCGCTAGTGTGAAGGATTTTTCTTCCTGTTGGATGAGTTACTGACGTAAGCTGATTGAAGACCGACTGCAGTCACATCGCAGTCAGAATTAAAAGCTGAGTACATATTCAGCCTCATAAACTCAAGTCATGGACAATCGATGTATAATTACCAGATAACTACCAATGTCTAACTAACAGACAAAGACAATCAACAAAAGGTGCCAATAGAGAATAGGAGAGACAATGACTTGCAAACAATAGAAGGATAAACTTTAGCTATGTTTTAATCCAAATGAACCCAGAGAAGTTGTTACAATTATGGAGCCTTAAAATGAGATAAAATTGAACTGAGAACAAAGAGTACACATGACTCGTTAAAGTCTTTTGGTGTCTACACTGTTCTCCTAGTTTCAGCCAAAATGCTTTAGATATTTCATATTTTGTCTACAGAACTGTCAGTCTGGAAATGTGTGATTCTTGAAATCTATCCCAAACTCTCATCTGGTGTCTCTGCATACTACCTGACTGAGCAAACACAACTCAAAGAGCAGGCAATGCATTAATAACATGCTTTTATAAAAAAACTATCATTTTTTTCTGTAAAAATGCTTCGAGTGATGATAAAACAATAATATTCATACAATGACTGTAACCTGAGAGGGTGATAAGTGGGTAGTATACTGTTTTATGATCAGTGGGTCAGTGGTTTGAATCACACAATAACCATTGGTGGTGTTAGAAGGTGCATCCAGCCCCACTTGCTTCTGCGCTTCAACCAAATCAGGTCAGGTGAAACTACCTGCTACAGATAATATGTAGTCTTACTCCTTCACTTTCTAATGTACATAAACAACTTCCTTACAATATCGTTTTCCATTACCTTGTATTCATACACTGATTTCATAATACACTGTTTTCATACGAAAAATCAACGGCATCACCTTGCTAAAACGAGAGGTTGATTCTGATATCAATAATAATCTTTAGTGGTATACCACCAATCATATGAAAATCAATATGCAAAAAGTTACGCTTTGTTGATCTCTCATTTAATGTAAATACTGTATTTTTTAATTTCTATATGGGGGATAACATTATGAATATATATGGATACTCTACTGTATTCTTTGATTTCTATGTGGGGATAACGTTCAATCACAAAGGAGATCAAATAAATGACTCGGCTTCGTCAAAAGTGATGATCTTACCTGGTCCAAACCTATATATCATTGTTGCTGATAGCTTTCATCAAATACATTTCCTTTGAGGCCATGCAGATATTTCATAAACAGAAAGACAGCACTGCTGTTTTACTTTAAAGCTGTACATTGTCATATTATTGTTGGTGGAGATAAATATATTTTGTCTCACCATATCGATAGCGGAAAAGGGTATTCCTCTTACAGAAACCTAGACTTAGACTTATATAGGCCTACTACTATTCTATCTTCTAGCTTACCACACTTCCGCCAATCACATTTCCAAATCTTTGAACATATTGACTTATCACAAACTGAAATTGTATCACAGGTTTCAAAACTCTGCATAAACTAGGCCCAAGATAGTTGTGTTTATCCTTCCACACACATAACAGACATAGTTTACAATTTTGTGACACCGACATACCACATCTACCATTTTTGGAATGTAGTGAAGACATAATTTTGTTGATGATTATTAAAAATATCGATGAAAAATTATACAGACATACATGAGCACACCAAAGTATATTAACATGAACATCCACTCTTTGAATAAAAACACTTTAAATGCTCACCACACTACTTCATGTTATTAATATATAGCAGTGTAAAACTACTCACTACTGTTATGGTAAGTGTGACCCTTTGTGTTTTTTAACATTTATGTGATATACAGGTATGTTTCTGAGTGTTCATATCTTCATTTTGTGTTTCCTCGACTTCATAAAACTTTCACTCTATTAAAACTATGATTACACTGCTGCTTTACTTTGAAATTGTGAATTGTCAGATTATTGACACCAACATACTATAAAACTACTCCTTGCTGTTATGTGTATTTTTGTTGCCCTCTTCTGCTTTTTAACATTTATATCACATATAAACATAATATACATGTACGTTTCTGAGGGTTGATATATTGTTTTTGCGTTTCCTCGACACCATAAAATTCTTACTCAATTAAATCTATGATTACAAGCAAAATCTCTGCTTGATCGGCCGGCATATTTACCGCTATTTAGCACAAAAACAATTTGAAAAAGTGTAGCAAGGTTTCAAGGCATGTTTTCATGTAAATAAAGTATGAATTGAAATATTTTTTATGTAGTTTGTTCAAACAAACAAAGTAAAAAGTTAGAACTGTCCTGAACTAATAGAAACTGTCATTTTTCATGGTCATTTCCAAGTTGAACAAGAATCCTCTGTGTGTATTGTATTTTGGCTGATTGCTAACAAGCTGTTAATTATTTCACTTTACTTTTATTCAAATTCTGTCTGTATATAACAACCTCTTTAAAAATTATATTGGATAATTTTGGAAACCGATTTAAAAGTCGGTGCTACCATGAAAAAACCAGTCGAAGCAAATCATCTAAAGAGTATTATATATTATAGAGCAGCATATTGTTTACAATATATTAAAATAAAATAACATAACTTCTCAACACTGAACAAATTCTACATGTAGAATAATATCTGAGGAAAATTAGCGCATTATTATTTTATTCAGGTTTTGTATAAATCAGAAAATAAAATCTCATTTCTTTGGCCTGTCATCATCTTTTACTGCTGGTTCAAGTAAGACTACATCTGAAGACCAGATGACCAGATAACTGGGCTGCTCTACAGAATAGGATTGAGTGCTTCTAAAATCTGTGGGTTTCCTGAAATAGAAATATATTATTTGTTTTTTGATGAGTACTGCTAAGCCTTGCCTTACTTGCAAACGCTGACAAATTATGACAGCCATTTATTTTACATTATTTTATCCTTATATGTACAGCATATACATTTTGTACATATATTTATTTTTTATATTTTGGAATGTTTTAAACAGCTGAATTTTATGGCTAAAAATTTTTAACGTTTTTTTACACTAAAATAGATGGTTTTTAATTTTAATCATTAGCATTTTTAAAAATTATGCCTGCTTTTTATATGTTGTAGTAGAAGTCGTCTTCACTTAGTAATAATCTCACCTGCTAATATTCAATGGAAATTTTTCAGAGAAATCTGGGATATTAAAATGCTTCCACACGATGATACTGCCTTCAGCGGATAAACTCAAGCATCTATATGGTATTTTAGTGGCATGGTGAGAGAAGTTAAACTGATAATTGATAAAAGAGAGGAATGGCATGAACAGTTATGAGATTTTCAAACTGATGCTGTATGCATGTCTCCTTGAATGAAACCTTCTCTTGAATAATGGTTTGTACAAATATGAAGCAACCGCTTATCATAAGTTGCAGTAATTATGATGAAAACGTAAGAAAAAGCATCTTTTTTATGACAATTTAATATCAATTCACTATTGAAAAGTGATATCAAAAGTTTTCCCCTAACAATGATAAGATCGTCCTTTATAACAAGTCACATAAAACAGCAAATTGTACTTTTTCATGTGTGACATCTTTCATAATTTCATAATTCACGAGTAAATGTTTTTATTAATTTTATTTAAGTAAAAGCCAAATAACAGCAGTCTTGCAAATCATCAATAATGTTTAAATAACAATAGTAATAGTTTTTTAATGAAGTTTTTGGATTATACCGGAAAATAGATTACTTTGACCAGAAAACTCAGTTCGATTTAATAAGCTACCTTACTTCAGTGCATATTCCTTACTGGTTATAATAAAAGAACCTTCTAGTTGTTCAAGGTACTTGTGCTACATAGAGCTCAAGCTTGATCTCTAAAGCTTGTATATCAAGCTTATCCTTCAGACACAAGTTACAACGATTCTTGGCAGTAAAAGTGTCTTACTGAATGTTTTTTAGCTGTCATGCTACACTTATCATGATTTGATATTCACTGATGACTTCTTAATGTTTCTTTATACTGAAACCTTTATCAAGAATCTCGTTGCCATCTTTTTTGTTATGGCCCACGGTGTTACCTTCTGTGTCAAACTAATCTAGAGTTTATAGAGGTGCTTCAAGTCAATAAGTGATAATTTGTTTGTGGGATGAATTTTAGACAAGTGCAAACTTTTAACATATTATTTTAAACAAAGTTTGTCAAATTATTTCCTTCACTCAACAAAACTGACAACAAACTTTCTGTGCCTCTGTGAATGGTTGTTTTAATAATTGTTGAATTTTTGCCTGTAAGTGTGTGAAGGTGGATATATCATGCCATGAATGACTAGCTTCAGGAACTAAACTACAACCGTGCTCAAAGACTAACTAATGTGTGTAAAGAAAGCAGGTGACAACGATGCGAGGAAGGCTGCTAATCATACCGGTGTAAGACTTTTCCATCTTAAAATCGCAAGCTGTAGATTTCTGTAACAAAAACGCAGAGAGTGTGTGTGATGGAGGGAAGTAATACGCTTAGCATGTCATCAAGTCTTCTTGGCAAAGCATCTGCCTTGCTTGTCTACAGACACAAAACATTATAACTCATGCAATGAATTACTGTCTTAGATAAGAAAGGAAAGGAATGGTGTAAACCTGCAAACTATCAGTGATTTCTTCAGCCATGTAGGAACGCAAATATAGATTTATGTGTGTCATATGCATACTTCTTAAAATAGGTTTCCACTTGCAGGACTTGTCCAGAGGTATTTAGAAAAAAATAATCAACGTTGGTTCAAGAGGCACCTAAGTGGCGTAACAGAGACTTAGTTGGCCTGTCAGTAGTCATGTGTGCTATTCATTGTTAAGAGTTGTCAGTACGTAAAGAAAAAATAGTGTTAAGACTAAAATGTTAAAGGAAAGATAATTCCCAAGTTCTAATAATTTGCAGCCAGAGAAATCTTGATTTAGGAAAGTTTTATATGTTTCTAAAATGGAAGCAACAACTTATTCCATGTTTAATCAACTAGCACATGTTACCTAATGTCGTTATGTTTCTGATCATAAACAGACCTGCTGTGGAAAGTTGATGTTTGTTCTTACAGCCCTCCTGTTAACACTTTGCACTGGTCTGTAGTTGTCATAGAGTGGTGACTTCACTGAGGAGTCCTTCTCCGTGTTTACTGTCTGCCGAAGTAGTCCTAGCTGCAAAGATTGTTACTTACTAAACATAGCATGGCTATTCTTCAGCTGTTTTGCGGCCTGTTGTATCATACAAAATTGCAGCAAGTATACTTATCTATGTTTGGGACTAACAATACATCAGAATGGCTACAAAAATCTTGCTATGCTTCTTTCTTGTTTCCTGTTTGCTGAGTTTATAGTCAAGTGACAATTTAGACAAAACAAGTTTTCTCACATCTCAACTTTTTTTCTCTAGATAAATTTCTTAGCAACGTAATCACTCTTTACTGATCTTTAGCCTTCTGATAAGATCACATGAAAAAATTATGAATGCAATGTTGCCACAAAACAGGTACCTGTTCAGGGGTGAGATAGACACACACCTATACCTATTCAGGGAAGATGTAGACACACAACTGTCACACACACACACACGCCACACACGCCACACACGCCACACACGCCACACACGCCACACACACGCCACACACCACACACACGCCACACACACACGCACACGCGCACACACACACCACACACGCACACGCACACACACACGCCACACACCTGTTCACAGATGATGTAAACACACGTACCCACTCAGGGGTGATGTAGACACATGCATATCTTTTGAGGGTTGACCTAGACACACATACCTGTTTTGTGGCTATGTCGGCACATATACCTATTTAAGTTTATTGTAGACAGACATACCTGTTCAGGAGTAATGTAGACAGGCTTGTTCATGATAATCCATGTTACAATCTCAAGACATCCGGGCCGAGTCACTGATCCTTCGTATGTCATGTAATTATGGGTATCAGGTAGAAGATCGTGTACCGAAAATTTAACCAACGACTTGGATTCACCTGCGGTGCAACATTCATAAGCTGTGTTAGCCTAAACACTTCCTATCCTCCATTTTATCATTTTAAACTTTTGGCACTATTGCAGATATCTCCAAAGAGCAATTTGCGGCTTTCAAAGATAAAAACCTCAGGCTGTTCATTTGTGATTTTTGACTACAAACAGATGTACATTTTGACAAACATTTTGATAAAATGAAAAGTTCTTACTGACTATTTTACTGCTTAATACAGTTGAAATATAATCTCATACATTTTTAATAAAATGCTGTTACCTTTTTTATTGTCTTCAATGAGGTAAAAAAGTTACATAGTAATTTTAGACTATGCCTAGCTTTTTATCATTGCAAACCTTTTTAGTAGATCTTAAAAACTAAAACAAACAAAGAGCCATTATAAAAGATGAAGCCATTTGCTTGTAACCCAGTCTTGGCTACAAGTAACAGTCTAATGAGAATTTACATGTGTAATCGTGATGTAGTAAAAATATCTACCCAATAAAAACTTTTGACGTCATGATCGTGCATTCTAATTGGCTAAATCAGCTTCTTTATTCAGAAAGTACAGGAGTGAAGTGTGTGTTTCCCATGACGGTAAAACCTGCCCGTTCTAGCAACCAAAAACCACCTCAAGATTTTGTGTTTTCAAATTTGTAACAAATATCTCAAAAATTTTATTTATGATTTTTTTCAATGTTTATCTGCGAAATGTATACCTAAATATATTTTATATAAATTTTGATATTATATATGTAAATATATACATTAAATTATTATGAATGGTATTAAATATATTTTAAAACAATATACTGTACATATATATAAAATATATATTAATATACGTTAATTGTATATATCTTATTATATTGTATGTGTTTTGATGATCTAAAAAGAATATTTAAAATATTAGATGATTTCAAAGATTTAAAAAATATGTATACTTTACAGACAAACTTTTTAATTCCTCAAAAATCAAAATTGTTTGAGATATTTGTTGCAAATTTAGACCAAAATGTAAAAACTCAGGATGGTTTTAGTCATGAGAAAGACACTACTTTGACATCTCTACTGATATTATAGCAAAAACGTATATAGACCAAAGTTCAAACAAAGTTTTTTTCTTTAGTAGTTTATTTAAATTTTTAGTAGTTTTTAAGCTTAAACTTGCTAGAAATCCTATATAAAAATATAAGCAAATGTCAGTGAGATGGTTAAAAGGATAGGCAAGACATTCTGAATCTTTTTGTTGATTACTGGCTTCTTACTTAAAACCCTGTGAACTAGCGGGTAGCAATTGAGAGGTCTACCTTTATATTGTACGCTGGAGGCACTCTCAATTATGTCTCCCAAGTTGGTCATGCTGCTTTCATTGAGCCCGATCATCAGAGACAAGATAGCAAGGCCAGCATGTGCATCCGCAGCTGATGTTGAGTTTGGATAGAGATCATTGTTGTAGGCTACAATCTGGACCTGAGAAGAAACTTTAGATGAAATTGCGGAATGAGCTCATATATAATGTACAGTAGTTGCATTAAGGAATACCAATGCTGGTATTTACAGGGTGATTCTATCCTGAAGTAAACTGCATTAAGGAATACCAATACTGGTATTTACAGGGTGATTCTATCCTGAAGTAAACTGCATTAAGGAATACCAATGCTGGTATTTACAGGGTGATTCTATCCTGAAGTAAACTGCATTAAGGAATACCAATACTGGTATTTACAGGGTAATTCTATCCTGAAGTAAACTGCATTAAGGAATACCAATGCTGGTATTTACAGGGTGATTCTATCCTGAAGTAAACTGCATTAAGAAATACCAATGCTGATATTTACAGAGTGATTCTATCCTAAAGTAAAGTTACATTTAGCAATAGTCTAAACAGCTATAGACCAGGCTATAGCTTTAGTCCTTTTAAGCAGCAACCTCTGCAATAGCGATTTGCATGTATTTATATGTAGCAATTATTTTTACTGAATATCAATAGAGACTTCAAAGCAGTGGGTCTATTGGGTTGATAACTCGTTCAAAACTCAAAGAGCTTTTGTAGTCATCATTTTAGTTTTGTCTTGAGTCAGTTTAAGAAACAAGCTAGGAATAGGAGGATTACAGTAAATTATTGCTAGGCTGGTAGTAAATTTAAATAAATTTAATAAAGATTAAATAGAGTTGTCTACTCATAAGTAGAGGAAATAACTCCTTTTGCAAGGAGGAATATAAATAATAGCAACATCGATAATTATTTGAAAAAAAAGTTTCAAACCAGCTAACTAGTTATCAATAAGCATACTTCAGCTGGAAAGGCTTTTCCTTCTATTCTATGCTCGCTGCCTTGAGTGTCCTTGCTGCCAAAGTGTATGACTATCTTATAGACAGTGTAACTGTACCCTAGCGGTCCATCACTCAGTGTCACATCATGGGTTGAACTGGGAATTTCCACAGTCAAGTCATGGCCTGTGTTCTTAAGCACTCCTTGAACCTGGTAGCAACAGGATAACTAACCTTGACAAATACCTGCCAACATACTAAGCTGTAGGATACTACCACACATCTTAACATTTTGGAACAGAACTAAATTAATTATCACAATGAAACACGAAAAATGCTGACAGATTAGACAACACTAGACTACCAGAGCTCATACTCTATTTTCACCACTCAGAGAGTACACATAGAATGTACTAAGCTAAGATAAAAATACTCTACAGAAAGGATTCTGAGCAGTTGTAAAATCTTCCTAGGATCCTGGCAGAGTCTATCTTGGAACAAAAACTTTTAGAGACAACAAATACAGAGGCGATGCTCGTCATTATCAGCAGCAATGGATGGCTAACTACTACTATTAATACCTTTGTTTGGAACTATAAAACATCATAGCAACCAGAAATTAAAACTTACATTTCAATCAGAAGTAACTTAAGTTTCGAGCAAATGTAATGGTCAACGATTGCAAATTTCAAAAGTTTTGAGCCTCATTGGAGTGCAATATCCTTGCAAGTAGTTGTGCAACTTACTTTGTGCTTATCAAGACTGATACGCTTGAGATTAGAGTCATAGAGCAAGTCCTCTGGTATTATGTCTATTGGAGATTGTCTCTTTCCTATTCCGCACAGTTTCCACTGAAGGTTGAAACCTCCCCAAGCCTCAGGCCCTACAAATTAGTTCATATATACCATAAACTGAATACATGAAGCAAGTGATGCTTTAAAAACTCAAGTGGCTATTAAAAAATCTCATATCACTCATATATATTATAGAAAACTTAATACATTAACTAATTTAGCATGGTGTTCATTTCTGGGTCAAAATATTTAAAAAGTGTGACATTTTACCTCTGCATGTCTTAGAAGTGAAGTTACGCATGCTTGCAGACATTTTGAGATGCTAAAGGTTGACCTAAAGGTCAACATAAATTTTTAGAATTCCTACAATTTCTGCTTTCAGGTCACTAAATATATCAGACACTATTAACCTAATCGTATTCTAAAGTAGTGCTTCTTATCGTTTGCTAAACTGATAACCAGCATAACAATTTGAGAACCCGAGGCTAAACAGTAATTTTAGAGTGCTAACAGCCAGTTTCTTGTTGTAATTTGTCCTATACCGCTGCCCTAAGGCAATGGTAGGTGATTCCAATCAGACATACGGATTTAATGAAGCACCTATTGCTTATAGTCTCAAGAGCAACTGTACAGGTAACTAGTGTATTATCAATAACTCACTTGCCAGCTTGATCCAAATCTCAATCCTATTACTATTGCACGTTAGTTGCATTAAAAGACATAACATGAGGTACAGTGCCAGTCTAGCAATAGCCTGGGATCAGGACAGTTCATGATAAGTGAGAGATGTTACAGCGCATTAAAGATGAAAAACATATCAGCCACAAATCTCTTGCAGAAATCTATACAAAATTTGTGTACCACCGATCATGTATCCCAGTTTACCACACTTTCACCAATCACAACGCAGAATCTTTAAACAGATTGTGTTATCTTGAACTTGCTTGTTTTTGCCTTTGATTACAGGTTTCAAACACTGTAAACTATGCCCAGATAACTTGTAGTCATACTTCCATACATATTGGAAACATTGTTTTCTATTTCGTGACACCAACATACTACACCCATCATCATATGTTTTAGTTTATAAACTTTCTGTCACTAAACCCACAATTCACTAACCCGACTCCTCTGCAATACTCTTTGATTAACAACTATTAAAACACTTTGCTCAACTCACTCAATAGTCCCCGGTTTCTGTTTGGTCAATTTTGGTTTTTTTTCTGTATGCATGTAACGGAAAAACATAATTTTTTTGATGATTACTAATGTCTATAAAAAGTTATAAATACATTACAATACAATACATACATATACAATATATACAATACACAGGTATATCCTTTGTAGCCACGGTACACGTTCATGACATTGGACAATTGTGAACATAGCTGGCAAAAGGGCCAGTTTTGTCAATACAGCAAGAATCAGGACTCTATGATAAACCCCGGTGACCC
This sequence comes from Watersipora subatra, assembly GCF_963576615.1. Taxonomy (NCBI): domain Eukaryota; kingdom Metazoa; phylum Bryozoa; class Gymnolaemata; order Cheilostomatida; family Watersiporidae; genus Watersipora; species Watersipora subatra. The sequence goes on from NC_088717.1 coordinate 44,226,336, forward strand.
CGAGCATGTACTCGATATGAAAGCAAAACACATGCAAACATACAACTTAAATACTTGAGAATTAACCCTTGTTTATACTGTTATAAAGAGCAACAATGTGGGCCAATGTGAAAGCTTACATTATTCTCACCAAACAGGCAAATTATAATATCGGGGAGGAAATAAATGCTTTCATTAGTGTAAAAGTAATTAACCAGACTGTCAATAAAGTGACAAGCAGAGTCAGGTGGATTGCTCGCACAGCCTGCGAGTGACACCTAAGTGTTTGCTACGGATGCCATTCACTGAATGAGTATCTCTCCAATTAATAGCTTCTGCCATATCACGTGCATCTGATTCAGACAGCTGACTAGCAGCCATGTTTTTTACCACTGTTAATACTACCATTTTGTAAAAATATTCGGTGCTAATATAGCGTGAGGGTTACCGCCATCAGTGATCTACCCAGCCTACCACATTGATCTGGAACAAGATTTATATCAAATATTTATAATATTATATACATGTATATTGTCTATATTATATTCGTATTATATATAAATGTATAAAATTTATATATAATATATTATAACATGTTTATTTTTACCTATATTCCTTTTTAATGTACCGGTAATTAGAAATTAAATTATTTTTATAAACCATTTTTAAGATATGTAAAAATTAGGTGTTTGTTGTTCAAACAAATGTATGAAATGTGTTTTATCTATGAGGAACAAGTAATTCCGCAGTAGATCTGTTATGGCTATTGAGCTATAAGGGATTGTGACAATTATGAGATAATAGTTTATGGCTATAGTATTCCTTTTGCTTATAACAATTCTGTTTACATCTGAAGCAAGATAGCCATATAGCGCTCTATTGTATTTTTACCATATACTAAGCTAATATTTATAAAGCTACTTTTGGTTTCATATAAATACCCACAACATCTTCAGTTCAAGTCGTGTGTTTCCATCAGTGAATAAACTACATTACAATCTACACTACATCAGGCTTCGATTCTTTAGCAGAATACAACAAGATCCTATAGTACTATAAGGAGTTAGATCTAACACTATAAAAACAAAGACCTTAATAGAGTTTCCGATGATCTAAACGATGACCTTCAAATTTTATGTACTTGGTGTACTTCAAACAAATTGACTATTAACATGGAAAAAACCCAATACATTGTTTTGAAAAACCATCAAATTAAATTTAAGTTTACTGATAAAATCCTTAACATTATCTCGCAAATTATTTCTAAATCTGATACTATTCAATTTTTAGGTACAACGTTAGATAAACAGTTCAATTGGTCACACCATGTTTATTTGATCTTGCAAAAATTATGTCCTATATCAGGGTTATTGTTAAGATGTTCCCAGGGTCTTCCTGGATATATTTTACTACTGATTTACAATTCTTGTGTAAACTAAAAACTAACTTACTGTGTTGAAAAGTGGGGAAATGCTGCAGCTGTGTACTTAAATCATTTATTTCTCTTTCGAAAAGGCTAGTTTGTATTATTTGTAAAAAAGATTTCCTATATCCTACTAAAGAGCTTTTCCAAACCTTAAAACTTTTTAAATTTTTTTGGTTACATAAATATCGTACCTTGCTTCGTGCTTTTCTAACATTTCAAGATTATTTTTAAAACACTGTGCCCGTAAAAATTACGAGACAAAGTTTTATAACTTTACACATTCCACCATCTAGCTCCGCTGTCAATCATTGATGAAACAACATACCAAGAATTGGTGCTATGAAACCAACTACCTATATATGTTAAAAAACAGGACCATTTCCGAATTTAAATATAGTTTAAGAGTTCATCTCCTGGAGCGGGAGTGAGTCTGTTTTTTTCTGCTATCGTCGTTGCATATAGGCCTCATCATCACCTCCTTTGTGTTGTTATATTTATTGTTTATTATTAGAAATTAATTATACACTTTTATGTTGACAACTGCGTGATTTTTTATTACTTCAATTTGTTGTTCTATTTTCTTATTGATGAAACAAACAAACAAACAAACTATAGTGCGGTAGACCTTCCGCTATAATAACACTAGATACTTTTGTACTGACAAAAATTTCATACAACAAACAAGGTAGAAATAAGCGTATTTAAAAGTAATATTGGGAAAAATTCCTGGAACTCATTATTTTTAGTAAAAGTGATAAAAATACCGGTAAGAGGAGACAACTATCAGTAGAATTATTTCATTAGTTGATCACATTGTTAACCAATAATTGCCACATTAATAATGAAAATAAAGTTGCACTATAATATATTATATTCTGTTATATAGAGCATTATTGTATTACATTAATAGAGAAGATCAAAGCATGGCATTGTGTTGTGACAGTGGCAGAGGTGGAAAAGCTGGTTGGCAGTGTGACAAAACACTGTCAAGCCGTCATCAAGAACAAAGGCTGGCCTACCAAGTATTCATGCTAATCAAGCCACTTTATACACCCCCAATGGCCCTTTACAAGACCACCAATCATTACAAGAGTTGTTCAAATTATATTGCCATAGTATCACAAAATTAATTAGTTGAGAACCCAATAAGCAGATAACTAGACTACCTTTTGATCTTGTGAGTTTTTGATATCTTTTGATCCTTGTCAAGGTCAGTTGCATTAACAATTACATTCAAAAAAAATATAATTGCTTATTGGAAGCACATCCCATAATAATTATTAGAAACTTCATCATCTAATGGTATATGGTAAATTCTAGGTGGTTTCTAGTAAATTTAAGGCAGTAAATCATTCTTACTGGAAAATGTCGCTTAAAGTGGTAGTCTCATAATTTCTGATGCCGCTGTAACACTATCTAATACATATTAAATCGTGTAGTTTTACGTATTCGACAGACCTGACACTCCAGCATTGTAACTCCACCAGAGGTCCCACCTGTCCATTCCCTGTCCCATCACCATTACCATCCCTGCAATAGTTGATTGGAGATCAATTCTAGCCTAGCAGGCTAGTTTGGAATATAAGAAAAACGTGATATAAATCATGCTCCTAAGGCAGCACAAAGTGACAGCTGATGTCACTATGAACTCTTATTTGACACCTACGCTGACATACCTACATTCTGATGAAATGTACTAGCCATGACATGAATTGACAATTCTAGCACTTGCTAACACTTGCTTACATGTACATAAAGTTGTGAACAATGCATCAAATCAAAGGAATATGTTTGCTGAGATCAAACACTTGAAGTGGCTAATACTAGTTTTCTCAACTACATAATCTTTTCTGCAAACAAAGTGTCTATATCAATGTATGTTGTTGCCATATTGTATGAACTTACAAGTGGCTTAACAACTGTTTAACTCAAGTCTTGTTGGTGTGATAACTCCTGATGCGAACTACTTGGCTTCTTAGATTTGCTAATGCAGGTGGCATTTAAAAATGGGTGTGTTTATAACAGCAACTTCAAAACATGCTTTTTTATTGTTAAAAGATGTTTTATTTATTTGAATGAAACAAAAATTCACACCAAAAATTGAGCCAAAACTGCACTGCAACCTATAGATATTCCTTATAGCTTTTTTTAAATGATCGCAAGTCGATTTATATTTTAGCAGGTTCAACAACATTTTATTTAAATAATAATTTTGTCAACTTTTCGATTTCAGTAAGGTACTGAACATCTTTTTTAACTCTTGTGAGTTGATCAGGGTAAAATGGACTTATTTAGACCGACTTTTTTCACACTCTCTTTCTAAGAGAAAGAAAATCATGAAAACCTAAACAGTACCGCTCGCGAACAAATTTATATGGTACATACCTGCGGTGAAGACTAGGGTAGAAATCATTGCAGAGGCCAGATGTGAAAATATCTTATAAATTATAAACTGGCAGCCTTTTCATCCGCGTATTCGAGTATCAAATGTAGTGTCCAATATATAGCAGAATGTCAAAGGACGAATAGCCAATCAGGTTACGGACAGATTCAGACCGGGTACAACAAGCCAGCACCCGCAATGAAATAGGGTCACATAATCTCTAGGCTTTATTGATCTATGCACTTGATTAATACAGAGTTCAGAGAAATCAATTCAAATAAGGAGCTACCCTAAAGTGAAAGTGCTAATTTCCTAGCATTAATGAGATTACAGATTCGATTCTATCAAATTGTATAATACAGAGCATGCATGTAATTAATTTATCACTTGACAGAACAAATAGAAACTGTCATGAACACATGTCTCTCACGGACAACCAGCAGCATGAAGTTGAGTTTCTCTTTTGTAACTGTGTCTCACTGCAATAGAACGTTGATATTTGCCTGGACTTTCAACTCATTAAACTTGTGACTAATGAACTTAGAAAAACTCACTTGCTGGACTGTGTGATCCATTTTCTCCTTAGATACACATAGTTAAAGTGACAAATACTCTTATCAGTCAACACAAAGAGTGGTGTGTTTCATAAAAAATCGCATCTCTACAAGCCTTTGGCTTTCTCATCACATCAACTTCTTATTTAGTCATTACCTGTCCTTGTAATATGATCTCAAGGTTGCATTAAAAACTGGAAAGCTGTATAGTTACTGCTTTATAGTTACAAGTAAATAACAATCCTAATGTTTCTGAATCAGTTCAACACCGGTTGAAACAAATAAACAGAGTTAAACTTATGTTATGAATTAGACCATGATGAGAGAATGGAGACTACCATGACAGTGTGAGTGAAAGAAAGCCTTGCCAGAGTTCTATTAGTAACTACTATAAATAGAAGCGTGAATAAACTCGATGTTTGCAAGCAAAATGACTAAAGAGTGTTCCTTTGAAGTGGTTGTATCTTTCATTAAATAGAACCAAAACTCTGAAAAATGTAGGAATACATCATACCATCCGAAGTGTTTTACAAAATAGGGAAATGCCAAACCCAATTTTAAAAGGGCTAAAATAAAATATAAGTTAGTATATGGAATAAGAAGGCACACCGTACTTTACAACACGTTCATGCCTTGATGGGAATGCCCAAAAACAATCACGACAATCCTAGTATCTGGAATAGTTTATCTTCGAACTAAATGAAGATCTAGAGTGATGAACCAATAAATATAAGAAAAACCAAGAATTCAAAGTACACACATGTGTCCATTGCCTTCACAATTTCTGTTTACATCATATGCCTCAGCTGTTGTGATCAGCCAGTGATGAGGGTGATAGGATGAGCATGGTTAGAAAAGATGACCCTCACTTGCTTGCTAGTACCAACAGCACCTGTACACAATATACATCACAACATAAAAAGTACATAAAAAATAATTTCTAAATATAACTGAGAATACTTATTGCCATGACCTCACACTTAGACCTCAAACATCAGGTAACAGTTATTAGACTTGTACAAAGTAGCCAATAATTCTGACCGATTAAGCTTGCGCATGAGATCACAGTACTGTCAAAAGTTTGGTCCGTTCCTTAAGCCTAGTATTAGACAAGCAAGAAACAAATTGTATGGTATGAATCCATTTTAGTAAAATATATTGTACTCATTCGATACAAGTACGTATATATAGCTATCATATAGTTCAACACAGCCAAACCTTATTAAATAAAGTTAAGCCATTCTGGTATATTTCATTTGTATGTCAAAACCAACAATATGTCGGAGCAACCCTATTCTTATGAGAATACACCATATTTTATTCAACTCGTCTTACAACTTAAAACTAACAATAAATACTGCAGAAAATCACATTTAGTCTCAAAACAAATGCATTTGTATGAAAATATGTATAAAACAAAATTATGTGTAAAAAATAATTGATTAACACTTTCCCTTACGTTAAAGACTAACAAATGGAGCTGTAGCCTTGGTGATACATTATGAACAGCATAATTCAGTGAAATAGATGTTTTACAGTGTAGCAGCCAAATCTAATATGAACAAAAAAGTTACAGACCAATTTCGATAAAACCTCTAACAAGCTTTAAGCATATATATGGAGGCGGAAACAATTATATGGAGCTATTGGGCAATATTTTCCCATATATTTATATTCTCAACTTCCCCTAGTTTCATGCTTTTTCTTCACGAAAACTAGCATGTAGCTTGAGAGATTTTTTAAAAGAACTGAGCTGAGGAAAACTGTTCATATTTTTCTACTACCAATTTAAAAAAAACTAAATAAGGAAAATATGAAGCACAGTTTAATATTACTCGAACACTGAGGAAGTAAACTTTGTAAAGAAATACTGCAGGCATATGCACTGGCGTATGAAACCGCAACTTTGAACACCGTATGGTGAAAATTACTTCAGTAGAAGGGTCTAATAATTCCTTACAACTTGATATCCTATGTCTGAAGATTCCTAAGTCAGGGCCAAGGTTAGACTGGAGTAGAGAACTTTATGACATTAGTTGCCTCGTCCATTAACTTAGCAAGCTTTCTAATACCATGGGTGCAGAAGGTAAAAAGATTTCCAGTCTTCAAGCAATAAATATGCTCAAGTGGACTCAAATGTAAAGGTGAATGTGAATGAATAGACTGATGCTATCAGCGAGCAATCTTGAGACAAATTAAATTACACAACCTCCTCCAGTAACCACTACCAGTTACTGAATACGCAACCTACTCCAGTAACCGCTACCAGGTACTGAATACGCAACCTACTCCAGTAACCACTACCAGGTACTGAATACGCAACCTCCTCCAGTAACCACTACCAGGTACTGAATACGCAACCTACTCCAGTAACCACTACCAGGTATTGTATTATTCCAATAGTGATGTCATTGTTGACTAATCCAAAGCCACAGCCATAAAAATAAGAAAACTATAAAAATGAAGGTCCACTAAACTTGAAATGAACATTCATTAGTTTCATTAGTTTTAAAGGCATACACAGGAAGTTGAGTATTGTATAGCAGTGATAGAATCGTCACTCAATTTTGATGACAAAGCTGGTAAGATGAAGTTTCAGCCATGCCAGATCGCATCAACCGATGCTATGAACTTCCATACACAGGTGGTGGTTGATACAAGGTGGAGGTATACTCAACAAATAATGACGGAGTGGTAGGAATGTCAAGAATGCATTGTGGAGAGAAAACTGATGTGAACTATGGACATTATTTTAATACTTCCTGACCCCACATCACACTCGTTTCTCCGCTGAAGCAAATATGATTTGGGAAAGAGAGCGCAGCAATAGTACATCATCAAACCCAGTAATTTGATACACCCCAGTCAAAGAACTATTCTCTGAAATACTGACTCATTTTTATAGACTGACTAGCCAAATGCCCGGCGTTGCACGAGTAATAGAATAACCTTAATGAATTTGAGTAACTTATCTGGAAAGCTAGATCTTTATTAAAATCTTTACTAAAACAATACCGCGTTTTGGGCCAGCTTAACAATCGTTACGCCTAATGGTCAACAGTTCTAGTTATTAACCTGAAGGAAGCGCTTTAAGCGTGAGTATCTTAACCAATGTAATGATTATATGCCCAAAGAACTTATCGTATTCCCCGTAGCTTAATGGTTAAGTTTGTCACCTTTACATATGAAGGTTCAAAGATCAAATCCAATACCGAGCTGATTTTTTATTGCTAAATTTTAATTGCTATAACTAGACAAAGGGTTAAAAAAAAGCCAAACACTCAGATTTATATATAGATGAACCATGTATGCTGAATAAGCTCACCTGTTCCATAGTGGGACAGGCTATAATCTGTGACTCTTCCTCTCCGTACTCCTTCTCAATAACATCTATCAGCTGTTGGTATTGTTTCTGTACTCTAGCCTGTGTACACACCATTTACAATCACTATACGCATCACTAACAATCACTACATGTGGATATGATATTGTTAATGTACTTTAGCCTATGTACAAATCCCGCACGCTCAACATATACAGGTACATTGTTTATGAACTTCAGCCCATGTACATATCACTTAAGTTCAACACATACAATTATGACATTTATTGAACAGTGATAAGAAGATCAATCAATTAGTCTGAATGAGTAGACACGCATACGTGTTGAGACTATAGACTGCTAATCAACCCCAAACCCCTGTAGCCACCATATCTGCCACAGTAAGCTTACAAGGATGGCCTAAGATGAAATGAAAGCTATTGAATATAAGTGAGTGGACAGCAATACAACCCCGTGAGTGATGCAAACTGTCGCAGTTAAATTATATGCTGATATGACTACTCAAATGTTATACTTTTGGTTTAGAGCAACTCAACAGAAGTGGGGAGATAAATACAAAAGTGAAAACTGTAAAAAAAATGCTTTCTAAATGTTTTTTAAAGGTTTCATCTAATGTTCATTAAACACTCTGAAGCACATTCAAGGAGACACAATAATACTATTCCAAAAATGCTCCATATGAAAACTGTTAATGGGAATTTATTTACACATTAAATCACCAAACTTAATTAAACAATTTAACAGCCATCAATATGCAAATTGAGCTTAACACCTAAATCAAGCCGAAGTACAAAAAGTTTGCTACAGCCCTAGAAGTTTGCTATATAGAAGTATTTTGCTATATAAAACTCGGAAGGGCTATAGCAAACAAAAAGAAGAAATGGGAATTTTAACAATTTCTTACTATTATGCACACACTACTATTCAAGTTTGTTTGAGGTCAATGTTGAAAGAAAGTTACCATATGCCAACAATTATAACTTTCTCTGAAAACAAAAACAGAATAACAAATTAGTAGAATAAAACATTATTCTTTTTTATGAGGCTGATGGCAATGTTTTTACTTCAGCATCTCCTGTTCAGCAATATACGTAAGTTAAATCATAACTGCCACGAACAGCTTTCATTGTTTGTTCATAGGTAAATCAGACACGTTGATTCCGATTTTGTATCGAAATAAAGATTGGTCCGCTATCTGTCAAAGTCCTTTTTGTTTTTGAATGCTTTTTTACAACGATTTAATATCAGTGTCGCAATCGATACAACAAGCCCCGCCCATAAATATGTGCCGTATACTAGCTTTTAAGGGACGGAAGTTGAGGATGTTTAATCCGATCGAGAATTATAGAGATAGGTGACTTAAAACCCACTATTCTCTAAATTCAGCCTTCAAAATAATTTCAGTCTTTTCTGAAAGGTAGATAAGCTATTTAACATTGCTTGTAGCTTGTTACAGGATGTTTAAAAGGCTGAACCCCAAGAAAAATGAGCTAAAAAAGCACTATTTTATCACAAGCTAACATTGTTATCGTGCTTTTTTGAGCTTATTTTTTTTTGGCGTTCAGCCTATTAAACATCCTGTAACAAACTACTACGAGCAATTTTAAATAGTTTATCTACCTTTCATAAAAGACTGAGAAAATTTTGAAGGCTGATTTTAGAGAATAATAGGTTTTAAGTCACCCATCTCTGTAATTCTAGATCGAACTAAGCATCCCCAACTTCCGTCCCTTAAAAGCTAGTGTACGTCACATATTTATGGGCGGGGCTTGTTGTGTCGATTGCGACACCGATATGGAAACATTGTAAAAAAGCATCCAAAAACAAAAATGACTTTGACAGATAATGGACCAATCTTTATTTTGAGTACATAATCGGAATCAGCGTGTCTGATTTACCAATGAACAAACAATGAAAGCTGTTCGTGGCAGTTATGGCTTAAGAAGGATTAGAATGCTCACAAGAAATTTAAAAGGAGCTTTTAAAAGGTTTTGCTGTTGTTACAACAGGTTAAAAGCACATTTTAATAGTTGAGATTTTACAACAGTGTTTGAGTGACCGACGTGTATTATTTAGATAGATAAGTATAAAGGATAGGCTGAAAATAAAGGACAATTAGTATGTATATTGACTACTGTTGAGCTGCCACAGTACAGCTTTTCAAGATAATAACAGCAATCATAGTATGATAATAGTAAATAATACATTACTTAACAGAATGTTTTAGAAAATAATGCATTTGAGCCATAAATGGGATATTCATGGGGTTATAATACTGTAGCATTTGAGTTAATTTCCACTTTTTGTAAGTCCATTAGATGACTTGGAGAGTCATGGGCATTTAAGAGGCATGATAAAGGGTGTCACAAAGACTCTGCACTTTCACACTTCACAAACCGTAATAGGAAAGCAGGTCGATTGCTCTCACAATGATCTCACTGTGCCAGAGTATGAGAGAAATACACGTATTTTAGTTGTTTTTTAAATATATTTAATTCAATTTTAATGGATATTTTTGTACTGTGTAAAGGACTCAAAACACAAAAAACTCTAATGCGAAGTAGCAAAGAAACACTGCATATGACTTATTAGTGTGAGGCTAAGAACACTGCCGGACTGCAGCAAATATTTATATAGAACACGAAGAATTGACAACAGAAAGGTTCACGATGATGGAGCTAGCAATGCTGATTATTCTAATAACTTATATACATACCACTCACACACGACCCCAAATTCACATGCTACTGGTTAAATACACATACTTTTAATAAAGGGTAGAATATACTACACACTGGAAGGCTATCTCTTCGCGGTTATGTAGAGCTCACCTTGATTGGCTTAAAAAGAATAGCCTCAGTCTCCCTGTTAGCCAGATAAAGAGTCATACTCTTATGTATATTGGGGGTTGTTGCTTTGAGCACCCGATACGATTCAGCTACAAGTTCTCTGAGAGCTTCAGGCTTGGCAAAAGGTTGGCTAGTTAATAGTGGTGCCTCTCCTGCAGCCATTTTACGGATGACCTCAGCCTGTCAATAAAATAACGAAATAAACCAAAATGGATGAAAGATTTCACGATGACATTGCATATCAAAACTTGACTACTAACTGCTGCACTTTTACCAGTGAGCTAAATATAGACACGAGTCTATTCTAAACATGGTGCTCAGTCTATCAAACCTATCTTATAGTCTAAGACTGCTTAACATGTCAACATGTATGGCACAAAGGCTGAAGCTGTCAAAAATGTCAGTGAAATCATTGATTTAAGTTATACTAATGCTATGGAGTCGTCTTATTTATAACAGGTATTCTTCCCTCTAACGATAAGCCAATGACCATACAGCAGGCTCTTGCAACGGTGCTTATCTTTATTATAGTACTGCTATTAGGAACATTCAACATTGCACACATGACTTGATGTTGTATATGGTTCAACTTGTTTCAATTATTAGCAGCCGATAATGATGATTTCAAGTGAGCAATGTGAAAGAAAACAACTCCAACTGATTAAGTTACTAAGTCATTCACCAATGTCAAGTAATTGTACGCTGAGTGCCACTGACAAACTAATTGACCGTTCACTAGCTTTATGAGAAACAAGAGAAAACCTGAACGCATAATAGATGGCAGCCACTCAGGTCCACACAATTTATTGGAGACAAAGTAGAATACAGGGTAGTACTCATTTAACAACGGTAATTTCTGCTAGAAAACCAGCCGATAAACAAATTCGTTGTTAAATAGGTTGGGCCATTTCATCATCATTCGGCAATACGGTATACTGTTCCTCTTTTATACATTAAAACCTTATTTACTGTTTTGAAAGTATATTAAAGTCCGATGAACATTTTAGTTCTAAATTTTAAGATTTTAAAAACTTAATGAAGACTAAAATATCGGAAGTGAATGGCCCTAGCCATTTCGTCATCAATCGACAATACATACGGTATTTATTACTTTCTATTATGAATCCTTTTATTGCATATTTATATATAAATTATACTTATTGATCCTCAAGAAGTATAATACTTTTTTTTTCTTCGAAAGAATATAAGGATATTGAACTTAAAAATGAACACGAGGTACAGATATAGGCCTAGAAAGCATACAACTAATGTGGGAAGATACTGACAGAGTTCGGGAGATGGTGGCTACATTGCCTTAACCAACTTATCATACACATGCGACGGCATACTGTTACACCCACCACTCCGCTGCCACTACACCTAGTAATTACAAGGGGTCTGAGTTAAACGAATATTAGAACAGTTTTAAAGGTTGTCATTGCTCCGACTTGTCATTAATAAATGACTACCTCTACTTCAAAGCCTACCTGTACTAAGACAAGATTACTACAAGATATGTTTCCATTTTTACTTTAGTCAAATCACTCCTCCAGTTGTTTGGCTGTTTTAATAGTCAAATACAATCATCAATAATATCAACCAGACAATTTGAGTAGGATATTGACTTGGCCCAACAGGATACGCGAGTCACGAGAGCGGATCAATACTTCAGTGCCATGCGAGCTTCGGAAGCCTGAGAACCATTCACATCCAAAGAAGCGAAAGATGGATTAAAGATAAACAAAATGAAAGAGAAAGGTGAGTGATATAACCTTGGTGTGGAAGTCCTCCATTTTATTGACAAGTTGAAGAGAAACCAGCTCTATAAAGTCAGCGCACGAGACCTTCAGCTGCTGATCGACCTCTAGCTTGGAATCCATCAAGTATTCGGTGGCCTGTGGGGTGCCCTGCAATCAGAAATTCAATATGAAAATCACATCTACACTAGACAGGAACTACATCAGTAAACCACCTCAAGTCGCAACGCCATCCTCAAGGTCATTAACAACTCACAGGTGGTCAAATACAAAATGTGAGTTTTTGTTTGCATTAAGTACTTGAGCTAATAACTAATTGCATTTCGGTCCCAGCTTCTTACTGCATCCACCACTTTCAGATGTTTAAATTTAGATATTCAACAAAATAATTCCAAAGTTTTACTAGCCAACAATTGGTGTAGCTGTAAGCTGGAAACAGTTGTTGCAAGTAAACTTCGCAGGCCGATATTAATGATAGTACTCCAAATTCAAAATTCAATCGCAATAGTGTGGCAGGATTTCAAACTTACGTTATCTTATACTGATACAGGCATGAGATTTCTTATCTGCTAACACGTTCCATACGATACAGCAAAGCAACCCTTCATTAGAACACTAATTTAACACTCAACATGATTGTTGATATCGGCAGAAACATTTAAAATCTTGTATCAGTTCAAATACATCAATTTGCGTTTCGTAATAGAAAATTAAATAGCTAACCACAAACTTAGCATCTCACTAGAATCTCAAATTTCCCTGAAAATGATGATGCGACACTCAAAATAGCTTTCATGGTCAAACTTGGAACAAAACCTAAACAATTTTAATAATGAATATGACAGCTGATTATAACAGTTCCTGTGAGATAACACTGAATTCACCAAGTTATATTAACAGAAATTGTCATGGCATATTTTTGTCTATGTGATCGTTTCTTTCATTTTATATGTACGTATCGTGTTGTGGGAGAACGGCCAAATGAGAGGAAAGATGGCTTCCATGTAACGAACAATAACTGAAGGTTCAGTACTAACTATTCTTTAAGCTATTTATATATACAGTGCAACCTCTACTTATGAAATTCATTCATTCCTGAAGCCATTTCGTAAGTAGATAATTTTGTAAGCAGAAACACATTTTACATTACAAATGCCCTAATCTCTAACCAAGCCGCCGCAAAACTCGAAAATCATATTTGTATAAACACATGTAATGGTCAAAAACTGTAAAAAATACACGGTAGAATTATATGACTAAATAGCGAGAGTACGCATACAAAGAAAAACAGAGAAATGATGAATAAAACTACAAACGGTGTCTTTGTTTACCTATGGCGTTGGTCGTCTAAGAGTGTCTAAGCAAAAACCGTAGGGAGTGGGAGGATGGCGGTCAGAAAAAGTAGGCGTTGTATTATTGTCTTGGTTTTGTTTTACTCAGAATAAATGTTTTAAGAATGTACAGAGAAATTTTTGTTTACATGGGCATGAACTGAAAAACTGCCCTCATTCGCAAAACAGAACTTGAATTGTTAGAAACCGAAGTTGTCCTACTCTGCATTATGGGATATATGATGACTCCAAATTATAAAACAAACGAAAACAAAACACTCGTTGTCTTCTTACTTTCACTAGTAAATGTACTCCATACATTTACTAGTGAGAGTAAGCTTTCTACATCGTGTCATACAAATAGAAAGAAATTAGGCCTAAATACAAAACAAGAAAATGGGTCAAACTACCAAATGCGTGTCAGCCCTTTGTATCCAGAGACGTCTTTGGTAAATCAAAGCGAAATTGCTACCAAGAGGTTGCATAACTTGAAAATTCGTATGTACATATACATATATGTATATATATATATCATATATATATATATATATATATATCTATATATATATATATATCAACATGGCTAGGGTTTATCCCCCATGACATTCACTGCTTCACTGATGACTTCAAATATAGACGAAGCAACTGGCTGGAGTTGAGTTTAAGTATATATATCGATATATATATATATGTGTGTATGTATACCTGGACCTCTGGTATTGTGAAAAAGCCATACAACGGCCTATTTATAAGTTACAAGCCACAAACTGCCAAAATGATGTATTTCTGATTACCTGAAAAACACAGAAATTCGCCTAGATTCAACAAAACAACCCTTGAGTTAACTGACCTCCACCAAGAACTGAAGCAGTGAGTTATTAGAATTAAACTTGAAAAGATCAGAGCTCCTTTTCATGAGACCAATTGCAGCGTCTGCAACAGAAACCCAAGTAGGCATTGATGGTAGACATGAAAGTAGCAAACAACTCAGCTTGTTAAAATCAGAATGTTTGCATCAGCTGATCTTAGAGCCACAAATGTAAAGAGAATTTTATAATCCATTCAAATGCACAGTTTTCAGTAATACATAGAACAACAATAAATAACAATGATTACCCGGTGATAATTAAACAAGAACAATTTGAACTGATGAACAGCATGAGCAACTGCGGTAGAGAGACAACTCCCCAATGACAATCCTACCCTTGATGTGGCCGAAAGCTAGTTGAGTTTCTTTAACGGCGAAGGCAGCATGAAAAGGGCTGATCTGCTCTCTTATGATGAGCAAATGCTTGATATAGAAGAGCTGACCATCTAGTGCACTCTTCCGGCTCGTGATGAGTTTCTTGGCGATCTGCAGAGACTGGATGCAGAAGCTCAGCGCTTCTTGTGAGAGGCCTTGGAATGTTGTACTCTGCACGAGAAACCATATGATTACAAAAACTCGCTGCTTGCTGCTACCTTGAAACCGAAAAGTGTTAACCAAGTAGGTTACAGGTAGATTTGAACTGCTGAGTTAAAATCTAAATGTGAATTCGGGCTATGATTTGCACATTAAAGATGAACTAAATCCTAAACGGCTGATTTTAAATGTGATCAGATATAAAACCTAAAAAATAAAGGGGTATGTAATAATAATATTCTATTAAATTGTCAGATGCAAATCCTTTGGATTTGTTAACTGCCTAGTAGCCAACTATTTTGAAAGATTTATGACATTTCATGGCGTGATCCCTTAGGTTTTTGGGTTATATTTAAAACCCGATACCTTACAATAAATGATTAAAACTATTCGAATTGAAACTCAACTCTCTTTTAACCTTAACAAGTTTTAAGAAGTTTAAATATGCACAACTGAATCACCAATCACTTACATAACCATAAAATATCAGGTAATAAGTCGAAGGCTTTATGGGCATCTTGGATTAAGAGAATTAGCTAACTGGCACAAGGTTTCAAATATAAAACTCATTGAAACAGCTAGGCATATGATTTGCAGAAATTTACACTCGTAATTATAAAATTGTAATTAGGTCTGAAGTTTGGAGTGTCATTTTAAACTTCTATAAACTTTATATAAACTTTAAATAGTTTATATAATGGGTTAACACAACCATTGTCGATGAACAGATTTTCGGAGTAAAAAACCGCATTTTATTAATAAAAGGCAACATTCAACCCACATAGCTACACCTATGGCGCAAAATACAGCTTTGCGCTGACTTACAACCTAAGCGACTTATGTCTGATAGAATTTATGACTGCGACCACAATATTTTTATAATATTTAACACTTAGTACAGTAGTGAGTAAACATGGCGTCGCACCTGCCAGACAGAAAAAGAAATGATCTATTCAGACAACACTTGGCAGGTTTAAGAAAAAAGTTCCTTCCCTGACTCCTACTTCGGTGGTGGACCCAAACAATACAGTCTAGCACAAGTAAAAAAAGGCTTTCTTTAGTTCTGTTACAAGGGAATTTTTTCAATTAATTTTTTAATTTGTTGCGATGCCACAAATCAAATGCAGTAAATCCACAGGTATTTTCCATAACCTGAATTCGAAATACAGTAACAGTAAAATTTTTTCAACTTTTTTCAGTTTATTGTCGATAAGAATTTTGCTGCAATAAACAAAAAGACTGCTTTGAAAATAAATTGCATTCTGATTTTGTATTGTACGTTTTTTATCTTATATCTTTTGTAAATAAATCAAATGTAAATTATACCATGATTTTACCTTAACCTACAAGGTATTTGAAGATTAAAGGTAAGTAAACCTACCTAAGCTAGGCTTTACCCATTGTCAGTAAGAAACAACAAATAAAGAAGGGTTGGAGTAACTTGTGTGCAGTTTCTCAAAGGAAATCTGATGAAATTACAAAAAGGTTTAGAAAAAAAATAGAACAGCTCAAAGCTGATAGAACTTATTCAGTAAATGTACAAATCATATTACAGCTAATGTACAGAGCAACTTACAGCCTGTCAGTCTGAACGTAACTCAGTCGTAAGTTGACATGAACTTGCACACTTCAATGGTATGAGCTCAGTAGTAACACAGCTCCATTAGAGAATATTACATGGATTGGAGAGCAAAGCGAACATATCCAAACTATAGAATGAAAAACATAGAAAATGATTCTAGCAGAAAATAAACTTACATCAATGCAGCGAGAGAGTTTGGATAAGCAGACAAGGGTCTTGCGTACTGTCGGGTACCACATCCCATGCAGGTCAGCTGGTGACATTGGCATTGAGCTGTAACACGGTTGTAACGCTAATGTGTAAGTAAGAGTACGAGCTACAACTACTACCACTCTAATTCTATTTACATGAGTTGCATAAACTAGCAAAAGGTTTTAACTTATTTGTTTATCGTAGATAATAACAATGCATGTGCATAAAAATATAAGGCAACCAAGTGTATGATTGAGATAAAAAGAAAAATGACGAAAAGTTAGGGTATTTTATGAAATATTTTGTCAACCCGCTAAAGCCCTTAAAGGAATGGTAATTAATCTAGAAAAACTAAAATATTGATTTGAGATGCATAAGCTGAGCAGCTCTAAATGAACTCTGCTGTGTAACCTTTGGGTGTGTGTTGCATATACATAGCCTCAGCTTCATAGAAATATAAAGAACAATACTATCAACTTATGATGCCCAATAACTGCTTGTTATAATATCACTGTTGCCAACAATTGGTAAACAGAGTGCAGGGTCAGATAAAATCACAAACAAAACAAAACTAATACAATATCAAAGAGCACATTAGATTTTATGTGATGAATAACAATGTCATACAGAATTATTAACTTAGAACTGCTTGATTGATCAAGGAGATAAACTCCACATTTTGTGTCAAATAAATGCTTATTAAAGCATATGATTTTAGCAGATAATTTCTGATCTTATTCCTAGAAGTTAAACTTTTAGTTTTACTGACGGTGAATTCATAGAGAGAAAGAGATGCAGATTTAGTTGAAAAATAAAAGCCCCAAACTTGTGCAAAATAACAGAAACCTTCCAATTTTTTTCCAGTATTCTGAAGAGTATATTGTTAGAATGAATCATGTTACTTGAAATTACAGTCAAGCCATGACATAAGAAGTTAACCCATTCCAATATTTGTTTCAAATGTTAAAATTGACATGTGTGAAGCAAGTACTCTTGACAGAATGCGAGACTTTACTTCAGCGCCTTCCCCATCTAGACAAACTTCAAGGTCCTGATGAGCCATATTTAGATAAAACAATCCGTTAACACCATCTTGTTGAACAGAATAACAAAATTTCAGACCATTTGAAGCATCAGTTTTTTTCTAACAGCTTAAACTGTACATGCCTCGACCAGTCCCTTGATAAGGTAGAGAAATAATTGCACGCTAGTTTTACACAAAATGCTAGTCCGAGTTCTTAAATGCTTCAACCAATCATAATCAACATGGTGTTAAGAAATTGTTACATTTGAGCATGACCCAACAGAACCTTTAATGCTATAAATAATTCAGGGAATTATTTATAGCATTAAACCTAATGCATGAAGAAAATAATGAAAAATAACTAAATGTAAAAAATGAATTACAGTATGTTCTCACATATAAGCCTTTCTCACATATAAACCGACCCTAGCAAAACATCCCTAAAATTAGGGAACTCATAAGAATTCGCTTATAAGCTGACCCTATAAACCGTACCGCACCGTAAGTACCTATCGAAGCAAAAGGTTGCGGAAACGGAGCTGCTTTTGTAGGCTTAGTACAAAATGAGTCTGATTGGTAAGTAGTTGTATAATTAGCCTATCATGTCTCCGCTCAATCGAAAGAAAACAATAATCTGTTTGCGTTGAGCCAATGGAAAACATGTTTGTATCTCCTGCTGTCCTTAGTTTTGCTTTGCAAAAACACTTTACAGCAATATCTTCTTCGCGATGATCAAATGTAGGTAGCCATGTAGGTTACATAAATTGTAGATCAATTGACTTCTCTGATGATTATCTATTAGGCACCGGAAGTAGTGACAACGGGTGTTTATATTTAACAGTAATAACAGTGCCGTAAGCTATAGTAATAGTTGTAACACATCTGGCTCAGAACATGCTCAAATTGTCAACCATGGTAGTACGAAGGGGACAAAAAAGTGTTCGAACTTGTTCTGCAACACAATTGTGGCTTTTTATGGCATCAGATGATGTAAAATTTTATGCCAATTAATTCGGTCAAATGTTATGACAACTTAAATGTGCCAATGTCAAATATTTGATTTCACCAAATATTTAATTCCATCGGTAAAATTTTTTTTAAGTAGCTCAAAAGGTAACGATAGTGGTGGCCATTGATAAAAAAGCATTTTTAAGACACTTGTTTTCTTTTATGGATTACATCAGACATTATTTTCTTCTGTAAAATCTTTTTAACTATCCTTGCCACACTATTAACGCAATTGCATAAAAATTGAGCAATCACGCGATTGACTAACTAACCACAGACTGTTATCGCAGTCATAACGTACTATTGTTAAACAAGAGCTGTTTCGCGAGGCTGTTCCCACTCTTACAGTGAGAACCAAAGCTGGATAGAAGAAGGCTAAATGCTCTGGTTCCGTCTCATTTCTTTTTGAATGAATTTTCACATGCGGCATTTCCTTCAAGTGCAAGCAATCGCTACCATCCTAAACAAACTGTAACGGCTACCAGCGGCATGTCTACCGTGGTTCGAGTTGCAGTTGTTGAAATTAAGCTAGCATCATGCCATTTTGTGTTTCCAATCAGCGTTATGCGCGTATAAGCCAAATCCCTCGACTTGGTGAATTTTTTCGCATTCTAGAATCGGCTTAAATGCGGGGATATACGGTATATGTGAGAAACTAAAATACAGTCAAACATGGATAACTCGAACTTCATGGGACCGAGCAAAAGTGTTCGAATTATCAGAGCGTTCAAGTTATCAGAGCACTGTCACAAGTCCATGTATTTACTTATTTATTAGTAGATACATGTACATATGCAAACTATAATATAAATCAAAAGCACAAATGGCTTGTTTCAAATTAAATGCTTCTAATGTAAAGTTTAAAACGTTTTTATCAAAAAGTATAGAGATTTTTCTATCACTTGAGATTGGTTTGTTGTTTGAGGTGATGTTATTGCCAGGACGTTTTTAGATTGACATTGGCAAAACTTGATCGTTGTTGAAATGCTCAAAAGAAAAGACATCTTTTTCTTTTGAGCGTTTTACCCACGATCAATTTTGCCGATTTTTCTTGAAGTTTATGCAAAGATTACCTTACTTTACCTGGGATTCGTTAAGAGCAACACTTCGAGGCAGTTCAATTAAAAGTTTTACGAGGTTTTACGGTACATTGTATATCACTCACGCTTTTTGAATGGATACTTATTGAATGTACACACGTATTCTGTGTTTAGGTCAAACGATGAATAGTTTTTTTAGCTAAGACAACGTATACGTTTAATTACAACAATTTTTAAGACGTTTTAAACATTCAACATTCCGACGTTGATTCAACACGGAATCAACGTCGGAAAACTATTCGTCACGGGCTAGCCGGGTCACGCACTCAAGGATTTTCGCCACGCACATACAAAACAACATGCTATTTTTGTTTTGTATGTGCGTGGCGAAAATCCTTGCGCGCGTGACCCGGCTAGCCCGTGCTATTCATCGTATAGCAGTATAAATCAAATTTGACCAAACCTTTAGAAAAGTCGTTGACAAAAATATTTTGCCGATGGTGGTAATAATGCTTATGAATTACGAAAAGATGAGGTATGGCTTTGAATAAAGTGATTTTCTAAAGCGATAACAACCGTTTCGGTAGCCGTTGGGCAAAAAAACAGTTCGAATTAACAGTGTTGAGTTCGAGTTATCTATAGCAATTTATCATTACGTGGGAACGGACCAAAGAAACCGTTCGAATTAACCATGTGTTTGAGCTATCCGTGGACGAGTTATCCATGTTTGACTGTATATCCAAGTCATAATCAATAAAAAAATATTATTATTACTTTGCCTATGACTTGCGAATTGAGGAGTAGCCTTAGCAATAGAGAAAAAGGATAGTGAGCAGGAAGAGGTCCCGATAGAATTAAAGAATTATTCCAACATACTGTACATATTTCTAAGTTTTATTACACCTAACTTTGGTTAAGTGCAACTTAGAGGAACTTTGGATGTTGTATGTTAAAGGTTGACTTGCAACAAAATTCACATTACAGTTATTTGGTATCAAAAGATTCACCATGTCTTACTCTGTTGTGTTGTAAGTGCCAAATATGTGGAAATATTATCAAATTTATTATTAAATTACAAGCTCTTAAAAGCTCAAAAACGAACAGAAAATCGCAGCCACACAAGACCGCCGTAGTTTGGATTCCTTTTCCAAAACGGCTCAAATGTGATGTAGTTGTGAGAGATGGTTTCTGTTTACACTTCTGTTTACTCTGCATTTTAAGACATATTTGCACAAATTTTATGTCATATGTTAAATAAGTATGTTAAATAGTAATTGCTATCCGCTACCGGATTTTCTTAAAACCGCATCAAAGGCAATAAGCACCTTGCAGTAGATATACCTGCTGTGTGATACAGTGAGGGTAGAGGTGTGAGTATTGGGTGCCTGTGTCTGCGTACCATTGACTGCTCCACTCACTATGGCCTCCACCTCTTGGCTCTCAAGTGAGTGTGTTGAAGAATTCATTGAATTGCTAGAGAGCTGTTGTTTCCTCTCGCTAGCCTTCATGCTCTCAGCAATGCTCTAGATGAAGAGAAACACAACATAACTCATCTCATTACCAACAGCCCAGTATCCCTTGCAATCGTCAGTTTATTTGGAGATGTTCTAGGTATTCAAGAGCTGTGTTGACCAATTCTGCTCACTACAGTTAGTTTTGATACTATTGCAAGGCTGTATGTATACTCACTACTGATATCCTGCATTAAAAAAAAAGAAGTTACGCAAAATAACTGTGATAAATATCAATTAATCAAGGAATGTATCAAACGTACTATTCACGATTTGCAATACACTCAAGGATGCCAACCGAAATAGATGATTCACATTTAGCAGCATGCAATAGTAAAAGATATCAGGTCTTGTGCTCCTAAGCCACACTAACCTGCATCATCTGAAGCTTGTCTGGATAGGCGAGGTCGCCAGAGGCTGGTTTATACTTGAGAATATCTGAGTCAATGTAGATGTAGGTCCTATACACAAGCCTTTCCTGTACATCCTGCAGCATTTGTAGAGCTACCTTTTCGAATGACTGCAGGGGCTGAGGGTTATTCTGCACATGGTCTTCTAGCATCTCAACCTGAACACACAACAAAAGGTCTCACGGTGAACAGAAAATAAACAGATAATAGCAAGCTATGACTGGAGACGATCTCAATTTTAATGGACAGAATAGAATGATACTTCACTTACGAGTATCAAACAATTTATGACCAGGTTAATAAATAATACTAGGATAATACATGATAATGCATGATGACATACGACAAAAGGATAAAATTAGATAACAGGTCAACGCATAATAACTGGATGTGAGATAACATAACTGGATAATGTACAATAACAGAACAATGAGTGACAATGGGATAATGAATTATAACAGATTAACGAGTGATAACAAAACAAAGTATGATAACAGGATGTGAGCTAATACAATAATGCATGACATGAAGATAACAAATGACATCATGGTGAAGAGCATTAAAAGGGTAATGCATAATAATAGAACAATGTAGGATAGTTGGATAATGCTGGATAACATATCATATGACAATGGATGACAACAAGATAATAAACGATATGAATGGTAAACCACGCCACCATGATGATTGATATCAGAATACTACAATAGCACGTGACTTCAGACTAACACAGGAGAACAAAATAATGCTGAATGCATGACACCATGTAAACCAAAATACATGTATACTACCAACATTACGCATGACACGAAGTAAGCATGTGATACTAATATTACATATGATAAAAAACGCTTCGTAGCCATAAGATCCTAGATTACAGCTAGAAATCATGTGAACATTCAAAGTAAATTACTTCATAGGTGCTATAGAAGCCATAACCTAGGGCTGACATGAGGTGAGGACAAGTAACAGGTGAGCTTACCTTTAGAATGCTACATAGCTCAGCTAGGGTTTCCATGTGGTTTATATGGATAATGAGAGGTCGGAATGCGTCATACAGGTAGTTACAGAGTCGCTCCAGAAAGACACTAAATAATAAGGGTAGTTGAAGTAATACAACTTCTTACAACACTAGGCCTTCATATCAGAATATAGGGAAAGACATTTTATACCAGATACAAACTCATACAAAGACAAAACCTTGATGGTTATGTAAATTTATTTTCAAACTTTGTTACCAATATTTACAGTTGTAACTTTGACAAGTATCTATATCTATTTTATACACAATTATTGTCGTAAACATGTGAGAAATACTAATATTGTAAAGGACAGCCTTTTATATTGGACTAACCCTTATATTTAACTTAGTTAATTTATGCCTTAACGAAACTAACAATGCTGAGTCAATGCGTGTGAGTGGTGCAGTGAAACTATTTGGCTGGGGTGCGTTTTCGCCGTTGCGATGTGTCCGGTCACGGTGCGGTATCGGCCGATAGTTTCAGTGCCGTTTTCTCAGTTAGTCATGCAGAACGGCTTAGGATTACCTACGCTTTTCATCTAGTGCAGATCAGTTGGTCACACCGGTCTCTGTAGTTTGGTTGAGTTAATATACCGTGTATTGGACAACTATACCACTCTATTCTTAAGTACAAGGTATTTACCATTTAATATTTATCCAATTTCTGATTTTGTCGTTTTTCTTTTTAACCAACTTGAATTATTTGCGTATTAATATTTCTTAAAATCTGTTTTCTTTATTAGTTAGAAACCACTACGGCGAGACAACTCATACATGATTATAAACTAACATAAACCTAGCCGTACCAGAACATTAAAGGGCAAAAGGTAATTACTAATCTTTTTTTATAAACGTATTTCTTATCGCATTCTTGCCGATTTTACGTATTTTGCTCTTAACATTACGACTTTTATTTTAGCTTTCACCGTGCATACCAAGAACTGGCACGCATAATAAAATAACCTATTCAACCTCAAAGAATTGTGTCTAGTCCTATTGAACCCGTAGACGCATACCCTTAGACATAACCTGGTACAGCTACAAATATGTATGCAAAAAGTATCCAATATCAATTCAGTACAACTTTGTTGGTAACGCTGAATGGAACAACCATTATTATTTTTATTTACTGCAAGGTCAGCTCAACAGCACAAGCTCTTCAAGATACTCGAGCACTGAAACCTTTTGTATAAAAACATGCATATACGGCATGGTTCAAGCAGACGGCTTATCCAGGTCAGGACTAAGATGCTGCATGGCAGGATAACTCCTTTTTTGATGATGTAATAAACAACAAAGCAATATTAAACAATACAAAGCAATACAAAACAAAGCTCCACCAGAAGCTATCCATCAAAACTTTGAATAAGATGATACTGGTACCTCTCGATACTGGTACAAATGAGATATCGAACTGATTTTGTCTGACCGAACGAGAGAGAATGTAGAGGCTCTTCCTACAGAGATAATACAATTGTCCGCGTGAAAAGAATTGGCCTTGGGGGCGACATAACAATTGAACCTTACGAAAAACCGAAAGTAAAAGTTCAAGAAAACACAAAAAAGCATTGTGTTTTTACAGTTAATAGAATTCATAAATTTTCAAATAATACGTCCTTTAGCATGTGCATACGCTATACGGTATATGGTAATGCCTTTGATCAATATGCATTGTACAGCTTAGTAGTAGAGCGCATAGATTTAAAACCTGCAGTTGCAATCTCCGTGCGTTCGAGTCCAGCAAAAAGTGAAATTTTAACCCTCTGAACCCTGGCTGTTCTTGTCAATGCGTGTCAATAACCCTGGGCAATTTTTCCAACGATCCGAAGTTTTTAAACTTTTATTAAATATATCTAAATGTGCACATAATACAATGATATTTGGTAAAACACTAGTAAAAAGTCAAGCAACCCACAACAAATGTCATCAAACAGAAAAAAACAGTACTTACACCATTATTCGGGCTATAACTATAAAAGTTCATGCGATTTTAAAAACTCGTAAAAATTTTTATAGTACTACCATATCTATTGAGCACATGTTCATCATCATTTCATGCCTCAAAATATACTGGAAAATTATTGTTAGTATCATCAAATTCTTTATTTGCATCACAATCATTTATGACCTACATATCGATTTTTTAACGATACCGCTCTAATTAAATTTGTTATTATAACGAAGGAAGTAGATAAAGATATTTGAAAACTGTTACAAATGCAAGTGAAATGTCCGGTATAACATTCTGTGCAAGAATTAATTTGATTGGTTTACGCTGTTACTTTGAAACAGCCTTTGTAAACAAAGCCATGTGAATGCTGAAATTCTGGCCATTAGGGATTCTGACACACCCTAAGCAATGCCGGAAAACCAGCCGTTAGGGTTCAAAGGGTTAATAACCAAAATTTTAATGCTATAGCCGGACAGACGGACGGATATCCCAACAAACGGACAAGCTTTGAGATATATAGATATAATGGGAGAAGTTATAATTGGGTGGTGGCGCAAATAAGGCAGGAAAAAATTGCGTTGCGGATTAGGTAAAAAACAAGAAGGGTGAGGGTTAATAGCATTTGTAATTTTGCAAATTTTATAAGCATCTGTACGTGCAAAAAGATAAAAAATTCTACATCACAAATGAACTGGTTTAAGGCTATGCCGATGAAACAAGAAAATGGCCAGTTTAAATTATTTAGTTCCAAACACTACACAGAATTATGGTTAAAATGAATTTGGAAAAATGTTCCTTATTGGCATTGTCATTCTTTTGCCAGCTAAAAGTTACTTACTCAATGGATTCACAAGGCCGACTGAAGAAATGGTGATAGAGTTGATATTCGTCTTGACAGATGTGCACCATCAGAGCGCAACCACTTCTCATCTGTCACACATACGTACACAATCAGCATGTTAGACAAGTGCAGATGCATGTCTGTATTGCAGTTTCATAGTGAAAAGTATGAAAACATTGGGCGAGCCAAAGAGACTATGGACAATAGACATGGCCGATCACAACAGACGAAAGGATATATCCTGTAGACAATCTAACAAAGATTGCTCAACCGGTGTAATTATTACTGTACCCTAAACGTTGAGTAGTAGTATTAAATACTAGGAACTAGGCTGAAATTTTGAACATGATTGAAGCCAAGCAGTTAATTTGTGTGATTGCATGACTGTACCTAGAATCCCAATCACTCAAATAGAACCCACCAAGGCACAGTGATCAGTCTTGTGTTTTACAGTGAGGTCAATGACTGCTGAGGAGACACTTGGTTCTATCAGAGTTTCTCGTTGATTCACATAGCACTGATGACAGTCTGTGAGAAGCTGCTGGTACCTGCAGAGCATGTCATCAATAATTTAACTAACCGTGAGTGTCAAATCTAAAAATCCCCAAAGAACGTAAAAAGTATCTTTTAATGCTATATGCCGGTGGCTAATTGTGGTCACGAGCCATCCTAAACAGCTAAAACATGTCGTGAGTCTGAATGCCACTCCCAAACATGTGCCAAGAGACCTCAACAAAATGATCAAAATTGAATAAAATTTGATTTGCTCCATCGGTTAGCCAAATGGTAAAATCTCCCATGACTACGGTAATATCGACATGTTCTAGGATAGAGTAATATTAAAAATGTACGTTAAAGCAAATTATATTTTCCTAAACAAACTAGTAGCCATAGACATATGTATAGTCTACAGGAGTCATAAGTGATGCATTGTGAGCCAAAGACTTGGTTGACTCAGTGTTACACTTGACTGACTTACGATGCATTTTTGTCGACTCGTCTCTCGATTTGCTCAATCAATGATTTGACTCGAGGTGCATTCGTTCTAAACTTTCCATAATATAGAGTAAATGCATCATCATTGACCGATGTTGAGCCCTGCAAATGAAACCATTCACCTAACGTATATGATTGTAGTATTCCACCTTCCCTCAGTCAAAATAAAAGGGATGGATTTAACAACAAATTATGTTGACATGTTCAACCAATCGCATTCAAGAAAAAATGAATGTATAAGTAGATTTATTAATTATTACATACAGTCTCTTTGCCTAAAGACTGACGTCATGGACACCACAAAAAGCACAAAAAAGATTTCTGACTAAGATTCTTTTAGCTGCATACAGACCTTAGAAGAGGTTTGGACATTCTGTGTAGCGGTAGCGAGAAGGTTAGATACGTGAGTCTTGATGAGAGATAGAGCTCGAGCTAAGCTCTGATGGAACTTGAGCAGAAATACGGATGAGTCTTTATAACGTGGCTATAACAAGGCACAGGTGATCATGTGACACAACAGCCTTGACTGGAGTAAAAAATTTACAAGATGAAATAACTTCCACAAAAAATGATGAAAATTATGAAAAGACAAGTCAAGTGTTCTTAAATGAGGTCTCCAAATCAACAAAAACTGGATATGAGTTGGTAAATTTCAAGTATACACTTATTGCACACACTGATGGATCTTTGCATCTTTTGACTGCAGTTATAGTACCATTTCTTACATTTCACTCAATCGAATAATCATGTGTCATACTTGGCATCCAGTGTGTTTGAAACGCTACTATAAAGCCATTCATTCTCAATGTAAAACTATTGAAATTTAAACAGAACAGAAATTGCATACCATGTTTATCTAGAAAAGAGAATATTTTCAGCACGTGGTTATATTTATACCGGCATTGAGTAAACAGAGACTAGATTAACTCTACAGCTGTTCTATAAACTGAATACAATAGAGATCATAATCGAATTGTTTTAGCTCTCATACACATAAATTTTTAGACAATATAATAATACTATAATTTAAAATCTAAAGAGTACTTAGCAGTTAGTCAATCACTACAAATTTGTTTGAAACAGATATTAGACTTGTTCTCATCAAGGGATAACTTCAAAAAGCTTTCTGAAGTTATCACTTGATATTGTTAAAAAACATCAAAAAGCAACCAAAACTATAAAACTATCGACGTGACAACTATCACATTAACGTTAAATAAAACTGAAAGTGTCAAGGCCAGACATGCCCAAAGTCCGGCCCGCGGGACAAATGCGGCCCAGGGTCAATTTTCATCCGCCTCATCATCAGCCTGTCATAAAATCAATAACGTCTGGCCCGCCCGTAGAATTAACCCTTTGAACCTCTGATATTCCAGCATCGCGTAGGGTGTGTTAAAATCCCTAAAGGCTGGAATTCTGGCATTCACATGGCTTTGTTTACAAAAGTAGGTTCTAAGTAACAGCGTAAACCAATCAGATTATTTCTTGCACAGAGTGTTTGACCAGAAATGTCTCATCCATTTGTAACAGTTTTCAAATATCTTCACTTCCTTTAATTTAATAACATACTTTACTAGAACAGTATCGCGAAAAAAGTGATACAACTCGTTTGTTAGCAGGTCATAAATGATTGTGATGCAAATAAAGAATTTTATGATACTAACTATAATTTTCCACTATATTTTGAGTCATGAAATGATGATTAACGTGTGCTCAATGGATATGATGCTACTGGAATATTTTTAAAAGTTTTTTTAAAACGTACGAATTTTTATAGTTTTGGGCCGAATAATGGTGATGCACTGTTTTTTTCTGTTTGATGACATTTGTTGTGGGTTGCTCGACCTTTTTACTCATGTTTTACCAAATATTATTGTATTATGAGCATGTTTAGTTATATTTAGTAAATGTTTAAAAACTAAGGATCGTTGGACAGGTTGCTTACACAGGGTTACTGACACCACTGAGAAAAACGACCACGGTTCAAAGGGTTAATAAATTGGGCAGAAGCGCTGTTACCTGTGTGTTAACAATATAAAAATCCAATCAACATTTATAGTACTGTCATATCTTAAATAAGCCCTCCACTTGTTGATATGCCTATTACTTGTTCATTTTTCTGTAATTGTGTTTAAAAACTCTATAAATATTAAACTGTCATAGTGAGATGTTGTTATACGTTTCAAATGTAATTTGTACCCAAGAGTACAATTACTTCTGTTTAACTGTTACAAAAAAGTAAGTGTTAAAAAAGTGAAGTTAAGTGATTATTAAATTTCAATTATAATGTCAATGCAATTTTGATATGCATGTTTCAAAGAAATCAAAACACATACTTAAGATAACTGAAATTAGAATAAAAAAGCAAATATGAAACACAGATTGGTTCGGTAAAATCTATTTAAATTAATTGCTGTTATATGTAAAAAATGTCTGCCTAAGTTGGCCCCATAAATTTTTAACACGTCAAATCTGACCCCTTTGCAAAGAGATTGGACACCCCTGGACAAGGTCATTTATGAATGCTAGACTCAGTTCCTATGCTTGGCTTAGAGTCTTCCACTCAGAATGAATGCTATTAGAAGACTGCCACCAAGAGTTTATTGAGGCATGGGGAATCCCAAGTTTGACTTACGTTAGACTGTATGTATGAGATACATTCATCTATCCTCGTAAGCATCGGGATAAATCCTTCACTTGTCACAGTCAGAGATGATGTTCCTAATTTCTACAAACAGAATTGATGATATGCGATAAGTCAATTGATCAAATATAACAAGATTTACTCTAATACTTGATTCTGTGAAAAAGATTAAATGAAGATGCAACAGTTTGAGTAAATGTGTGGACACAAATGTAGCAGAACGAAAAACCCTGCTTGCGCAAACATCTTTCACACAAGACTAACTACTTGAATGTCTTGTGCAAAAGATATGTGCATACTCATGTATATGTATACTCATATATATTTCAGGTATGCTTATATATATATACGCATACCTGAAATATAAGCATATACATGTATATATATGCGTATATACATATATATATGCGTATATATATATATATATATATGCGTATATATATACATATATATGCGTATATATATATATATATATGCGTATATATATACATATATATGCGTATATATATACATATATATGTATATATATACGCATATACATATATGTATATATAAGACCTTCAGATATATATTTTATATATATACATACGCATACTCACATATACGTCTTACACTTCTAAGATCTTACCGCATTATTTCAAGAGGTTAGTTAGATAAAAAAAGGTACAGAGAGGAAGCATTCATTTCAACTAAGATTTTCAAAACAATATTGTTGCCTATTAATTAAAAAGCTTGCCCTGTAAAAGTTGTCTACTCGCAGAGTACGTTGATAAGTTGATGCAAACGGGCCATTGTTAAAACACATTATTAAAATAAAACCATAAATGTAAATATTCTTAAATGCAAGCATGTTAAGAGCTGCAATGCGACTCATAGATCAACTTACACTGTTAATTCTATCGAGCTCATTAAAATAAGAGAGTTTATTCTGTATCGCCTCAGCGACATTCATGAGATCAGTCTGTTCTTCAAGGAGGTGCTCGCACGACTGATGCAGACTTGTCGTCTTTGTAGAGACAAAATCATGCTTTCCTTGCAAGTCATTGAGCAGCTCCAGAGAAGCGCCCACTTCTTCCAGCAACCTATTATAAAGACAACCTGTGACAACTCTATGATATGAGCAATGCAATGCTAATTTTTGCAACGAATGATTTAGCCAAATGTGTTTGGTGAAATTTAAAATGAAATTTTTTAATTAGCGATCGGAAAATTCAAAGTGCAGCATGAATTTGAGTAAAAACCTTTGGAAAAGCTTTGCATGCTTATTGAGATTTAAGTAGAAGTTCAAATTATGCAACAGTTTTTTTCAAATGGAAAACTACATAATTTTGAATACAATCTGTTAGCAAAACTTTGCATGTATTTAATGATATTTGGACAAGTTTGATAATTTACAAATACATCACACTGTATTAATATTGTTAGCGGAGAACTAAGAACTGAACTTTCGCTCTACTTCAATAGAGAGAGCAGACAATATACATCAACAGTCAATGAGATAATCTCAATATATCTACTACCCTATCTGGTCAACATAGATAGGTGAGAGTAGGTGATATACATAAATAACCAATGAGATTTATTTACCCTATCTGGTCTACATATATAGGTGAGAGTAGGTGATATACAAAAACAACCAACAATATTTATCTACCCTATCTGGTCTACATAGATAGGTGAGAGTAGGTGATATACATAAACAACCAACAATATTTAACTACCCTATCTGGTCAACATAGATAGGTGAGAGTAGGTGATATACATAAACAACCAACAATATTTATCTACCCTATCTGGTCTACATAGATGGGTGAGAGTAGGTGATATACATAAACAACCAACAATATTTATCTACTCTATCTGGTCTACATATATAAGTGAGAGTGAGTGTAAGTAAGATTTATCTACCCATCACAGCGAGACTTGAAATCCTGAAGCTGACTAATAAAATCTGTATATTCTCCTTCCTCATCTCTCTCCATCTCCGCTTGAACATCACAGAACCAGCTGTAGAACTGACCAAAACAGAACCCGGTGTAAAAAATCAAAACGATCAAAGAATGAAGATACAAAGCCACAAGCTAAATCGTTGTATAGTAAAATTACCTTTCATGATAATGAACATAAAAAGTGGCTATGATGATGAGTTGAGCAGCTAATGTAGTACAAGACTTGATGCCACTAACTAGAAACACTAACTTTAAATTGTTATAATTTACAAATTTGACATTAATTATCAAAGGATCAGAGCATAAAAAGGTTTACAGAAGAATTTTGACATTTGCTACTGTCATTGACAATATGAGTTGATATACAGCAAAAACAAAAATTCAGTAACAAATTTATGAGAAAAAAACAAAACAAATGAATGCTATCCAAAAATATTTGGAACCAAACAAACAAAAAAGTTCTTAAAAGCGGAGACAATGATCATTGTTGCCCTTCAACCTCAAGTAATCCATATATTCAGAGAGGGATGGTGTACTTTGTAATGCATCCAACCAGCCATTTAATTGACCATCATATGAAATTGTTTTGAAACATAAGGGCACATTCAAAAAATAATTATATTCAATGAAGAGAAAAGTTGAGAAAAAAGAATTAAAACATGCAAGCCGTAAATCTTTTCCACAATGAATGTAAATTTACTCAATACTAACCTGTTGCGTATTAGTAATATCTGTTGAACAGAGGGTATCGAGCAAAGCATTCTTTTGTTTGCTTGTTACATCTGGCAGGACAGCGCCACTGGTTTTTTCTTCTTCGTCAACTAACTAAAGAAGGACGCTTTGGTGTATTAGTTGAGAAAAATCAGAGCCATGCACTACTGATTATTTAGTAGTTATAACTTATAATTTCTCAGTGCCCCGAATCTCATAACCTGGCTAGGCGTGTTGTTAACAAAGAGAAGTCGGGTTTAAACGGTGCAGCTAGGAAACGCAATATTTCAGTAGTTACAAATTGCGATGAAAATCAGTCTAATCGACAAAATATAAACACATCCAAAAAATAATTTGCCAGCAATGGTAACACGATAAAAAATACTTTGCATATCTCTTCATTGCATGCATATTCAATACACAACTGGTATAACAAACCAATGCAAACTAAAAAAAGCAAATAATTTGTTTACCGATGCAGACAACGGCCTTCTTAAAGAAGTAGATGTTAATTCTAATATACAATCTTTTTGAGAATGTGATAGTGCTGCTGTGCAGTTGTCCGGTGAATCCCATTTTGACAAACTTTCTCTTAGTTGTTTGGATGTTAAACCGGAAGCAGACGTGTCGGCCATATTGAATGAAAATGTTAGCTAGCAATATCATTCTTTTCACGGAAAGCATTTAAAATTTTTAAAACACAGTCAAAAATTGATACGTATAAATTAACAAAAATTGGCAGCGTAATGTTTTATATAAAAAAAACCACCAAAGTTAATTTGTTGTAGAGGTAGAGAAAACAACTCCTATAAAGCTCTCATTCCATTTTCTCTAATTCCATTTCTTAGATGATAAAGCAAGCAATTGAAGCATTTATCTACTTAGCAACGACAACTGAGCCCAAAATAGTTGTCACATAACATTGAGCAAAACGCCAAACATCAAAACTCTGGCTGATCGATAATTTTCTCATAAACCCCTATAACTCTTTAAAGGTAGACTTGCAACAAAATTCACATTACAGTTACCGGTATTTGGTATCAAAAGATTCACCATGCCTTACTCTGTTGTGTTGTAGGTGCCAAATATGTGGAAATGTGATTACAAGCTCTTAAAAGCTCAAAAACGAAGAGCCGCCGTAGATTGGAATCTCTTTATTTCGATGACGTAGCCACGAAATTTGGTTATTGCCGTGTCACGTGATGTTCTCACGTGAATTGAAAGGCCAATAAAAAGCTCAATATAAAACTTATCGTAGCACTAGTTTATGAAAAACACTTCAGGTTTTACCAAAGACCCCGTAAATATAAATGCTTGCTACTTTACAGTTTTGTTTCGGCTTGGTCTAATCGGCAATTCGTAATCTGATCATGTGACCCAATACTTCGCAAATAATTTCTGCAGCACTTTTCGATTATCACAGGTGACCGACAGGCTCGTCATGTTTATCAGACAATGCTATGTACTCCTTTGAGCAAAAGGTTAAAAAATTAAACGAATTTTTACAGTAAGTTATAAGATATCAGTGCTAAAAGTGACATCATTACAATGACGATAAAACAGACGCGTATAAGAACAATAGACATAGTTTTATTGAATGCGTGAAGTATGTTTGTAAAAATATGTCGACAAACAAGGTTGCATGAAAGTGTAAACAGAAACCATTTACCACAACTGCGTCACATTTGAGCCATTTTGGAAAGAGAATCCAAACTAGGGCGGTCTCGTGTGGCTGCGATTAACTGTTTGTTTTTTTAGCTTTTAAGAGCTTGTAATCACATTTCCACATATAATTGTTTAGTTTGCAGTTGCCCGTTTACAGCCATAGTGCCAATACGAGCGCCTTCCAACGCCCCCATCTAATTTTAATAAACTTTTTTAGAGATTTATACACATATTTGTTCAACATTTGCAACTTTTATCTAGGCCTATTCAAATAGAAGTTTCTAAAGTGCTAAATGCTTGCAATTGGACACTTGTTCTCAAAGGCCTGAACATAATGAAGCAAGTCTTACATGCCGCATCATAGCATTTCCATATACTGTAACTGCTTTCAAGTGTGCAACTCAACTATTTCAAATGAAAAACTATTTATTTATTCTGATTAGAGGGTTGCAAAAGAAGAGATTTCGTCTAAGAGCAAAGGAACATCAAAGTGATATAGCAAATGTTTGTTGAATATATTTGACATCTAATTTGTAGGCAAGAAATAGATGTTATTCAAAATAATAAAAATGTGAAATGTAAAAATAATGATATATGCTCCTTGACTATGAACATCATCAGAACAGTCAAAAGATAGAACTTCATCTATTTGAGAATTAGAGGCATTTCAATGTAAATGCTAATCGCTGCTGCGATAACATGATTAGCTGTTCAAAAAATGATGACACCAAAAAAGTTAATTTGAACAGGACGGAACCTAATAATAACGTAATGGAGATCAACTATCATCTTGTACGTCTTGCATCAGCGTGTTGTCATCATTTCCTGGGTCAGGATACTCCTCTGTCTCTTCCGAATTATTCAATTCATTCTCCAAACCAGTGTTCTCTACATCGTCCCAATCTACGATGAATACAAATTAACAGAATGAAAAACTTAAAATATCACAGCATTTTTCTGCATTTGCTAATATAAGTAGAAATATAAACTATAGATTATATCATGAATATATTTGGACTATCTACTAAATTATAGAGGAATTGAAAAGAAACTGGTGTTCTTCAGGCCAGTTTTTTCCAGATGCTCCAGTTTTTGAGTCCAAACTGATGTTAAGATAAGACCTTGACCTGAACATCGGTGATTCATGACAAGATAAATCTTATTTATTATGAAAACAGTAGTACGATGATCCATGGAAAGGCGGGACATATTGCTAATGATTGTCAGATACGTAGCCACATTTGAAAGCCTTAAAGGTTGACTTGACACAAAATTCACATTACAGTTATTTGGTATCGAAAGATTCGACATGTTTTACTCTGTTGTGTTGTAGGTGCAAAATATGTGGAAATGTGATTACAAGCTCTTAAAAGCTAAAAAACGAACGGTTGATTGCAGCCATCACGAAAACGCCGTAGATTGGAATCTCTTTATTTCGACGACATACTCAAACAATGTAGTTGTTGTTTATGATCGCGTGAACTTAAAGGCCAATAAAAGGCTCAATATAAAACGTCTTGTAGCACTAGTTTATGACAAACACTTCAGGTTCTACCAGAAAGCCCATATCAAATATAGATGCTCGCTACTTTACAGTTTTGTTTCGGCTGAGCCTAATCATCTAGTCAGAATCCGATCATGTGACTCATACCTCCTGCCAAACGGCACGAACAATTTCTGCAGCATTTTTTGACTATCACAGGTTACCAACAAGCTCGTCATGTTTACCAAAAGATGATATGCACTCCTTCGAGCCGAGGTTAAAAGATTAAATGAATTTTTATGGTAGGTTTTGAGATATCAGTACTCAAAATGACCGCATTACAATGAGGATAAAATAGACACGTAAGGGCAATACACATAGTTTTATTGAATGCGTGAAGTATATTTGTGAAAATATTTCGACGACTGAGGTTGCATGAA
Source organism: Watersipora subatra (assembly GCF_963576615.1). Lineage (NCBI taxonomy): Eukaryota > Metazoa > Bryozoa > Gymnolaemata > Cheilostomatida > Watersiporidae > Watersipora > Watersipora subatra. Next base: position 44,261,828 of record NC_088717.1, read on the forward strand.
AGTGTAAACAGAAGCCATCGTGTCCAGCTACGTCCCATTTGAGCCGTTTTGGAAAGGGATTCCAGTCTACGGCGTTTTCGTGATGGCTGCGATTAACTGTTCGTTTTTGAACTTTTAAGAGCTTGTAATCACATTTCCACATATTTGACACCTACAACACAGCAGAGTAAAACATGGTGAATCTTTTGATACCAAATAACTGTAATGTGAATTTTGTTGCAAGTCAAACTTTAATTATGCAGATATTAGCTGCATCACAATATACAAATAATGGTATACAATTGAGAGTATACAAATGGCAGTATACAAACAACTACAGATAATTAGGTGAGTTTTAGTGAGTGGTCTCTCTAAGAACTGATGAAAATCACTCCTACTAATTTACAGTAGGACAACCTAAAAACTAAGCCAGTGAGCTCCTAACAATAATGCTAATTGTGATTAAGTAAGCGGTGTACATTGCCTATCGAAAGAATGTTAACCGAACAACTGCAAAGACACAATTTTAATTTCAAGGAACTTATCTACTTATCACCACTAACATGAATAAACTCGCTATAGATGAGATGAATTTCATGGAGAACTTGTTAATGAGATGTTGTCCAAATTCCTGAATACTTGTGTTGACCTGATATAGTTCTGGAATTTCCCAGTATTCAATAGCACGCACATAAAGCATAATATGTTTAGATGAAGTTGTCTTGGCTTGATTTCTATTAATCAATATTGTTCACACCAGTCAGCCATGAAAACAATACTGCTATGCTGTTATTGATCTATTTGTCAAACCTTATCTCTAGACAATCAAGGTTTTTAATAAACTGAGACAAACGGACTACTTGAGGCAAGCCCTGAAGAGCTACTAATTTACCTTGAGTATACAAATCGCAAGCACACAATCAATAAATGGTAACATAAATACTTTTTTCTTGTTAACATAATATGACGATGTATCTGAACCACTCTACATACAATTCTTGCTGCACAAACCCTCCTTATGATAATATATAAGTGAATTAGGACGTAGCATGAAACAGTCTCAACATTAAATATTTTCTATACTACCATGCATCACCCACACACTGACTAGTTGAACTACTACATGCTTAAAATGCTCATTTCCGATGGCTAAAGATGGCTTCCATTGTTGTAGGTTGCTGCGTGTATCATTACAGTCTTGAACATTGGCGTCTACTCACAAACGATGTTCCTAATCAACAATTATAAATCAAAACTTGTTTGAAATGTGAGCAGTATAATTAAATAGAATGATCTAGAACAAAGGATTCCTTTTTAGCGCCATTTCCTAGTTAGCATTAAAATGACTAGCTGCCACAGGTAGTTAGTTATTCACCTCAGGTGAATTACTTCTAACGTATTGTTTTGGTAAATTGTGATGTAGACAAAGAACAAAAATCTAATTCATTGGAAAAAATGCTTACCGGATACCTTTTAGCAAAGTCACAAAACTTATAACCAATAACTGTTGCAATAATACTGGATGCGAAGCATGAAATTACAAATTGTCTTCTCTGTCATTCTAAGCAGCAAATAAACAGACAACTCGATTTGTCTTTCACTGTAGTTGATGAACCTAAGCAAATGCTGATCGTTCCATTCGAGCATTCAAGAAACTGGTGATGAACTCGGCGAATGATCATTGTAAATGAGTTATTTGGCTAGAAGGGAAAGACGACTCATGAAAATATCATGTTTAAATATCTGATCCTCCATTCATAATTAAAAAATTTCAGCTTTAATACATCCTTTTTACATATTATTTATTATTTACCCCATTAAGGAGTTTTATAAGAGAGTGTCCATGTGACATCACATACCTATCAAATCTGTAGTGTTCTGATCAGGCCAGAGCCATGGCATATGTTCTGGATCATTCTTCTTCTTCCAAGACTCATAGCCCCTACTAGCCTTTAACATGCGCTGTAGCACCTGGGTGAAAATATCACAGCCATGCACTACCCAGAAACCATCAATACCATAGACATACAACAGGGCAAGTACAGCTATATTACAGCCAAATATCACACAGATAGCAGCAATACCACAGCCATATACCACACAGAATACAGCAATACTACAGCCATATACCACACAGAAGACAGCAATATTACAGCCATACAACAGACAGAATACCGCAACACCACAGCCATATACTACACAAAATACAGCAATATCACAGCCATACAACAGACAGAATACAACATTACCACACAGAATACAGCAATATCACAGCCATACACCACACAGAATACAACATTACCACACAGAATACAGCAATACCACAGCCATATACCACACAGAATACAGCAATACCACAGCCATATACAACACAGAATACAGCAATACCACAGCCATATACAACACAGAATACAGCAATACCACAGCCATATACCACACAGAATACAGCAATACCACAGCCATATACAACACAGAGTACAGCAATACCACAGCCATATACCACACAGAATACAGCAATACCACAGCCATATACCTCACAGAATACAGCAATACCACACCCATATACAACACAGAATACAGCCATACCACAGCCATATATATATACTACTAAGAAACAATCAACACTGTCATTCAACACAAAGCCCATTGTATTGAATCATCCCTTATACAAATTCAGATGATATAGACAATTTGGCATTTGTTGGCATAGCCTAGCGAGGCATTCAGATCTCATGTCTGAATTCAGCACTTTTCCTGAGCCTGCATTTTCCCAGTAGTAATTTTAGCAAGTGGGCAATATTACTATTAGTAAAATATGAATGATATTTTGGTATAAATAGCAATTTTAAAAATTACTATTAGAAATATTACTAGGATCCATGTAAGTATAAACCCACTATTCATTTTATGACATTTAGGAATTCCAGCCATCCCTACTTACACCCACACTACACCTTTAACAGCATACCCTAGGACACTTATGTATTCGCCTCATCTAACTTTCGCCTTTTCGCGGAGTCATCCTCTCGCGAAAATGTCATGAGCTAAACTATCATAACGAATGAGCAAAAATGCGAACTTAAATAGCTTTGTTTATTGATAGTCCAAGAAACAAATGGCAGCAAGCGATCAAATTGCATCATCGATATCGGCCACACAATTCTACCTGCGGTTCACAATTCCAAACTAGTCCCAAATTGAAAAAAATTTTCTTACCAGTGAACTGGACCTGAGGAATCTAATTATGTTTGTTCCACTGCATTTATTTTCACATCACTATATTTTCGAACTCATCAGAGCTGCGAAATTAAGTTGGGGCGAAATTTTACTCTGTATGCTACTCACGAAACTAAATACTAACGAAATATAAGTGTCCTAGGGTAGCTAATAAAAATTACGTCACACACTTGCACCTGTAGCTTTCCACCACAGTCTACTGCAGAAGCTTAAAATAATATAAAGCGATAAATAAATAAACAGTCTGTGTATAATAATATTCTACAGAATACGTAGTCTGATGAATACTATTATATACAAGTACTTTAAAATAAACTTACACAAGGTTTTGGCAGATTTTATCAGAAAGTATCAGCCTTTTTCTATCATTTCTGATTGTTTTTGGTGTTTGAGGTGATCTGACTGCCAGGATGTTTCGAGGTTAAAATCAACAAAACTTGATCACAGTTAAAACACTCAACAAAAAAAGCACAACGCCCCGACTAGCTATGCCATTGCGTATTATGGGCTTCATCACTCTTCCAGTTTTTTTTCTTTTGCCTAACTAATTTGGTTGATGAAAATAAATCACAAATCACAAAAATCACAAATCGCTGAGCTTCAAGTGAAAGTGTGATTATGACATCTATGGTTGCACTTCAGCAGAGATACCAGCAGAATAGAGACTCTTGACACAGCCACTTGAATGCTATAGCCGATATCAACTATAGCAACAATAACAACTAGTGACATCCTTTCATCGTGTTATTTCTCTTCTGAGTGTTTTAACTGCAATCAAGTTTGATCGATTTTAATCTTGAAACATCCTGGCAGTCAGAACACCTTAAACATAAAAACAATCACAAATGATATAAAAATATCGATACTTTTTGATATAATCTACAAAATTTTTTGCAAAAGTTCATTTTTATAGCAACAAATAGAAATGCTTTGAACACTTTTTGGTCTTTTTACTAAATTTCACTAACAAAAGGTACTTTGAGATAAAATCTACTAAAATTTGGCCTAAGTTCATTTTAAATCCAACAATTTGATATCACTCGCCTTTGAGTGTAATAATCCAGTTAGCCATTTTAAATTTGCTTTGAAATAAATAAATTTTGACTTATGAATGTCTTGATGTGAGCCGTAAATAATCTAGGTCGTAAATTGCCTGTACAGACCATCAGCTGTCATAATAGCCATACCCTCGGCTATAGACTTCCTATTAGACAACTACTTATGTAATGTCACTGATTTATTAGACAGGTCAAAAGGTCAACTTCAAGTAAATATTTAACCCGTACACTCTCAGCCACAACAGACAGTATAAACATTTATTTCAAGTTTCTACATGAGCCGAAAGTTCACTACACTTTATAGTATACTAGAGCAGACGTACCTTGGGTGCAACCACTGTGACTAGTTTGTTGGTCAGCCAAGCTGGGATATTGCCTGTAAAAATAGATACGACAAGTTGATATGATAGAGCCATGACAAAAAATGAAGAAAAACTTTAATTCTACCTTTCACAGTCAAATTGTGACTTACCAACATCTATCTCTACATAAACATTCTGTAATATATTACATACAATTCTATAAGGGAATATGTGGTAAAAAGTGAAAATATTAAAATAAAAACATTAACTAAGTATAACAGAATAACACGAGTAAATTATTCTAATTTACTTGTGTTATTCTATCACTTACTCTGGCCCAGAACCTATACATTATCAAGCTTAAACTTCTGTTATGCCTTTTTTAGTTAAAATAACGATAAAACGTCTAAAATCGTATTTTTACTGTTTATTACTTCATTACTGTGCTTTTACGCATGGTTTAAACTTTTACATAGTTCTATAAAATGAGTTTCCTTTAATGCTATTTGTAATTGGTCAGCATTTTTCATGCACTAGGACGAATCATACAAATTACAACCTTTGCTTTAATGATAGCCGTGTCCGTCAACCCGTCTCTTCATCTGAAGGAGAAAATAGGAAAAAATATGCCAGACCAAATAGAACTCAGATATCGGCTTACCAGCCAGGCGCACTACCGACTGCGCTCCTCGACTACCTTGCATCATGGCGGAATAATTGTGCACATACTTAATACAAACGATGAAGCCTCACAGCGCATGGGACTATCAGGTTACTAGTATTTATTTAGTAAGAATATTTGTTACAACATACCACTGTTTTGACATACGAAACAAATATTGGAACAGATTAAATCTGTTTTGTGTGTTGAAGTTTGACAACTACAACAAATTGAAATAGAAAGCAAAGACTACAGCATGTACCAAATGTGTGGGGGCAGCACTATGTCAAGAACCTGCAGACGTTGTCAAACAACTTTTTGCTCACGAGTGTAGTACATGACAATATGCATTATAGCCAAGCATATGCTACCTGTAAAATTTTAGGTGATAAGACTAGCCTGGGATTCAACGTAAACCATTTAAATTCAATGCAAAAAGATGGCTAGTATTTCTCACCGATGTGTTCTTGCATAAAACCCAATGCATACTACCCAGGCATGTGATTTTGGTAATAGGCTTCTTGAAATAGCAAAACTGTCAAGTGTAAATGTGAAAAATGCCTTGGAGCAATGAGATTAAGTCATCCAGCCCCTTGACTCTCTCAAATTAGTAAACCCTGATAAGCTCCACAGGTTGTGAACATTACATGGCTCAGTGATAAGAGGGCACTTTGACCTTTCCACAAACAGCTGTTCAGCGGAGCAACAGCGGTCACCTTACAAGCCCCAAGGGTCACCATTACATCACAGAGAGTGTTCTCTACCAGACACTCGCTCACTAGTAACTGAGTTTGACCTTTGTGCAGAAGACACCTCACCACAAGCTTCAGGGTCAAGTTCTAAGAGGAATGCTCATTAGCTTGCTTGTTGAAGGTTATCTTTCCTGTAAACCATTTAAACAGGAAGTGCCCTGTGATGTCAAGCAAGCTAATCTGCTTTAGGTAGCTCTACGCTAATTGTGACAATGCAATGATTATGTGACGTCTTTTCCCTACGGGTTATGAGCTTTCCTCGTACAGTATCCAGCCACTTCCTCAATCCACTCGAAAGAAGGCTTCATCTCAGACTATGCTTTGTGCTTTGCCTTATGCAATGGCTAGAATGTGCGCTTGGCAAAATCCTATTTTTTACTAATATAATAGCAAAATTAAAACTATCTCGTTAGGGAGAAAGCCAGGTGTTGAAATCTATCAAGAAATGATTAAGTTCTGTTTCATCCGACTTTAGCGATTAACACCCACTTTCAGATGCATTAGTAACGCATTAGTAACGTGTGCAGAACCATTGCAAAAGCTTGTTGATGTATTGGCCAATCACAATTGGCTAAGCTTTATGGGACAGAACTCCATGCACAACTTGAAAATATGAAGTTGTTTTGACAGACACTGTGTGACAGCACGCAGTGAAACTCGAGACTCCCATTTAAACAAGCTGAGTGTCCATTTGTCAAGCACATAATTCCAACTTGACTTTCTCATCAAGCATTATTCACAAACATACTAACAGTGATGCACGACTCGACTCGTATATATCGTATATCAATACCAAACAAATCTATATATTGTTAGTTAGAAATGCAGTAGTAGAATATTTCCAGAACTGAAGAGACACCAGCCGGAGGTCAGCTGGTATGTTAGCTTGGATAGTTGTATGTTCACGCCCAGTTGGCCATTTTTATGAATAATTTTTAAAAATTAATTTTTTTATTATTAAAATAACTCAATCTATTTTTACCAACTCTTAATGTGGTGCATTGATATATAGACAGAAAAGTGTAGTAGATAGATGATAGATACAGATAGATATGAACTTCATTATCACCAGTCAATGCCGGCCGCTTAAGACAAATTAAACCATGAGACAAAAAAAGTAATGATCACTAAGGTAAATTATGCATATTGGAAGAAATACGTTTTTTTGCACAACCCTGCTCGATAAAATGTGAATTATCAAGGCATTGGTGTTTGGTATAGGGTGTAGTGGATTTTCTGAGAATGTAGCAATGTTAATGGATGGTCAGGTAGACTGGAGATACGACCTGAGTATTGTAGAGAGCAGATATCTAAAACATAGCTAGCCCTTCAGTGTTAAGGATGCCTTTGTTTAAGGCTGGTTCACACTATTTCGCTGTATCTCAGCATTGATACCACAATACTTTGTCGATTGTCAATGATAACAATGTTCATACTATCGAATACTCCGTGACGTAGTGTTCACATTTTTCTTTTTAATTTCTCTCGACAGTACCTCTTTGTTTCCGCGTGCTTGAATCAAATACTAGTCTCGCAGCAACTATAATAAACAGAAATAAATCCCGCCATTCGCGACCGCGAATTATTATAACCGCAATGGTTCACATTGAAAAGGCTGTCGTCATCACTCAGCGAAATATCGGGAAAGTTTGACAGCTGTGAACTTTCCGGATGTAACCCCGTTGTTTCGCCGATGCCATTGGTTTATGCCGCGCGTGGTCTGCTGTATTCGCTCAGATACCTGTATTTATGACGATAATCGTCGAAAGGACATACAGCAATATAGTGTGAATCAGCCTTCAGATGTTTGACTTGCTGGCTTTAGACTTGCTGGCTTTAGACAACTAGAGGTAGCCTTAGCTACATTTTCAATTTTCAATCCCAGATAACAGAACTGCTGACCAAGTTCATCCATCAACCAAAGGGATTAGAGAAAGTTGAGTCTCAAATCATCTGACATTCCCTAGCAATAGCCTGAGAAATAAAATGCTCACACCACTACGGGCTCTGGTCCAGAAGGCCAAAAGACCAAGGCATTATACTAAAGCCCTAATCACCACACTGCATCAACAAAGACCGCAAAGGCAAGTAATGAACTTTGGATAATGTACCAACCTCCAGGATTTGATTGTGTAATGTAGGTAAATTTTGTAGACTTTGGCCCTGTAGATTCCATGACATAACCTGTATAGTAGGAGGTGCCCCTAATCACACCTTTGCGGGAAGGCTCTTTCTGCAATATTACCAGCAGATGGTATTATTTAGTACAAAAGACCATTGTATGCCAAGTTACAATTAATAGCCGCATTAACTAGCCAAACAAAACTCTGAAACCTAGCAAATACGTGTCAACAGATGGTGTAAGCTAGGCCTTATAAACTAAACCGAAGATAGCAATGTGGGAGCCCTACTGTCCAGGCTTAGCTAAAAAGCTTTTGCCACTGCGAGGAACGACCAGCTAGCGTAAGGTGCTAGCGCAAAATGCTTGCCGATGAGTCATGCTTAATAAATTATAATTATACGTATTAGAAGACAAAATCAAAGCGTCATTTAAGAATGAATCAAATTTTTAAAACAGGAAGCAAACTCATCCATGTTGTCGTCCTTAGTAACGAGCAACAGACTAGATGTATATATAAGGATGAGACCGGCCTTACCACACCCAGCAGTCTTATATGTACTAGTTCCCTGGCAATCTCTAGTGCTGTGAGAAGTTGCCAGGAGTGCCAATAAAACACAGAGAGTAAGGATACTAACAACTAGTCTAATATATTAAAAGGTGAACGATTAGCCCATGCATGAGAGTACTGGGTGGCTAAGCCAGATGTCACGAGTTCGAATCTTGTATGATACAATCTTTTTGCAAAATCTCAACTGTGGCTTAGGACAGACTAGTAAAGATTAGTTACTAGTACCCTTAACTGTCCAGTGTGCCGTGAGAGATCATCAGGTGTGACGATAAAGCACAGATAATATGTAGTCTATATACACAACTAAGAAATGCTCAAAAAGGAATTATTTGCGTGAGTAGGAGCGTGCAGGGCGGCAAAGCCAAATGTTGCAGGATCGAATCTTGTACGATTCATTTTTTTTAATGAAGTCCAACCATAGGCTTCGGACAGTCAAACGGACGCAGCTATTATTATAGTAAAAATTGCTCTATGATCCATAGAGTCTAACATGAAGGCGCTATAAAACCTAAGACGCGGCCTTGGTAAAACTATAACCGGGCGGTAAAATATAGGACATGATTCATTGTCCTATATAAGCAGCCCTTCACACATATGTTGGCATGTCAGTGATCTATTCACGCTGTTTACAGCACAGCAATAACATCAAAAGCCAAACACTGAAATCCGGCTGGCTAGTGACCCTACAACCCATTATATCTCTCAAACTAGAACACTCTGATAGATCATAATCCACACCAAGTATTTGTATAAAACTTGAGATAATTTGAGAAACCACCCCCATTTAACAATGATTCGCATTGGATTCCTCAGTAAACGAAATATTTAGTTTTTGTTATTGAAGGTATCATACGCTTTGCGACAGAAATCATGAGTGCTACTTGTATACTAGTCCAAGCAGACAAGCACTGAGGGCTTCATTTTCTGGTTGAACGTGAAAAAGAACCCAAGCATCGCCAAGTTTACCGCCAGTTATCAATAAATTAATAGTAATAGATAACAAGAATAAGGAAGTAACCGTGTAGAATATAATCACCAGTATAGTAGCCTGTAAACCTAGTGGTTGTGATACCACTATCATCTAGAAATGATAAAATTTGCTACAACCTTCTCTGACTTTACAGAACCCTGACTAAAATAACTTCATCAAAGGAATACTGACTTTAACGAGAGATATCTTGGAAGCATAGAAGATGTAAAGATTGTATAAACTGATTTCTATAGCATTATACAAACGCAGTCTCAATCTCAGTAAACAACCATTGTATTAGAGTAAGCTAAGTTTCCGGAGTGTCAGATGAAGGTCATTTGATAAGATTGTGCAGACGAATTGGTGAGTTAAGATGCCTTAACTGACTCGTATAAAGCTGCCAAACTTGCAGGCAAGTTGTTATAGATCAACTTATACAAAATTTCAGTAGATTTTATCAGAAAGTATAAGTATTTTTCTATCCTTGGTGATTGTTTTGATGTATGAAGTGATCTAACAGGTAGGTTTCAAGATAAAAAGCGACAAAACTGGATCATGGTTCAAACGCTCAGTAGACAAATATGGGTGTCATTAGTTTCTATCATTGCTATAGTTGCTATCATTGCTATAGTTGCTATCATTGCTATAGTTGCTATCATTGCTATAGTTGCTATCATTGCTATAGTTGCTATCATTGCTATAGTTGCTATCATTGCTATAGTTGCTATCATTGCTATAGTTGTTATCATTGCTATAGTTGCTATCATTGCTATAGTTGCTATCGGCAACTATAGCAATGATTTTCAAAATACTAGGATTCTATTTAACTCAGGTTGCAGCATTACATCTATCTATTCTGTTGGTCTCTTTGTCTAAGTGCAGCTACAGAGGCCATAATCACACATTCGCTTGATCTGAACGTTTCAACCGTGATCAAGTTTTATCAATGTTAATCTTGAAACATTCTGGTAGTCACATCACTTCTAACATCGAAAACAATCACAAATGATAGACAAATACCGGCAGTTTCTGATGAGATCTACTAAAATTTGGTGTAAGTTCATTTTCAAGTACTATGAAGATTATGGATAGCAGAGAGTTTTTTTTCAACTTCAAAAGGGATTAAAAATGTAAAGCTGAGTGGGGGAAGCTAAATCTGCCACTAATTGTGGCAGTCACGTAGGAGTCTTCAAAAGACCTTACTCATCACATCAGAAATGATTGTGTGGAGCTCTTTTATGGATGCTGTTGTGAAACACCTTATAGCAGTTATGATACGCCTTACAGTGTTTATGAAACATCTTATAGCTGTTGTAAAACATCTTATAGCTGTTATAAAACACCTTATAGCTGTAATGAAACACCTTATAGCTGTTATGAATCACCTTATATCAAGGACCTCTAGGGAACACTACTGTAACCTGAAACACGAGTCACCTTTCATATGTTAAAAACATCATTTTCCACATGTGCAAATCTGGGTATCATTTTATGTTCTCAAATCCTATTAGGGAGACACTGTTGCTGTCTCAATAAATCTTTTGCCCCTCAATACAAATACAAATTAAGAATGATAGCCTCAAGTCAAGGTTACTCATATGTCGAATAATAACTAACTGACACACTTGGCTGTCCCGTGCACCATGAGAGATCATAATGAGTAATAAGTATGTACATAATTACTTCATGAAGCGGCAAGGCAGCCTAGTAGTGTCATGGTTATGGTGCCGGTCTCTAAATTGGAGTATATGAGTTCAATTCCCGTGTAATGCAATTTTTCTACACTCTTAGAGTGACTTCGTACAAACGGGCACTGCTCTTATTACAGTAAAGATTGATATACATGTATGTAATGTCGTACAGCGTTCAGGAATTATCTTACCATGCTTTTTGCTGTAAGCCATCTCAAAATAAATGTGTCTCACCGTTTGGTATAGCCGAGCCGTTGGACGATTAACGGCCATGTCCATAAAATTGCAACTTGGAAATTTTATTTTAAGGTCACTGCTAAGAAATGATTATAGTCTAAAGCTCATGAGTATTCTTGATAGTAAGCTGCTGCGACGAAAGACAGCTTCAGGCTCATACCTTGTGATAGACAGAATGGTTCATTATCATGTACTTTCCCCCAGATACTTTCCAAGATCTCTGAGTAACAAAGTCTCGGTTCCTTAGAGGTGATGGGGTTTTCACTGCAATTGCAAAACATAGCATTGAGGAACAACATCTAAATATGCTTTCCTGGCAAAATACTACATTATCTCTGTCATCGCAATAGGATAACTAAAACTACAACAAAAGGAAGTACTTTGATCATAAGCCCGGTTCAAAGAGATTTAAACCTTTTCATGGCAGAAGAGTCCTGAGGTAGATAAATGGCCTTAAAGATGCCCTAAATATGCTTTTTTTCAGGAGAACACAAAATCACCTCACCAAAAGTCACCAATTCCACCAGTTTGCTATTCCATATATTATCACTGTCAAAGATAATCGTTAGTGCAACTAATAAAAATTAAAAATGATTCTATGACCACAATTTAGATATTTCTATTACCGCATATCTGACAGTTGGATGAGCCATAGTGCTCACTTGTGACACAGAAAGTTACAACTAAACTCCGTATATATAATACTCAATAATATTCTACATTTATTACTGTACTCATTCTCATATATATCCCAGAGCTCTTAGGGGATACAGATTGTTTGAGAAAGATTTGGGAAGAAAGTTATCTAAACAGCTCTTTTCAGTTTGACTCAACTCAAATTTGAACTAAAGCGAATAACAGCTTTGAGATTGAGAAAAAGTTAAAATTATTGTTAGGTTCATTGCTAAGTTCATTGACCTTTCTGAAACCAAACTGATAAAGAACCAGGCAATAGATAATCATTGGGTTGCACCAGGCAATTTAGTATCTCCAAGTCTTTCAAGATGTAATTTATGTCACATATTTATTGCTTTCAGCGGTAAAGACGAGAGCCTTTCAGAACAACCTTAAAAATTGCTTATTCGTGAGTTAATCAACCATGCAGTACTGAGAGTCCACATTATACGACAAGAACAAGATAAAGAATAACTAAGAATACACGCTGTACAGTGGATGAAAAAGAGTAGATGACAGCGCATAGCTAGTCTGTGAATACTCTGTGTTGGCTAGTTTTTATCTACTTACAGTAACTACCTCCACATAAATAAAAATGCATATCAGAGATTTTACCAAGTAATCTGATGATAACCAGTCATGCCTATTATGATGAAATGCCCGTACCAAGTCGACCTTTGCATATGGTTTGTTACCATGACTGGATTATGGCTTCTAGCTCATGTAACCAGGTTCAAGTAAGATCCAGGATGCCATCGTAATGCAATTGATTTCGATGTTTTACAACAGGCACAGCACTGCATTATATACTAGCTCTCCGAGTGGTATATCACCATGCTTCTAAACGATAGATAGAACATAGAAACCACTATCTATAAATAGATAGCCTAGTTATATACTATTACCTTTTCAATATAACAAAACCTTCTTATAATGCTTCTTTTTTTTAGATAATTACTATCAAATAAGGCCTCCCTTTAAGTGTTAGCTTGTAAGTAGCCCATTGTCAGAATCATCGGACTTCATAAAAAAACTGTTCTTAATCCTATTGGTCTATATAATGAAATAGCTTCTCTGTGAAAATTATGAACGAACATGTTAGGGTAATTTACGGCAAGTCGCACACACGAAAAACTAATCCATTCAAATCAATTTAGTTTTCCAGAACATTTTCAAAGCAACTTTGATATCACAAAATTTTTCAAAGGACAATTCAACAAGACACTTTTTAAGTTGAAAAAAGAAATTAGATTTTTAAAATACTAGGATTTGAAGGACTAACACCCAAATTTGAAAAGAAAATACTGAATATTTTTGTATCTTCTACTATTTAAAGATCTTTAATATTTTAAAAGACAAGTCATGAAGACTCATAAAATGTTGGTTTGGCCAGAGTGAAGAAAGTAACTTACTCTTACTACTGTTGATAATATCATCTAAAGTAGATGTAAATAAATGAGTTTGAAGACCTACAATCTAACACTATGTAAACCATGCAGTGCAATGCATTTGACTACTGGCAAAGGTACAAAAGGAGTAGGGTAGAGCTGTAATAAATAGAAAGTAAACCCAAAATCCTGCTATGACTGTGATACGCACCCTGATAATATCCTATATCATTCTCTGCGTCGATGACACAGATCTCCTTTGAGGAACACATCTGTTTATCCCATACTGCTCGATATTTAGCATCATGCAGTGCGTTATACATGGTCGCTGCTGGCAATTCTGATACATCTGCAGTTACCTGTACATTTGACAAAAGAAGGCAACTTATACATGTGGCAAAAAAGGCATTCTGGGCACATAAAGAAATGAAAAGCAAGTCTTAAAGCTCCTAGTAATCACAAATGCGCAAAAAGGTGAAATTAGCAGTCAAAATCAAATTTAGCAACTAGAATAACAAAGAACATTGTACGAGGTTTTTACAGCACTATTTGCTATGAAAATTCAGTTATAGGTTAATCTACTCTTGGCTTTAAGATAACCTTATCAGGCCTACTTGTACGTAAGAACACCAGATATTGAAGGAGCAAATAAACAAAAAAATTGAATAGGTACGCGAAACCAATTTTTACGATTTACAACTATCATCCAATGATTGAGGATCAAGACACACTACAATTAAAATGAAACCATTGCACTAGGAATATTTTAGCAAACACACCCACATTTTCTCGATGTACAAACTTCCTAGAATTAAGTTTGTGGGTATCATGCATGACAAAAATGATATTAACCATCAAAGAAAGCAGGTCAATAAAATAGCTTATTCATTATTATAGGAATACAAGAAACTCACCTTGATCATTTTAAAATTGCTCAGCTCATTAGTTCGCGTGAACACCGAGCAAAATGACTTTTTGACACGGAGCTCCCAACCTCCATCTGTGTCGGATTGGGCGAGCTGAATGAGACGATCAAAGTCCGAAGCTTCTGCAGGTCGCACCTCTCCGACTTCCATATCAACACGGTATTCTAACTAGCATAGAAAAGAACCAAACATATATTAAACCGACGCCTGCAGCTTAGCTTATGAAGCTGAGTAGTCCTAGATGGTCTACAAAACCTGATAAAAACTAATCAAACTTGACAGAAAAAATGCATTACTCCGCAAAAGCAAGTTCGAATATTATACTTTAAAACCTTACAGATAAAATTTCGCAGATATGGCACTGGAAATAATAAGAAAGTGAATCAGTAACCGGGAGCGGCGTACTCTGATATCACTTCTGTCGACTACTAGCAACTACTGTAACAAGCGTCTCGTATTAGATAGTATTCGTATTACGTGGTAGCGGTGGCCTTGCATAAGCCTCGGTTCATCAATAGTTGGGTTCTTTAAAATCCATACTCAACACTTCATGCATGTCAGTATATTTTACAGGCTATAGCGAACGTTTGTGTCCGCCCACAGCTGGGAAAATTTAATAGTACTTATTGCTATTCCATTAGTTACATTTATCTGATCAAGGCATCTTGATAGTTATAGATAAAATTCCATGTCTCAGATGGTGTAATTGCAATTTTCTATTATAATAAGATTTATAATGTTTTTTTGGTTAGTAAAATTAAAATGGCTATTTTTCCTTTTGTCATATTTTTACACGCTTGTCCCTATTCTTTCTGCTACCAACATTATATTGTTGGTCGTTGATGATCTCCGACCCGAGTTGGGCACTTACGGTTGCAAGCTGTGTCATACACCCAATATTGACAAGCTATTGCATAGATCGACCCAATTTTATAATGTGCATTCTCAGGTAAATAGTTTTAAAATGCATGCTGCAATTTTAATTCAATTCCAAAACATGATTATTTGAATTGGTAGCTTCGATATAAAGATTTTGTGTGTGATTTAAACGTACTTTTTTATGTTCCAGTTTGCATTGTGCGGTCCTAGCAGAACATCATTACTTACTAGCAGGCGGCCAAATACGCTAACTACGTTTGATCAGCATGGGCCATACTGGCGAGACTTACCGGGAAACTTTACTTCACTGCCGCAGTATTTTAAGGAATCAATGTACCACACTACCTCTCTTGGCAAGGTCTTTCACCCAAGTAAGTATTATATGTGTTTAACATTTTTACTCTCATATTTAATTTTAATGCCATTATTCTTTCTTTTACAATCACTCAGATCCTCTTTGTTCTCATATCGCTTCAAAGAGTGGTTTATAAGTGTAGGAACAACTCGAATTGTCAGCTATCATATCTACACGATATCGTAAACTACAGTATCATTATACATGCTGTAAATGTTATTAGGTAAACTTTCGGGCAAGCTAGATGATTTTCCATACAGCTGGTCCGACATTCCTTATCACCCTTCTACACAGACTTACAAGAATTCAAAGGTATTTGCAGTGTGCACGACAGTTCAATGTTCTTTCAGTTGCTCAAGTTTGTAAAAGCTTTATAATCTGACAAATTACTAGTGGTATCAATATAACACGTAATTGTAGAGAAATATGTTCATAATCCTGCACATCACAGTCGTTGAAGTGAAACTAGTGATCACTAAACTGTGATCAGACAGACAGTCATACTTGTGTTCTTCACATAAAGTTTCACATTCAGTGGCTTCCAAGAACATTATATTTATAGTCTGAGGCTCTTTGTATTAAGATGGTAAATCATGATCGTTGATGCCCAAATCATTTATACAGCTTTCTGCAGTTTTCAGCTGTCAGGATTGTTCAAGGGTTTGGGATAAGGCGCTTTCGTCAGTGCATGTAAAACACTAAAGTTTGTTTTTAGTCATGACTGAGCATGTTAAGGGTGTACTTCCTGAGATATTAAATAGAAAAATGGGATTCTATATCACATTAATGTGTTAAACTACATTACATGGTGTTATATTTAACTTGCTGACTATGAAGTTTAATAATACCTATAAGTCAATTGGGTTACACTTAGTTTTAAAATTGCAAATAGCGTATGTGAATGGTTACCGTGTAGTTATGTTTGCTTAATGTAAGTCTCTGCTTTTTATAAGTAAATTAAAGAAACTTACATTGTAACTGCCCTCCCGGAAATAGTAATGAAATTCCACACTGATGTATGAATGTATTTGTTGTGGTATATTTACATCTTAACACCATGAAACTAAAAAATTTTTAAAGCTTGATTGACATATAGGTAATAAAATATAATGTGAAATGTTGAAAAGAATTGCAAAACTAAAGACATGGATGAACAACATTAATCCAAAAAATAAAAGCATACATATAGACAGACATACCTTTTTCACCCCTTTCCAGGAGAGAGTTAGGTGTACAATAAGTTTCTGTTCTAATCTAGTTATAAAGATGTCTACACTTTCTGAGAATATAATATGAAATGAATAAGAAAACGGTTTCTGGAAATTTATATAAAACTAGAGGAGAATGATCGTATTGCAAATAGTGACAACATAAGGGCAGCACTGATTTCATTTATTTCTTTTACTTTGGGTGGTAATACTATAAGCATATATTTTTAAAGGAAGGAGGATGCTGAGGAGTGGGAATCTTACTAAGGTAAACAATTCGAGTAGTTTGTGGTTGTACATTTGAACATGAATCGGCAGCGATGAGGCATTGCACCTGATTGCAGACTGATTTGCACTTGTGGTTATATCATTACATTGATAGATTGGCTGGTAGCTGATAATAAACAAGTTAGCTGAAATGACGTTATAGAATTTTACAATGATTATTAAAGAACATTACACATTAAGCATGTCTTAACATGTTGTAGACATATGGGCCCACATTGCACCTTACTTTTTCTATAATTTTGTTATGTCATGATTTAATGTGAAATAAAACCAGCAAACAAACATGTTTTAGATTTCTGTAGCTGAGTAAATAATATTCCTTTGTTTTATCGAGATTTTAGATGGAGCTGTAATGTAATTTTGTAAGCCTGAAAGTTGAATGTTTAATTTTAAAAAAATGTGAAAAAAGTTATCTGCCGTTTTAAATTTGTTTATTTTATATCAAGTAAAATTTTTATGTGTGGTTACCAATTTATATGTGGCAGCTACGTTGTCAAATAAGTAGTTGTAATATTTAAACTGAACCTAAGGCAAATATTGCCACAGTATAAACCATTTTTTGCTCTTTGAGCACTTTTTATAGTAACTCCATGAAGCTCATAGAATTGTTTTTGTGCACTGAAAATCTAAAACTCTGTTGTAGGTTTGTCCAGGAAAAGGAAAGGTTCTGCACCAGAATATCGTGTGCCCTGTGAATGTCTCACTACAGCCAGAGGGGTCACTGCCTGATATTCAAACTGCTTCGGAGACTGTCAGGAGACTAAAAGACCTTTCATCTCGGCAGGGTCCCTTTTTCCTCGCTGCTGGCTTTCACAAGCCGCATATTCCTCTCAAATATCCTGAACAATATGATGGTTAGACGCGTACATGCGTTTTAAACATTACGCAACAAAATTAACTTGCCAATATAATAAGTAGACATTGTTATTTTGTGTATTTTGTATGACTAAAATGCAGATCTCAAAATTTTTTTTTGTTATTTTAGTAAAATCAGGGTTAAGGAATTAGTCACTTTTGAGAGACATGGTAGAAACCAAATATGAAAGTTTAATTTTTGTTTGGTTTTCTAAAATTAGTCTGATCATTAGTTTTTGTGTTGCTATTTTACTGTCTCTTACTTATATTTTTTCTTAGCTCATGTATAAGTTTCTATGCCAAATTAGCTTATAACTAATTTGGCAATCTTGTGTTTATTCTGTTATTGTTTTATTTGTAGTATGTAATAACAACTATGGCTTGTAGCAATAGTTTAACCGAAATATCCGCTAAAGTGATTTTTTATCCTTTCTCTATATCTAGTAGCAAAATGACTAAACTGATGCCATCAGTCTGCTCACCTGGAGCTGATGCTCAAATTAATATCCTATTCGCACATTTTTAGAGCTTGTAGTATTAAGATAAGCTACCTTAGCACAAAAAACATTTTAACAGCAGTGTCATGGTTTGCATGTTGTTTAGATAGCATAATTGATAGTTTTAAATGTTTATAGTAATCAGTAACTTAATATTGAAGTGACCATGTGACTTGAAAATGCGTTTGAAGCAGTCATATCTGGTCTGGTACACTCTCCGTGTTTTCACTAAGTTCGGGATAGCCTTTTTAATTTCAACAATGTGTTGCTTTAGAAGGTGATGAGTTTGTATCAAACAGAATCAATACTGACAAAAAGAGAGTCTTTTGTAAAGCTCTGTGTTCATCCATATGTCACTTGTTTACACGCCATCTCTGTAAACCTCATGTATAATACGAAGTTGTAGACTTTGTCGTTTGTATAATATTCTAATAGTTGTATTATATTACAGTTATTATTTTGCATTCATCTGTTTTTTTCATTTACTTGCTGCATGTTCAAGATTAGGTTTACAGTCTCAAAAGCCTTCATCTCAAAGAAGTTTGATTATGCTTTCTTTGTAGAATTTAGAGATTAGCTAATTAAAATATTCCATTTTTGTAGATTTGTACAACTTATCAGATATAATACCAGCTCAAGATGGTCACAAGCCAACTGGACTTCCTAATATAGCCTGGAATCCTTTCATGGATCTCAAGTGGAGGGAGGACGTGGCGGCACTCAATATTTCTTTTCCATATGGAGCCATTCCTAACCACTTTCAGGTAGGCTTTTTTTAGTGTTTTATTTGCTTCAACTTCATTTCACATAGAAACGGGTTATCAAATTTTTTACAAAAATTTCCCAATTTGTTAGTAATGAGAAGGCAATTCTTGTCAGCTTTTCAATGAGCAGGATTCTAGTCTATTTTTGGGTAACTGTTGAGAATAACAATTAGCTTTTTTTTAAATAAGACACCGAAGCTCAATGCTTACTTGCAGATTCATGCTCCAATACTGCAAGGTCAAAGTCATATTGTTGGCTGATAACTAGTTGAACTATGATTATCACTCTAAACATCAGTTGGTTGTATCAACTCTTCCATATGCTAAAGTTATTAGATCTAATGAAACTTGTAACACGAACACATGTAGACACGGACTTGCGGACATGTATGTGTCTGTTGTAACACGTTGGATACACACATGCGTACATGTATGTGTCTATTGTAACACATTGGATACACACATTCGTACATGTATGTGTCCCTTGTAACACGTTAGATACACACATGCGTACATGTATGTGTCCATTGTAACACATTGGATACACCATGCGTACATGTATGTGTCCCTTGAAACACGTTAGATACACACATGCGTACATTTATGTGTCTGTTGTAACATGGACATGCGTACATGTATGTGTTCATTGTAACACGTTAGATACACACATGCGTACATGTATGTGTCTCTTGTAACACGGACATGCATACATGTATGTGTCTCTTGTAACACGGACATGCGTACAGGTATGTGTCTGTTTTAACACGGACATGCGTACATGTATGTGTCTGTTGTAACACATTGGACACACACATGCGTACATGTATGTGTCTATTGTAACATGTTGGACACACACATGCGTGCACATATGTGTCTGTTGTAACACGGATATGCGCACATGTCAATTCTGTTTTCACCGGTGGTAAATTAAAGAGCTCACAAAGTAATTTTATAAAGTTTCGGTTGCATATATCTACAAGGTTTGTTGCATAATCATGTTCAAGCGTATTAGATGTGTTCATATTATCAAGAACTATGAAGACTAGAGTAGCAGTGGCAAATTCTTTGATTCAATAAAGAAGCTAGAGATGGCTGCTGTTCTACATGGAGTTTTTGTTTTGTTTATGTCGCTGTCACTCTTGTTCGCTGTTTTCTTAGTATATCAACAACTTAGTTCTCTAGTTAAGAGTGCTTATGACAACGTTACAAAATAAATACTTGATTGTGACACAATTTTCATTGTTCATTTTAAATCATTTTATATATATGATATATATGTATATATATTATAAAATGATATATATAAATATCATTTTATATAATATAAATAATATATATATTTTATATAATCATTTTATATTTATATATATATATAAAATGAATATATATATATAGTTTCACGGTATATATATACACCATGAAGAGCCCAATACGGTTCTATCTGGTCAGTTCCGCTCTATATGCATACATTACACTATCTCATAAAATATTAATGTATCATGTGATGGTCTGTGTGTTTTTGCAGCGACGCCTTATTCTCAGTTACTTGGCTGCTATCTCATATGTGGATGACATGATCGGAGAGGTTCTCGCTGCTGTAGATGCTCTTCATCTATGGAACGATTCCATAATAGTTCTTCTATCTGACCACGGTAGCTATTAGTATCTAGTTCATTACCTAATTAGAATAATCGCTGCTTTTTCTCGTAGGTATGCCGTTTATATGTTAAAGTGTCATAAATATTGGATGCACAAGTCGTGTTTTGTTATTAATGTAAGTCTCAATTTGGTCTAGGAGAAAATGTATGACCGGTCTGGTATCAGGAACAGACAAAAGGATATTAGGGAAATAGCTAAAAAAATAATTTTCTGTTCTGATTTTCTATGCCGTAGCAATTAAAACTGAAATTGTTACTTGACAATTATATTTTAATATGTGGTTAACTTTTACATGAACTAAGAGTATTGAAGTATTTTATATTTTTGTATTACTATCATACACAACTAAACAGCATTGCCTCACTTGATGACAGTCAGCAATAAACAAGTTCTTTTATTTTGACATATTATTTATTACACTGGTAAGCAGACAAATAGAAGTTTGAAAACATGCCGTCGGTAAATTATTATCGAAAAAAGCTTTCCTTTGCTTTTTGTTGAATCAAAAAACAAAGAAAAGCTTTTTTCGTTGGCTTTACTTTTTGTTAAATCAAAAAGCATTATCAATACCACTGCCCTGAATGTTCTCCCTCGCCTTAATGCTTTTATAATGCAAATGTAAATATGTAAAAATGAATAACCAGTGCAACCTAATAGTTTCCTTCAATGTAATTTTAAAAATAGAGCTAAATTTGCTTATGCAGTAGTCTTATTACAGGCTGCATGTTATGCTGCTATAGTTGTTAACAGAAAGCTGTGCAAAGCCTCACAATCGCGACTTATCTATTAAAACAGCTGGAAGAATGTCATCCGTTGAATTTGAAAAAGTAAGAATCGCTGATCTGCCCTCTTCTCTTCCACTACAGCCCTTCTAGCGCAGGATTTGTGTTTCCTTTGTCAATCAGCAGGTTTTGCTCTTCCCCAATCTAGCGAGCAGTGAGTGTCCGAAGTTAAATTTTCTTGTAAGTTGAGTAGCGAAAAAAAGAATAAGTAAAAAGGCCCAAACCTGATACAGAAAAATACATGTCGTGTTTATGTAAAAAATCAGTCAAACCAAATTTTTCTAAAAAGAAAAAAATATTACCTAAAAAATTTTTTTTAAAGTTTAAGAAATTTGCACCTAAAAATATTTGCACCTAACCAATTAGTTATGCAACAAGAACTTCTAACTGACATTTGCCTGTGATTTGAACAGCAGTGTAGTCTTCAACAAATAATATGGGTGTTCTCTGCTCTAACATAGCACAATATGCAAGGCCACCCAAACTGAGAAAAGCACATTTATTTTTAAGGCTGGTCTCTGGGAGAGCACGGAGAGTGGTCCAAGTTCAGCAACTATGATGTAGCCACTCGTGTTCCATTTGGTATCTATGTACCGCCCTTCTTCGGCAAAACAGTTCACCATGGTTAGTATTGATTTTAGTATGATTCAGAGAGGATCGTTCACTACAAATAAAGATTAAGGCATATGATCATGTATAATAATTCATCAACATTATTATTTCTCTAAACATAAAGTAAACCTTTAGGTTCTAGTTAAACTATGCTCTCAGGTTGGGTGTAATAAAAGATACTTGTCTAAAACTAATTGAGTTGATATGAAAGTTGAGATTTGAGACACATTTTAGTGCATTTATTTTTTTATCGCACTTTCAACTTGATACATATTATATATGTAAACAAGAAGTACACATTTTTTATTATGAATTGAAAAAATAATTACACTTTTTATATTATAATGTAAAAAATAATTACACTTGTTATAATGTAAAAAGAAGTGATATGAAGTAATGGCTTTTAATGATAGCTGTCGAGGCGCATTCACCTCTCTCTCAGATCTACTTAAACATGACATATCTAGATGTATTCTGCCAGTTATATAGTCAGTATCCATGCAAACTGTTATGTTTACTAGAGTGAGCATGTGAATAATAGATCAATGCATGAGTTTATTGTTGTTTTTTTAAATAAAATTAGTTATTCACTTGGATCAAACTTTTTACGACTTTCAGCGCAAATTGTTGTTTGCTTTTAATCTGTGAAGACTTGTAATGCACAGTGTATTAATTTTGGCATCAAGAAGTACATGTATCGGGATGAGGCTATTGTCTTATATAAAGTAGTTGTCTGCCCCTGGGTGCATAACTTCTTTACAGTTCCATTATTTAAAGGTGTAACTGAATGACCAGTCTTTATTATATCTACATGTAGCTATTTAATGTCAGTGAAATGTTTGCCTTACCTCATCAACATGAATGCCTAATTCCAAATATTTATGAAATCTAAATCCATATAAAGTCCATAATGCATAAGCGAGACGGAATACCTCTTTCACAATACGATAGACTTGGTATGGTCTATGCTATAGTCTATACCATAGACCATACCAAGTCTGTGGTCCATAATCTATGGTCTATAGACCTCTATGGTCTGATAGAACTGAGGCTACTGTAGTATATGATATGATGGAACAAATGCTATTGTAATGTATGCTATGGTGGAGCTGAAGCTATTATAGTCTGTTCTATGATTTAACTGATGCCATAGAACTGATGCTATTGTAGTATATCATATGATGACACTGATTCTATTGTAGTATATGGTATGGTGAATTGATGCTATTATAGTATATGATATGGCGGAACTGATGCTATTGTAGTATGTGATATGATGAAACTGATGCTATAATAGTATATATTATGATGGAACTGATGCTATTGTAGTATATGATATGGCGGAACTCGTAGACCTATTTCCTACCCTCGTAGAGTTGGCAGGCTTCCAACCCCTCGATCGCTGTCACAATAGGACTACAACCACATGTACTGAAGGGAAAAGGTAAACTCTCATCAGGTTGCCTTGTGTAATGCCGCTGTTGTGAAACTAATGTTGCTCTATTACAGTGTATACCATACTGATCAGTATGGCATATTCTCAACTTCTATAAATACATATACAAATATATGTGGAAAACGATAAATTTTTTTGTTTCCAATCCAGATAGTCTGAAATGTAAATTCTGGTTCATTATAGTCTGGTTTCACTCATGT
The DNA here is from genome assembly GCF_963576615.1 of Watersipora subatra. Lineage (NCBI taxonomy): Eukaryota > Metazoa > Bryozoa > Gymnolaemata > Cheilostomatida > Watersiporidae > Watersipora > Watersipora subatra. The sequence goes on from NC_088717.1 coordinate 44,285,949, forward strand.
ATGGGAAGAGTATGGATCCTAAAGTTAATGTCTCATTCTCTCAGTATCCTAGACCGAGTATGCAACCGCAGGTGAACAGCGATCAACCAGTTACTTCTGATATTAAATACATGGGATACGCTGTCAAGAGTACACAATACAGGTATATATACAGTGTGAGATCATGTAAAGTCAAACCTCTTCATTTGAGGTAAATTTGTTCCAAGATCTGCTTAATATGCTAAAAACATTGTATGTTGAAGCATCTATTCTAATAGGTTTACTCCGTAGTTTGTTTAATTCGCTTCTCAATCCACAAAGCTGGCTATAACTCCTTAACAAATCTTTGCTATAATGAGAGTGGTGTATGGCCATATGTCCGGCTTTCAATCCACAGTTGGAGATTGAGATAAAAAAGAATGATATAAACAGGATTTAAACCCTCAGCTCTCAGCTTGGTAGACTAGAACGACACTCTAAGACCTGAGCTAATCAGCTACTTTCTGGAGTTTCAGAATAATTGAGCCGATACTTATTCTCAACGTTTAATCAATGCACATGATTATCTCTTACAGCACACCAGGATTTCAAGTTACTATCATAAAATAAATAAATAAAATTTAGCGTTGATTCTGTATTAAATATATTAAATGCTGCAGGTAATTACAAATAGCATTAAAACAAATGCATTATATAAACTGTCTAAAACTAAATGCAAAAACTCCATTATTTTTAAAAACTAAAATGAATAAAGTTATAAACAATAAAAATAGGATTTTGTTACTTCGCTTTGAAGCCATGTAGATGGAAATGTAGGTTTAGCAATGCATACATTTAGGGAAGGAGGGAGTGATAGAGAAACATCACATTACTTTCTGTAACTAAGGGATGTTTAAACTAGCATATATATTCTTATTATTTTATATCTCTTTATGTTACTTTCCTTTTTTACTAGTCTTTTCACATTTTTTACAAAACTGCATTGTTATGAACATTTTGTGTGGGTCATGTTGAAAATAGCTGCAAAATCAAATATTCGCTCAGGTTTCATATCGTATGTTGAAAATAGCTGCAGAATCAAATATTCGCTCGGGTTTCATATCGTATGTTGAAAATAACTGCAGAATCAAATATTCGCTCAGGTTTCATATCGTATGTTGAAAATAACTGCAGAATCAAATATTAGCTCGGGTTTCATATCGTATGTTGAAAATTCACGTGTTAAAGAATCGTTAGTACAGGTCCGACTGGACTAGCTTGAATGAACACAGGTTATTCATACATACTGGTATTTCAGGTTTAGTCGTAGATTAGGCTAATTAATTTTAGTCAATACTTGTATTAAGTTTGGTGTTGGTGAAGATTTCTTTTTATTTCCAATCAGATACCCCGCAGCGCATGGCGATTTTCAACACAAATTGCTACACTGCTTTCATTACAACAATTAATAAACGCATCAATTGAGGGCAATTGTGCAAGAAAGGTGCATTCTTCAAGTTTCTAATCATAATGGTGTTTAAGAGGCTGGTTCTCTGAAACCGGATTGAGTTTTTAAACGAAATATTTTTGGCGATTTGGCGGAAGGTGTGGAGCGCTTGAGTGTGAAATTTGCATGAAATCAGCCTAAAACTGTGAAAAACATAACGTTTTCGTTAGCTGACACATACAATGACGAAGTTTGGTTTATTAATATAGATACGTAACAGGCAACCATGAACTATGTTTTCGTGTTTTTTTCTCATATCATGGAACACCTTTTTCCATAGATCATCTCTTTTAAATTTGGATACAGTTTGTGTCAGTCTTTGGCTACTAGAGTATCTCTGTCTCTTGTTTTATCTCTGTAGATATGTTGTATGGGTTTCCTTCAACTCATCTACACTGACCTCTAACCTTACTGATATTGTTGCTGAAGAGCTCTACGATATCGTGGTGGATCCTGCAGAGGACCAAAATATCATCAACTCCTTTCCCTCGGTGGGCAAAAAACTGTATAATATACTACTGCGAGCTGATTGGATGAATTACTGAGGTACTCTGCTTTCATCGGGTGGGTTTAGAATGACTACGTTACACTCAGTATTTGTACAAGTCATGCTCACTATATAGAAGTCTTACTCCCTGCCACAAAGTAGCAGTTGCAAAAGCAATCTATATACACTAATTAAAGATATAGGTATTAAAAATCTTAGAACAAAGTATTTTCATGCAATTTAAATCTCAAATATTCTGTTTATTTATCGGTTTTATATGTTTTTTACTGACATTTACTACTTACTAGGAAATTTTGTAGATACAGACATGTAGATACATATATATAAACACATACTTGAAGATACCTACATGTAGGTGCATGCATGTAACTACATGCTTGTTGAAACCTACATTTAGATACATATAGCTAATGGCAAAGAATTTGGTAGGTTTTGTTGTAAGACAGCAAGGACGTGATATCATGTCATTTATAATACCCTTCGTTCAAATATGAATGTGATACTAAACCTTTCTTATTGGTTAAATCTTTAGATATGGTATTTATCCAGTGGTAGAATGTGTTGACTCCGCAAAGGTTTTTAACATATATGTCAAAAAGGAGCTGCCATTAATAAAGAGGAATAGAATTTTATTGACTTCATTTCTATACTCTCATTTGTATTCAAATATTATATTGTTATATACTATATTTCTATACCAATATATGTATACTAGCTGTACTACCCGGCGTTGCGGTCATTGTGCTGGTACCAGAGTGCTCAAATCACAAAAGAAATGAGCTTTGCACAAAGGCTAATAGTGCCGCATCTCTCACAGAGTGCTCAACCAAACCGAAGTGAAGGAGCATATACTCATGCTACAGATAGTACTGTTTCGGCTGTTTAAGCCTCATCAGTGCAGGTCAGAGCTCAGGCAAGGGACACAAATCCCATTACCAATGAGAGTTGACTTCCTGCCATGAAACAACTAGGTTGCCTGACAGACTTTAATAAAATCAATGTGCTGACACCAGAGTGCTCAAATCCCAAAAGTAATGAGCTTTGCACAAAGGCTAATAGTGCCACACCTCTCACAGAGTGCTCAACCAAACCGAAGTAAGGGAGCATATACTCATGCTACAGACAGTACTGTTTCGGCTATTGAAGCCTCATCAGTGCAGCTCAGAGCTTAGGCAAGGGACACAAATCCCATTACCAATGAGAGTTGACTTCCTGCCATGAAACAACTAGGTTGCCTCACAGACTTTAAGAAAGTCAATGTGTTGGCACTAGAGTGCTCAAACACAAAAGTGATGAGCTTTGCACAAAGGCCAATAGTGCCGCACCTCTCGCAGAGTGCTGAACCAAACGGAAGTGAGGGAGCATGTACTCATGCTACAGATAGTACTGTTTCGGCTGTTGAAGCCTCATCAGTGCAGCTCCGAGCTCAGGCAAGGGACACAAATCCCATTACCAATGAGAGTTGACTTCCTGCCATGAAACAACTAGGTTGCCTGACAGACTTTAAGAAAGTCAAAATGCTGGCACCAGAGTGCTCAAATCACAAAATTGATGAGCTTTGCACAAGGGCTAATAGTGCCACACCTCTCACAGAGTGCTCATTTAAACTGAAGTGAGGGAGAATATACTCATATACTATATAATATTATATGTTTTACCATATGATATACAGTGAATGCCCCAACAAAAACAAAAAATCCATTCCGAGAATGTGTACGTTTTAAAGGGATTTTACATTATACGAACAGTAAAATACCGGTACATGTAAATTGCCTAATCCATTCCAAGATTGTTCCAAACTCACCCCTGTAGCCCTTTAAACATAAAAAGCTTAACCTTGCCTTCTTATTTAATGGCTGTACTAAAACTGTGGTATTATTGGTTTGTATCGACAGCTTTTTCCATTTTTCATCACTTTCATTTGGTTAAGGGTTCATGATAGCAGTAATTATACAATAAGCTAAGGAGAACGCACACCTTTGATGTCAATATAAGTCAATTTTTTTTCTTTCTACAGCAAAACAAAGAACTAATATTATATATGTCTGGAGTAGAGTAAGAAAGTCTACACTATAAATAAAAAGAGCCATGTCTGTCTCTCCTTCCGTTTTTTATTTCAACCAGAAGTTGAGATAAAACATTGCATACGACAAGACTTCAACTCATGACATTCAGCTCAGCATACCAACATTGTAACACCTGCAAATATCAACTGCCTTCCGGCATTTTAGAATAATTATACGCATACCTATTCTCTGCTGTCCTTTATCAGCACATCCGATGATTCCCTACTGCACCCTAGACTGTCATGGTACTAGTATATATATATTATAGATATTTCCTTTTTCCCCAATAAAAAAAAACGATACTTTTAAGGCCAACTATGGGACTCTAGTTATTCAAATCGAATTTAAGACTTTCCATTATGTGGAATTTTTCATTGTAATGTGATGCCAAAAACTTTACATAAATTCTTTAGGCTTAATGGAATTTACGGAACCAGCAGAGCATTCTTTGTAAAAATGTCGATTTCTTAAATGGTTTTTCATTTCTCATCACTGAGTTAGAAAGCATGTGTATTTGATTACTTATTATAGTGATTAGGCAATGAAAAAGTTTCATTAAAATTCTGATTGGTTCTTGAATGCAGTGGCAGACAACTTCATAGACAACAAACTCAATGTCTAATCATAGATGGGCTATGTACCTAATGAAACTGTAACACACGCTCACACATTTGTGTTGCCTGAGGAAGAGCTATTTATATATTTTGCGGTACGGTGAGAGGTTGACTCAGCGGGCATTGTAATCTGATTAGAGTAGCTGGTAGGATTGTTAGCAGATAAAAAATGTTTTAACTTTTTGCATATAGTATGACAAAGCACTGTAAAAGATTGCATCGTCTCTTCAAAGCCAGGTCTTCTGGAAGAGAGAACAAATTCAAAAGATTGTTTTTATAAAAGAACATTGAAATCTAGAATGCCCTTTGTAATAGATTCAAGTTCTTCAAATATCTGATATTGTGGGTGACACAGTAACTGTTTCCTTTCATTTAGCCAATTTGCTGTTTTTTCTCTGGTTGCTGGTCAAGTCAGCAATTTAACTTCTAGTCCTTATCTCTGCTGTCATACTGATTATAGCAAACTGCAAGCTGTGCAAATCAAGTGTTCCCTTCTACCCAGAGTAGATAGACAGCTCTCATAGTGAAAATGTACACTCCAGTTGTCACCACAGCATGAATTGTTAGCTCAATCCTGGTTTTTATGTTCACAATATTAATGTAACTCGGCAAATTTATTAGAATTGAAAGCAGATATTTAGACTATTTTGTTTAGCTAGCTGTCATTCATCGCTCTCATTCATCGCTGTCATCTTTTGCTGTCATCTATTGCTGTCATTCATCGCTGTCATGTATTGCTGTCACTCACCGCTGTCATCTTTGCTGTCATCTATTGCTGTCATCTATTGCTGTCATTCATCGCTGTCTTCTTTTGCTGTCATCTTTTGCTGTCATCTATTGCTGTCATTCATCGCTGTCATCTATTGCTGTCATTCATCGCTGTCATCTTTTGCTGTCATCTATTGCTGTCATCCACTGCTGTCATCCATTGCTGTCATTTTCTGCTGTCATCTGTTGCTGTCATCCATTGCTGTCATTCATCGCTGTCATCTTTTGCTGTCATTCATCGCTGTCATTTTTTGCTGTCATTCGCTGTCATCTTTTGCTGTCATCTGTTGCTGTCATTCATCGCTGTCATCTTTTGCTGTCATCTATTGCTGTCATTCATCGCTGTCATCTATTGCTGTCATCTTTTGCTGTCAATCTGTTGCTGTCATTCATCGCTGTCATCTTTTGCTGTCATCTTTTGCTGTCATCTATTGCTGTCCTCTATTGCTGTCATCTATTCCTGTTATTCATCGCTTTCTCTATCACTCTTCCCTATCATTGTCATCTACTACTCACCTTTTAATAAACTTGTATGCAAAACTTGGGATTCGTATAGGCTCACACACTTATGCATATCTGTTTGTTAACCATTCATTTCTCAGAAATTGTCAGTATTTTTGTATAACGCCCACACAATGTGACATAGAAACTTTTCATTGATTTCCTTCATCAATAAATTACATTTTGTGATTATTTTTATATCTATATATAAATTTCAGCTGTTTGTTTGAGTGGTAATAACAGGTACTGGCTTTTTGCCAATACTAATAAGGCATCAAGCTTTCTATCTCTCAATCTATCTGATATAGCCCTATTTCCTATAAGTGCTATTCATTTGAATGCGTGGACGGTAGGCTGGTAATCTCCGTGTAATCTAACATTTGGTTAGAACTTGTTTGTCGCTGCTAAAACAGTACACTTTCATCTTGGAGCAGCCTGCAGCAACACAGGATGGGTATGTTGATTAGGCTTAGTACACAAAATCCCACAAATGTTCTGTTCTATCAGTTTGATATGTGGAAGCATACAGACGTTTTATGTGGCTTTTCTTTTTTTTTAGTTTCTATAATAAATGGGCACATAAAAAAAAATCTTTTTGTGCAAGATTAACCAGATTTCTGATGCTTCATGTGCATGTTTACACGTTGTGTATGGTGACACCTTGTGCATGGTAACACCTTGTGCATGGTGACACCTTGTGCATGGTAACACCTTGTGCATGGCGACACCTTGTACATGATGACGCCTTGTACATAGCGACACCTTGTGCATGGTGACACCTTGTACATGATGACATATTGCGTGGTGACGCATTATGCATGGTGACACCTTATGCATGTTAACACCTTGTGCATGGTGACACCATGTGCATGTTGGCGCCTTGTGTATGGTGATGCCTTGTGCATGTTGAAGCCTTGCGCATGGTAACACCATGCGCGTGGTGGCACCTCTTGCATAGTGACACCTTGCACCTGGTGACACTTTGTACATGGCAACACCTTGTGCATGGTAACACTTTGTACATGGTGACACCCCACGCATGGTGACACCCTGTCCATGGTGACACCTAGACTAGCGTATATTGTCTTTGAAATATTTTCATAAACTCAGCCATAATATAAATGCTGATGTGTCATATGCAAGTGGTTTCTGTCTCACAATATGCGACACTATTTAAACTCGGTCCTTTTAATACTGCAACAGTTTGCTGCGTTCTGGCCATGATCGGTAGTTTTACTTAGGTGCTGCATACGCTGTCGATGTTTCAGAATTAGCTAATAGAAATGGATTTGATGCACGAATGAATTGATCTGACAAGAGGTAATCTAGTAAGGCTATTTTACTTCATTATGGAGTGTGGCTGAGTTTTTCAACCGAGTACTTGGTTAAAGTTGAAAATATATTTATCATCGAATAGAGAACAGGTTGTGCCTGCTCATATCTATAACTTGGAGTTATCTTCTACCTACTGTTTTCAGTAATCTTTGATTCACAAGAGAATTACTCCATTATTTAGGCAATGATCTCTGTATACATTCTATCATGCACCAAACACATAATTATGGTATACAGTAAAGGCTCATTTACTGTAGCCTACAACCATTAACTATTTCAGCAGATCTCAGGCTATGATTTTTAATAATATATTGAGAAGAGTATGCTTATCCCCTGCCAAGGAGGTGTAAGTGATCTAATATCATCTACTATCATGTAATCCATCATTGCAAATGATGGATTACGAAGACTACAAATGTGAAAGGTTGAAATGTGAACCCCATTAACATAGAAAATCATAAGACAATCTGAAAGCACTTCTAGTCTGCAATATATTCATAAAATAATAATATGATAACTATTATTATTATTGATCTAAACCTAAATTACTAATGTAGTCACCACTAAGTGGTAAGTAACAACATCGAGTATTTCTCAACTCACGAGCTTGCTGCAGCACAGTGTCATTGCGTGTAATATTATGTTAGTAACAGAACTTCAACGTAGTTAGTCAGATCTGTTACTCACTGTTGGCATGTCTCTAGTGGGCTCGACTTGGCTTCCTTTTTAACTGGAGACTTGCCTAACATGTACAAATTCCAAAAGGATTGTCTCATCTCCCTACCCAAGGTTCTTAGACCTAGTCTCCTAGCCAGTAGCAACAGAGCTATAACTCAAAAGGCATTAAATTGTCAGGGTTAACCTCAATGTGTCTCACTGATTTGGTGTAGTCACAGTTCCTATCTTGCCAATTGCTCTTGTGAACTGATGTGCATGTCACACTATTTTATGGCAGTTGCACTATCTTAGGTTTTTTCTGATATTTTGCTATGAACAAATCAATTTCAGGCTAGCAAATAAAAATGCTGTTCATAACCAAAGCTCTTATAATTTATTAAGAAGAACAATTGGCTTCTGTGATTTTTGTCTGAGTTAGTCTATGGTCCTACTTCTTAGATATTCTTAGGATGAGAACTATAATGAATATTAGTATCTTGACTAGTATTCAATCTAGTGTGTCATGAGTAGTGCTGGGCACGAGTATTTTTTGGCTAATGAGTTTAGACCCTTCTGTTCGAGTTTTTCGAGTATCGGGTAGATGGTAGTGCTTGGCACGAGTACTTCTTGGCCAACGGGTTTTTCGGGTATCGGGTTTGTTGATACGGGTTTTATGTCTAAAATTTCTAAACATCAGACATCTTAAAATTTACAATGCCATCATAATTTTATTCAATTCATTCATTATTTTTTACTGTTTTATATCGACCAATATTCGTGCCTACAGCATTCACAGGCAGGTTGTTAAACAGTGCTTAGAGCTCAGGGAGCAATAGACCGAGTTTTTGTCCACTCTACTCGATGGATTCGTATACGAAAACCCGAACCCGCAAGTCAAAACCCAAACCCGCAAGACGGAAAAGCTCAAAATTTCTCTTACCCTAGACTCGAAGGGAAGATAAACCCGCGAGTTCAATGAGTTTTACTACCCGTGCCCAGCACTAGTCATGAGAGATCGTCCGGTGTAATAACTATACCTATAATTATTCCAAATCACTGGAAGTCGATTGAGTGGCGCAAGTGTTAGAGTGGTGGTCTGGTAAGCTGAATGGCATGAGTGCGAATTCAATGCAGTGCCATCTTTTTACCTACTTTTTGCCTTGGCTTCTGACAGACGGACAGTCCTAGCTTTTATTTTAGTAAAGATATTTAGGTGTTTACAGAATTAAGACTAACATAGGTTTTTCTTTAGTTGATTCTCATCATCAGTCAAGTAACACATGTATATCCATTTACCTGGTCGAAGTACTGTCAGGTACAACAAATGAAGAAGTTACAGTAGCTGGTCTGACTAAAACATTTATAATTTTTCAAAGGTTTCTTACATAAGGTAAAGTTCCTAAAAATGTCTGTATTTTTTTGCATTTTAACATCTTTATTATTCTAACGTTCTCAGTATTGCGTAAATTCGGTGTGACTTCAAACCCAATGTGCATATGAATCATACAACAGTTTGTTCATGGGGTCTGGGTCACGGCTAGGCTTGCCACAGTAATTGCATATGCTGTCTTTGATGTTTTGTAATAAGCAAATTGGCATAAATAGGTTAATGTGACAGGTGTCATCGTGTTCCATAAAAACTCGACATAACATGATACAAAGCAATGAGTAAGCATGGATGTACTTGATGAGTGAATGCACTCACATGCAAAGAGGCAGCGTGATAGAACTAGTTCACTTGACAATAAAGTAGAGCTGGAATGATCAAACAACTACAAAGGCAGGTTTGAATGCATGGCAGACATTGCCAAGCTAATGGTAGACTACAAATCTCAAAAAATTCAAAACATCTTATGGCAAGAAGTCGATGATGATCGCTTGACAGCGTCGTCACATGTAGAAGGTTTTTCAATTAGCTTAACTAAATACTAGTAAACTACAATTAAATGTATTATTATATTGAACTTACAACAGCAATTTTAGATAAATTTTTCTACAACTGTTTCGATTGCCATACTAGAGTTATCTGCTCTTGCTTTCCATTATACAGATAAAAAAGTTCATTTTTACTTTTATTGTTTTTTTTTATAAATTTAGCTATATAGGAATTAGCAAGTCAATGAATTGGTTTGAGTTGCATCATGATTCTATACATTTATCTGTTCAGATGTGGATTTCAGTGAGTGAACAAACGCTCATTATATATCATCAACCAAAACTGATTTCATTTTCAACACAGTGAATAGGGTACTGTGAGGGTATACGCTTAAATGTTGGCTAATTGATGCAATTACCTTTCAGCCAATCAAGCTATAGATAAAGAAATCAACAGCTTGCGCGGACACGGTCACTCTCATTCTCATTGCGTGTCTTTCGTAGTATCTTTAACCTTACTCTGAGAAGCTTTTTGCTACTCCCATATCACCCGCTTGATGCTATCACATTAGTATGAATTAGCACACCTGGCCTGTGATTGCATTCCACTTACCTCTAAATAGATATTATCAATTATGTACCCATAAGTCTTTGTTTTTCCTTACGCATCCTCCTGAGTCATGTATTAGCATGCAGCGTGCGGTTGCTATACCCACTCTAACATAACAGGCTGCTCTGTAGCATAGATTAGCCCAGCTGTCGGCCTGCATGTCACTAGCAGTATTACAGCATGTGATAGCAGTAAGTGTTTACACTGTTTATTATAGTTAGCTTTTTCTTTCATGTAATGAGGTATTGGGAACTGTCTAAAAGGTACATAGTGTTTACAGAGGTACAGATGTATGTTACATTTTATTTCTTTTTGCTGCCGATGGCGGTTTCACTGTTTGAGTTTTATACAGCCGCAAGCGTATTATTTGTATGGTTCGAAAACATTTTTTCAGTGATTGTAGATGTTTGTATCGTCATTTTGGTATATTTGTCAGAACAAAAGTATAGAGATTTTTGTACCATTTTTTCGGCTTTGGTAACACAAGTGATATCATGACTGACATACCGCTGGGTAATGACTAGTTTTATGAAGTCTGAATGGTGCAGCTAGCTACCAGATGAGGTTTTAATAGTTTCACCCCTCAAGCAATCTTGAAATGCCTGAGATTTCGATATAATCTTATCATCAAAGTTAGCAGCTCCATAAAATCTTAACTCCTAATGTTTGAGTTTGTGTTGAATTATAAGGATAAGTATCTTAACAGTCTAGCCGGCACATATTTCAAACTCACGGCCCAAGGGCCACATCCGGCCAACCTTGTAATCAGATCTGGCCCTCAAGATCATTTTACATAATTACCATTATTCGTGGCTCATTGATATGGAGCACTAATGACATAATACTGCACAGAACTACAGATCCCATAATGAATGTTTCAGCTGCCTTGCTGCGTACTTATCACAACAATTTAACCTGAAGTTTGTTTCAGAATGATATTCTTGTCTGTTTTTATCTGTATTTATGTTCCAAAAACAGTTAGTTTTATTGGGTACAATATATGTTTATCCTGTTCGGCCCGCAGTCTAGATTTTGTTTTGGATTTTGGTCCTTTGTACAATTGAGTTTGACATCTCTGGTTTAGCGTGTCTTGAAAGATCATCAGGTGTAATAACTATACGTACAATTATTCTGCTATATGCTAGAAGTCTAATGATTACCTCAAGTTTAGGAGTGTCGGGCTGGTGAGCCGAATGTCACGAGTTCAAATCTTAAGCAGTGCAATATTTTTTCCAAACCGCCAACACGGCGCTTACTATAGTAAAGGTTTAAGAGTTTGCCTGAAGTAGAGGAAACTGGTGAAAGAGATTAGTAGAATATCAGTCATGGCATATTGGTAAATGGGTTAGTTCATGAGTAAGAGTACTGTCACGCAACGTATCAGTTGTCTGACAGTACTTTTATCCCTTGTATAAACATACGTACACATCATGTATGTGAATACTTACACAAAGTTCAAGGACCATAGCTCTGCTCTTTATCAGTATGAATGCATGGAGATATCTCTTAAGGATAATTACACTCATTGACTTAGTTAAGGATTTAAATAAACTAATCAGGGGCAGTACTCTCTATAAGGGTGCTAAGGTTAAGATAGCCTAAAATCCTTCAATAGTTTTTTAGTTTTGTATTGGCTATCCTGTCTGTAGCCAGCTATTTGCACTTTTCACTACTGCTATTAATTTCTGGGTAATTTTTTAATTATGTTGTGGGTAATCTGTGGAAGGTGGTTCTATAAATCTGTTGAAACCTTAATTGTAACTTATTAGGTATATAGAGCTGTTGCTGACGTCATTATCTACAGTGCCAAATACTGAGAGAACTTACAAGTTATAAGTAAAGTAAGTTTTCACACTAACTTGATATTTGAGGTGAGGTGAGAAATTTTTAGTTTGTTTTATACGCAAGAGAGTTTTTTGTTTGGCAAATCCATGTTTAACCCATACATAGCTGTACATAATCCATGTTTAATCCATACATAGCTGTACATAATCCATGTTTAATCCATACATAGCTGTACATAATCCATGTTTAATCCATACATACATGTACATAATCCATGTTTAATTCATACATACATGTACATAATCCATGTTTAATCCATACATACATGTACATAATCCATGTTTAATTCATACATACATGTACATAATCCATGTTTAATCCATACATAGCTGTACATAATCCATGTTTAATCCATACATACATACATACATACATGTACATATAGGTGGTAGGAATATTCTGGATGTTGGAGCATTTATTAACTTTATGTTATCAGAATATTGCTGTTAGTGTTGTACAACATCTCATCATCTAAGGGTTTCACCAGTATTTAGATTAATTGATTATTGATTATTAGTTGATTATATGATTAACATACAGATAATTTCCAGTATATAATTCTGTAAATACCAAAGAAAGGCTGGTTACCCTTGTAGTTCATTGGCATCATCCTTTTTTCCCATAACAGGTCGATGCAGCACTGTGTCAACTGTCATCGCTGCAATATGTTCTGTAGTAGATCAATTATGCACTGTGTCATTACTGCACTATGTTATTTAGCAGGTCAGTGCTACACTATGTCATTACAGCACTATGCTACTACAGCAGGTCAATGCTACACTGTATCATCACTGCATTATGTTCTATAACTGGTCAATGCTCAACTGTGTCATTACTACACTATGCTCTATAATAGGTCAATGCTACAATGTGTCATTATTGCACTATGTTCTATAATAGGTCAATACTACACTGTTCATTACTACACTATGTTATATAGTATATCAATGCTACACGGTGTCATTACTACATTATTTTACTACAGAGCAATGCTACCGCGCATTATCATTCAACATGGGTGAACTAGCTTTGATGGGTTTATCTCTTAATGTTTACACTAAAAATGATAGGTATTTGTTGGCACGCAGTCTGCACAATTCAGCCCACTCTTTTTAAGCAAACTGATATGCAATCTTGCAGGATACTTATAGACAATCTCAGCAGGTACTTGCTACCAGTGGATACGTAATAACTGATCTGTGATCTCTTCTCTCCTCTCTCATTATCGAGCTGTAGTCATCTGTCCTAGTTCTCTATATAATAGCTACTAGCCTTCTGTTTGGACATTTAAACGGGTAGTCTTTCATTTTAATGATAGTTTTATAACAAATATACACAGAGGTACGAGCAATAATTTGTCGTATATATACTAACAAATTATGTCCAATTACAGCATGTATGGGTTATGAGTAAAAATTAACATACAGTTCTAACATATCAAATTTTTATATAAAAATTTAAATCTCATTTGTTTAAGAATCTCTTCTACAATTTCTAATAAATATTTTAATAAACATTTATAAATTCTGAATGAATTAAATCGTCCTTCAACATATATAATAAACTCAACGTAGCTTGTACCGAGTCATCAATGCTTTAAATGTTTTGCTGTCTGTTTGTAGGTATCATGTTCTTCTGAAGTAGATATATGTATATGCTAGTGTTGCGGTTTAAATTTGTGCGGGAGTGACTCTCATTTAAACTACTAATTGAACCTCATTTTATCATATTTTTATAGAAACATCATACTATCTGAGATCTAGAGTTTGTTTTGAAGATTTAGCCATCTGTAGTTTCATAAGTTGTCAACTAGTTAAGTAATTATAAGAACTAATACAATATTTTTCCCTTGAGTTACATGTACTTGGCTAACATTTTACTGCCTTCAGTGTGGCTCGTGTGAGATCATTGACTGAGGCGGCAAGTTTAAAGTTGGAACTAGCCAGCTAGGTTGGTCAAAATTTCAACACAGACATACTTATGCTTCAATATGACCATCCATAATGCTAGTAGTGTCCATGCTTCACCTTGTTAGCCTTGGCATTCAGATTAGCCAGCTGTAGACATAAGCAAATAATGTCACAAATCATCATATGGAATATTGTTAGACTTGATTAGAAAGGAGCAAAAGTAAACCAAGCAGTTTTTCTCAAGTTGTCATGAGGATTTTGTAGGCCCCTTAACTCTGTTTAGGAGTATAAGTCTATAGCCCATGAACTATCTTCGGTAAGGATGGGTATGGTCTAAAATTATTTAACTTGGCCACGTGATATTGCTTGTAGTGTACCAATAACTTGTGTAGGCTAGCAATGATATGCGTTACCCAGCAACAAAATATCTAGGATAGCAATGACGTTGTCTCGGTATGTAGTCTAGCAATAGCGCACTTAGATTAACACTGTAATTATTATAATTGCATTTAGACTAGCAAATATGCTGTTTTTTTAAAAATAATGTATTTAAGCTAATAATAATAATGCATGTGGCCTAACAATAATGCACTTACACATAAATATAAGTAAACAGTCATGTGTGTGTTTTAGCAGTACTGCACTTAGGCTAGCAAAGACACTGTGTCCTTGCAATACAGCACTTGGGCAAACAATAATGCATGTGGCCCAGCAATATTGAACTTAAGTTAGTAATAACATATTTTTCCTAATGATAATGACCTCCCTCGTAGCCACTTTCAATGCACGTGTGCTTCATACTAGCGTATAAACGCGTGACGAATACAGAGTGCACATAGGCACACTAGTGTATTGATTTTAGACAATAAAGTCCTGTCTGAACTCTGTACACTATCTCATAGTTAGTCATAGCTAGTAAGAAAATCCGTCTAGTACGTACATCCTTCTACGGCTCTGCTGACAGCTGCCAGCGTGTGATTGATATTTGTGCACACTTCAGCAGGTGCTTTTTACGTGCGACATCTTCATATGAAAGGTATTGTATTACTAATAATTTAAGTTGATTTACGTATCTCAACAAGTTAGGAGTTAAATGCCTTCTAGACTTGTCATAGATTATCTTTTGCTTCTCTAATACTAGTAGTTTACCTGCACATTAGCTTAGACTCTGCACAGAATAACATGTTATTCTTTGTGTTGTATAAACATGTGTTTCATTGCATACCTCAGAAGGGGTACTACTGGTAACAATAGATCTTGTTGCCTAGGTTAAGCAATGGTTGAAACTTGAAAATATTCATAACTTTGAAGTTGGTTTCTGCACACCACTTTCAACAAATTGTGATTTAATTAGTATTTACTCTGACAATTAAAAAATGACCCGGGCATGAGTTTGATCAAACCATTTTTACCATAAACAGACCATGTCTTTCATTTGTCAGATAGTTCATTTACCTTTGCTCACGGAATAACATGCCAGGCATGTTATTCTGTGAGATTATTCTGTGTTGCATCAGAGTGTGATCAAACATGTACCTCAGAAACGCATGTGTATAAAAATATATCTTGTTGCTTAGGCTAAGCAATGGTTGAAACTCAAAAATACCCATAGCGTTGAAGTGGGTTCTGCACACCACTTTCAACAAATTTCAACCACTTTCAACGAATGGCGATTGAGATAATATTTACCCTAACAATTAGAAACCGACCCATAAATGAGTCCAATACAAACAATTTTAAAAGTGTTTAGAGAGATCTAACGATTGACTCACTGCCAACATTACCTCTAGGTTTTCAATTTAACAAATCACTGGGCAAAAATCATCTCAAAAACTACCATAATTAGCCTACTAATCTGTACCCCATTCACATACCATTCATACACCCTACACACAGACCATCTGGAAAATCATAAAAATAGGTTAATATGCTGTAATAATGCTAGGCTAGTAGATAAAGTAACTAATGTTTTGATTAGTTTGGCATAATATGGAAAAAAAACTTCAGTTTGAAACAAACATGTAACTGATAAAGTATAAAAAATTAGTTTGAACAATTCATCAGTTGCAACATTTTAGTCATATGTCTAGTTCACACTTAAATGCATCTCTACCTAGACCCTGGATAAAAAGAATATTAGTTTCATCTGGGTGGTCACACTTGATCAAAACTAGTACTGCAGTGGTGATCTGGGTGGTCACACTTGATCAAAACTAGTACATTGGTGGTCTGGGTGGTCACACTTGATCAAAACTAGTACAGTGGTGGTCTGGGTGGTCACACTTTATCAAAACTAGTACAGTGATGGTCTGGTTTACCGTGAGAGATCATCAGACATGCCAATAAAGCGCAGTGACTAAGTGCGTGCACAACTAATCTAAAATCCATGGAGGTAAATGATTATGCATGCCATGCTAATTAGCGGAATGTCATAAGCTGGAATGGAATCTCACACGATGCAATCCTTTTCCAACCTTCAACCGTGACTCCGGAGAGAAAAATGGATGAACTTATCATAGTAAAGATTATCTGGTGGTTTTACCTGAATTACTGATTCTGCCAATGGTAACGTAGGCTATATTTTGAGCGAGCTGGAACATCATTACTTTCTTTCAAACAATTGACCAATAGCTTAGCTCCAGCTTCATCTAATAGAGAAATGGCGTAAGCTATAACCACATAAGCATATCGATCATCTCCCCTAACGATTTTATAAACCGAACGTTGTTTGATCGTCACGCAACCATCATTTTAGCCCAAAAGAATTGTGCCCCGAGGTTTCACCGTAAGCGTTGTAGAAGTATCGCTCTCGTCGAAACTACACATTAGGCTAGCAGTTGTCTCTTGCACTATCGTTTTAACGAGTCATTCCTACTTCTAAAATCAATTTCACTATCATAACAATACTGAGCAACTTAGACTGGTTCACGCTATATCGCCGTATCTCGGGGTTGATGCTACAACACTTCGGTGATCGTCGATGGAAACGATGTTCACACTATCACAAACCTATGCCGTTCACATCAGGAAATACTCCGTGACATAGTGTTACCATTTCTCTTTTTAAGTTTTTGCGAAAAAACCTCTTTGTTTTCGCGTGTTAGAATTAATACTAGTTCCGCAGCGACTATCATAAGCGGATATGAATAAATCATGCTATCCGTGACTGCGAACTACTATCGCCGAAATTGTTCACATTTGAAAGGCAGTCGTCGATGCTTGGCAATATATCGGGAAAGTTTGACAGCTGCAAACTTAGCCGACGCGACCGCGTTGCTTCGTCGATGCCATCGGTTCACGGTTCACATAATCGACGATGAACGTCAAAAGGACAACACTGACAAACGGCAATATAGTGTGAACCAGCCTTTAGACTGGTTGGTCTTTCTGAAGTGCACATATGTAGGGCAGTATTTTCAACCAATGCCTGGATATTCTATTAGAAAAAGTTTGGAATTCCTTCCTCAAATTTACTAATGAGCAAAACTGTAGGTCTGTCTGACTCATGTGAGCGACAACAGTGAACTTTATGTGAATTGTAATAGCATTTTACTGATGCTGCTACTACTACTACTGATGCTACAGTGGTGCCTTATCATCCTTTTTAGCTGCCTTCTTTCTTAACTTTTACTGATATGGATAGATCACACCCTTCTAATCGGACTTAATACAAACCCTTTATAGGTTTGTTTGGAAACATGCCATAATCCTTAAATCATATTGACACTTGTGATTGCCTTCATGCGGAATGAGTTCATGACATCACCGGTAGAAGTCTGCCAGTAATCGGTCAGACCAGTCATAAGTGGTGTTGGCATGTCCTGCATGTGGGTGTGAAATGTAGAAATCAATTACTTATCCAGTTGTACTAGTACTTATTTCCTAGTCACACTCCAAAAGTGATCACAAATTATATATTAGATAAGCTGTACGATAAAAACCTGCACAAGATTTTGGTAGATTTTATTAGAACGTATACTTCTATCATTTGCAGTTGTTGTTGAAATTTTGTTGAAAGTTCAGATTGAAATCGTCAAAACGTGATTGCGGTTAAAATGCTCAGATCAAGTGAAAGTGCGATGGTGACGTCTATAATTGCAAAAATACCAACAGAATACAGACTCGTAACGTTGCAACCGATATCACCTATAGCAATGATAGCAACTAGTGATGTCATTTTGGCGCATATTTTTCTTCTGAGCATTTTAACCGTGATAAAGTTTTGTCGATTTTAATCTTGAAACATCTTAGCAGTGAGATCACCTCACGCATCAAAAACAATCACAAATGATAGAAAAATACCGACACTTTTTGATGACGTCCAATAAAATTTTGTGTAAGTTCATCCTCAATTAAGTGATGATAAGAAAAAAAGGTTACATCAAGTGGGGCTGTTCCAAATGACAGCTTGCTGCTCAAAGCACCTGCGCGGGCAGTCAATAGTTGGTGTGTCTCTCCTTTGGCTCTCATCATCACACTCCCACATAAATATTTCTTATATCAACATCTCATATATCAATTACAAATTTACCTCTTGATTTTGAGTTTGTTTTCTTGCCAAACGAAATGCGTAAGATTTAGGTGTTTACAAACTCCTTTGTTATTGAAGGTTTCTATGGCAACATCGGTAGAGGTGACACGCATGGGTTAAGATACCAAAGCTGAGTTTCATACTTGCTGTCTTTTTCATAGACAGCAAAGTTGGGTAGAAAGTTGCAAAGTGGGTAGAAAGTTGCAAAAACAAACAACGACTTAACATACAAATAAATAGTTTATAATCTGAATATATTGGAAAGCTGTGTTCGCCGAACTTCTCTTTGGGTCGCAGGAGTAAAGCTAACTTTTTAACTATCATCTGGGTAGTCATTAATATACAGTGTATTTGAATATTTTTGGCTTGAGTATGTCATAACCTGGTGTGTGCGCGGCGCGTGTGAGGGTGCTAGATGATTGCCTAGATAGACAGTTGTTTGTTGTATGCTGCCTAGATAGACAGTTGTTTGTTGTATGCTGCCTAGATAGTTGTTTGTTATATGCTGCCTAGATAGATGATTGTTTGTTGTATGCTGCCTAGATAGACAGTTGTTTATTGTATACTGTCTAGATAGACAGTTGTTTGTTGTTTGCTGCCTAAATATACAGTCGTTTGTTGTATGCTGCCTAAATAGGCAGTTGTTTGTTGCATGCTGTCTAGATAGACGATTGTTTGTTGTATGCTGTCTAGATAGACGGATTGTTTGTTGTATGCTGCCTAAATAGGCAGTTGTTTGTTGCATGCTGTCTAGATAGACGATTGTTTGTTGTATGGTGCCTAGACAGACAGTTGTTTGTTGTATGGTGCCTAAATATACAGCTGTTTGTTGTTCGCCCTAATCTACTCCAGTAGTAGTGCAAATTTATAAAAGTTAGTAGAAACCTCTGACACAGATTGGGCAAGCTCAGATGTTCTTCCATCTGTTTTGTCTTTTAAGATAAAATCTCTAAACAATTGTTGGCTTATCTATGTCCACTGGCTTTTACATGCTGCCAAAATACAGGAAACATAAAACTTATACCGTTTGCCAGTATGTTGACCTTATCATTTCACAATATAAAATATTTTGCATGTCTTTTGCTAAAAAAAAGCTAGTCGCAGTGCATGAGAGTAGAGACAGAAATGCAATTTCTATATTTTGCCAGTTTTAGCCAATTACGCGTCACTTGACGATTCTGAGTCTCACTAGATAGTTCAAACCTAGAGTGAACCTAAAGAGAAAGCATAAAGTAATTATGACACGCTTTTATGGAATTCAATAGCCTTTGTTACTAACTTCTGCGTTACATTGAAGCGAAGAGAGTATTAGCTAACCTAGTAAGTCTCATAAAATTACTATGTTACCTAAGAATCTGGCCTTAGATGTCTACATCAATTAGATAGAGTTACCCTATTTGCGTTAGTTTTATTGCTTTTCAGTCTAAATAATGCTTCTAGTTTATAGTTCTCAGCGGCAGCACCTCTAGCAGCAGTGAGTAAAATATGTTTTGAAAAGTAACTGCTAGCGCCTAAGCATGTTTACGGTTCTACGGTAACAAAGAACTTAATGTTTTATGAATATGTCCAATTGACTTAACTCTTTAGTGTGATTATCTCCCCTGTTCCTCAATGGCTGCTAAATTATGAGAATTAATTTTTTTCTCACCAAATATCTTTACCTCTTACACGGCCATTGCTTAAAATCGCTTAATGGTCTGTATAGAAACTCGAGTGTGGCTTTTGTGTTACGATAGGTCAACATTCGTCCCCCAGTGTCCACTCAGTATGTTCAACTGCTCTGTGCGATTAACCACTTATAAATATTCAGTTAGTCGTTCTTTGTGCGACTGTACGACTGAATTTGGTAGCAATTAGAAGGTAAGTGCTGCTCAAGCACTCCCTAGTTGTATTGCTTTATCAGAGTTTAAAGGGAGGTTGATAGATTCCTTTACTGAAGGTTAGGTTGGTAGAATTCATTACTGAATATCGGTTGGTAGACTCCATTCTCGAAGGTCAGGTTGGTAGACTACATCACTGAAGGTAAGTTGGTAGACTCCATTACTGAAGGTCAGGTTGGCAGACTCCAATACTGAATGTAGGTTGGCAGACTCCATTACTGATGGTAGGTTGGTAGACTACATTACTGAATATAGGTTGGCAGACTCCATTCTCGAAGGTTAGGTTGGTAGACTCCATTACTGAAGGTAGGTTGGTAGACTACATTACTGAATATAGGTTGGCAGACTCCATTCTCGAATGTCAGGTTGGTAGACTCCATTACTAAAAGTAAGTTGGTAGACTCCATTACTGAAGGTAAGTTGGTAGACTCCATTACTAAAGGTAAGTTGGTAGACTTCATTGCTGAAAGTAGGTTGGTAGACTACATTACTGAAGGGAGCCTGTAGACTCCATTACTGAAGGTAAGTTGGTAGACTCCATTACTGGAAGGGAGCCTGTAGACTCCATTACTGAAGGTAAGTTGGTAGACTCCATAACTAAAGGTAAGTTGGTAGACTCCATTACTGAAGGTAGGTTGGTAGACTCCATTACTGAAGGTAAGTTGATAGACTCCATTACTGAAGATAGGTTGGTAGACTCCATTACTAAAGGCAGGCTGGTAGACTCCATCACTGAAGGTAAGTTGGTAGACTCCATTACTGAAGGTCAGGTTGGCAGACTCCAATACTGAAGGTAGGTTGGCAGACTCCATTCTCGAAGGTTAGGTTGGTAGACTCCATTACTGAAGGGAGGCTGTAGACTCCATTACTGAAGATAGGTTGATAGACTCCATTACGGAGAATGAGGTTGGGTCATACTTATCGAAAAATAACATTAAAACCTATTTTAAAAATTCTTAAGCTATTTCTCTGGTTTTATACTATCAACACCTCATACATAGTAATTGCGTTGTTGTTTCTCTCCTCTCTGACGATCTGTAGCATTTCCTAAAGCTGCAATTTTTTATGGTTTTGTACTGCATACTTAATTTACAAAACTAGTATTTTATTTTTCAGCTATAGCATTAGAGTCTAGGCTGAGAGCTATAGCCTGAGGTTTTAGCCAGATAAGTAACAGAATACTCTGTATTTTATGCTTCATGTTATTCTTCCGATTCTTACTACTCCAAAACATACAAAGTTGGTATTTTCAGGAAATACTAACAACTGTTTTCAGAGATGAGTTTCATTGGTTGCTTGGAAATGTGCTAGACTTTCAACTTGCCTTCTTTGCCTGATAAAAAAGGCAATAGTATCACCTAAAATTATATTTTGATATGGAACTAATAGTATTGTTTTTACTTGGTTATTTTACATTTTCCACGGAGGAGATTTTGATACATTGCATCAAAAGCTGTGCCTCATCCATATATATCATATGACAACGAAACCTTCCTATTCTTTTCAATTCCTCTGTTTATTCCTGCAGCAAACAAAGCTGTTCTTAAAGTGCACTTAAAACAATCCATTCATGCAGCTTACGCACTAATTAGCAGGTAGTGTATGTACCACATCGCTCATTCACTAATTCACGCGTGTCTTTGACTACAGAGCTTACAGAGTTTTGTTAGCACTCAACCGATTTCACACTAATGCCGTTCTGGTTTTTTAGACTGTTAAATCAATTTGCGGCTATAGATGTATGAAACAGATTCTAGTTTGAAGCAGCGGTTAAGAATTCTGGTTTTGTAGTTTTTTCAAGTCAATTTGATTAACTTAATGATTTATTATGACATGCCCAGCACTTCACTAGCGTTTTACAGCAGAGAGGTTTTGGTGGTGAGAAGACAATTTCATACTGTCATTATAGGATTACTTCAGCACAATTAGTAAAAATTCGAAAGATTGAAGAGACACATAGAAAAATATACAATAATTTTTTACTTTTACTTTAAAAGATGTAAAATATAATCTGTTCGTATACTGTAAATATATATATACTAGGTGAATGCCCGGCATTTCAGGAGTAATAAAAAGGTTTTTGCATAGAAAAATTCATTTTTAATTAGTCAAGTTTTTTTGCTAAATAAGTTAAATGAATAACATAAACTAGTCTAAATCTTTACTATAATAATAGCCATTATTATAACTTATTCATGTGTTAGAAAAAAGATTGTATCTTGATCTCCACGCAAGCGTGATCTTCAAGTGCACTAGATGAAGCATGAAGCATGCTATTTTAACCATTCGGCATTAAAGACTGGCAGGTACATAAATATGTGCACAATTATTCATTTGCATAGCAATGTAGCCACTTCCCCTAGTGGATATTCATGCCTGTCTGCAGACCTGGAAGTTCCGAGTTCAAATCTAGTGCAAAGTAGATTTCTCTTTCCTAAAACGTCATCGCTATAACTGAGCACACGAATGACTGACAAGCACTGAGGTTTACATATATAGATATAGGACATACAGTGTATATCTTATATATATCATATATATTTTATCTTTTTTTCTGTGTGCCATATGTAGAACATTTTTCTACAAAAATTAATATGGACTGACCAATAAAAGTATATATACATTTTTTTTAAATGTATTTATAGACCGCCTTACAAGCATAATTGTGAAATGGCCGATACCCAAGACTTCCCTCCAACATCTCTACCTCTATCACCAACTCAACTTCACCCAGGCTATGCAGAAATAGACATATCCAACTCAGAGGCTGCTTTAGATGCACCAGAAATGACGACAGCGAGGCAAAAAGTAGGCACACTGCTGGCCAAGTACAATAACTCCCAAAATAATAATAACGTTTCATCGGGATCAAAGGTTAACAGTTTAGTTAAATCTTTCTCAGCCACTCCATTGCCTCTCACACCCAAGAGCTATATTTCATCTATTCCACCAGAGAATCACGCTAATGATGATGCTAATTATATCATAAGGCCGTCTCCGCATGTATCAGCCCCAGATAATGCGCAAAAGAGCAGCATGACTAATGCAAACGACAGCGCAGCATCCGGTGGTACGTCTGGCACCACTCCCGCTTTCTCACCTACTATAGAACATTCCAAAAAGTTTAACAAGACTGTCATAGCTGCAGCAGATCCTCCGCTAACCTCAACCCCTGTGATTGCATGCGATCAAGCAAAAGAAAAATTATCGTCTGCCACTTCTAGCAAGACCAATCCCCTTTTTGATGATTTATTAGCCTTAGAAACAGCTTTAAACCCTATTAAGGGCAGTAGTGACATTGCTCAATCCAAGGTCAAGAGTTCAGAGGATACCAAAGTTTTACAAGTATCAAATAGCAGCTTGCCAATTGAACAGATGAGTGGCTGCGATACCGACCTTACGAGTAGCAACCATAGCGACCCTTTGAGTTGTAGTACCTCTGACTCTTTGAATGGCAGCATCGAAAATTTTCAACAAAATGCTAACCCTGAGAAGGCACTTGTTAGTCCTTCAACAGGTGTTGACTCAGCTAATTCATCTGATAAAAAGGTTAACGCTTCTAGCATTTTCTCTCATGAAGAGGAGATAACTTCCGAAGACTCGGATGATTTGTTTTGTCTCACTTGCCATGAACATCTAAAATCTAGGGAGCTGCACAGAAAGCACAAGATTGTGGAAGTGAGTTATTTATAGCTATAGCACATGCTTTTTAGATAAACCCTAAGTGCTAGAGAAACATAGAGACTGCGCTGTGGAAATAATATAAAGTGCAACAATTTGAAAAAATTTATTACACAATATAGAGTGTAATCTAGTAGAATACTACTCATTATAATTGTATATTTATCTATAACATTTAGTATTTTGTAAATATTGTTATATTCTATTATATTGTATAGGTTTCTACTATATTATATATACTATATATTATTATACTATATTAGCCAAACAAAATATAGTATTATATTATCATATATTTTCTTTGGCTATGCTTTACTCTATTATTTTCTATTATATTATTATTCTATTATTTGCTAGCATTGTGGAAAGTGTTTAGCAGAGATAGGGGACTAACTTCACTTTAATCCAATCAGTGACAGGTTTATAGGCATCAGTTTCTATTAAACTGTACGTGCTGCCTGACAGTCAATAAGCGGGTAATAATGACTCATCTGATGGTTCTTACTGCTACAAGATGAATATGCTACAAGAGCGACACGTGAAAATTTTTTAACTGAGGCAGCGAGTTTAAAGTTAGCCCTAATCTTATTGCTCAAAAATTGCAACACAGACAGACTTTTGTTCTGATAGGACCACCCATAATGCTAGCAGTGTGTCACCTTGTTAGTGTTGGCATTCATATTGGCTAGCTGTAGACTTAAAAAGGAAATGATGTCACAAGTCATATGGCAATATTGTCCCCGACTTGATCATTCTTGATTAAAGTTGCATTATTTACTTTATTTCTACTAATAAAAATGGTTGCTATGGAAACAGCTAACGCATTTACTTTGGTTTCTGATAATATTGACCTACTTGTGAACTCTATCGTAAAATAGTTGTTCAGAGAACTTTTAAACTAGACGTCACTAGTTCTTCAGATTGAAAATTGTTAAAAGTGCTGATGTTGGTTGTTAGAATAATCAATAGTGCTGCAAACAACTATTTGCTAGTTGTACTACATGAGAGTTACAGCTTTCTAGCAAAACCCTGTCCTACTCTCCATAACGCGTTTGGCTTATTTGGTACTTTCAAAATAACTCTATTATTATAACCAAGTTCTGCCATAGCTCTATGGGGAACTGCTATGTATGTATAGCTTTTTATTTGTACTAGTAATCATCAAAAAATTATATTTGTTATTACATGCAAACAAGACAAGAAAAATAATGACAAGACAGAAATCAGGAATTATTGAGAGGGTTGAACAAAAGTGTTTTAAAAGTTGGTAAACTAATAGTATTGCAGAAGAGTCGAGTTAGTGAATTGTAGGTTATAGTAATGGAAAGTTCATAAACTGTTATTCATATTATATTATTATTTATTATTTATATTCGTAATGTATGACTCGCTTATTAGTCAACTCAGCCACCTTATTCCCGGGAGCAAGAGTGGGTAACTCTAACTTTATACCAGAACTATTCCTGTAGTAGATGCCTAGAGCCTAGTCATCTTGTATCTAGGGAAATAATTAGATGCTCACTTAGTAACCTGCTAGCCACAGCACCGGGCCAACTTGAAAGGTGCACTGCAGTTCAGCTCTTTCAATATAAACCAGTAGCTAACTCAAATCTGTCAAAAGAACTTTTAGCGGATAGGCAAGCGAGCAATAAACCCTGCTAGAAAATGAGATGCAGAATTAAATGTGTATTCTGTTTGACAAAAACTAGTGTGAATAGAATATGTTGACTCATCAGTAGACTGTATATTGAACTGCGAAAAGCACAATGAGAGATCGTAATCTAAAAAGTAATCCTTTTTACAACAGTAGACACAGTTATCTCTGGATAAGGCTATAGTGGACACAGTGAAGAGCTCTGATTCAGGGGTGCCCTCATGCATTAGAATATTCACTATATTATTCGCTATAATATTCCAATAAACATTTGCTATAACATTTACTATAGCATTTATTGTAACATTTACCATAACATTTGCTGTAATGTTTACTATGACATTTACTATGACATTTACTGTAACATTTGCTATAACATTTGCTATAACATTTGCTATAACATTTGCTATAGCATTTGCTATAACATTTGTTATAACATTTGCTGGAATATTTACTATAACATTTGCTATAACATTTGCTATAGCATTTGCTATAACATTTGCTATAAAAATTGCAATGAAATTTGCTATAACATTTGCTATAACATTTGCTATAATATTTGCTATAAAATTTACTATAACGTTTACTATAGCATTTACTATAATAAGACCGGTGTCCATCTGTCTGAAGCCCTGGCTAGAAATTGGGAAAAAAGATTGCTTTGCGCAGGGTTTGAACTGGCAACATTCTGTTTGATAGACCAACACTAACACTTGTGCTAATTGTTTCCCCTTCTGGTATTTTGGAATAATTGCGTGAATAGCTGTTCACTGTGTTTTGTTGGCAAACCTTATGATCTCTCACAGCACACTAGACTATCAGGGTACTAGCATTTATATAAAATCTCTATGAACGGGAAGTGCCCAAGGTGCTTCAACGCTTGTAGCCGCCACTTGGTCCTATTAAGTTACCCAGTTAAAGATTGGATGCATGAAGTGTGAGTTTTATCAGAGTTGACTTGTCATATACCCTGAGTCATATCCTTGATGCATTTGGTCTAGATTAGTTACTTTCCGACGCTGTCACAGTTAGCATTGTCAGAGTATCTTTGAGAATCATCAAGCTTTCATGTGCATATAGACTGGGCTTGTGTATAATAAAATGCAGTCAGCATTAGGTTACACAGGGCAGTCGCTGACCTCATTTGCTTGTAACATGAGCAAATCATAACACCTTTTTTGCGTTGGCAGCAATTACAACGTTAATTTTGGAAAAATAAGTTTGAATATTTATGTGTCAGACAGGAAAAGCATGCAAGATTTTATCAATGTGATTCCTTAACCTATTTCACTAAACTTTGTGCTAAATTATAACAATTTAACACAAAATTATTTACCTGTTGCTTACGATTGTCCCTGAAGAAGATTTCTCCTGAAGTTTACAAAGTTTTTATCGCACAAAAATTACAATTTATATCAGTGAGAGAGTTGGTTTCTTGAAAATTTTAACAAGCTAATAAATCTTTACTATAATAAGAGCTGTGCCTGTCTGTCTGTCTAAAGCTACTGTTGGAGGTTGAGAAAAAACATTGCTTCGTACGGGATTTGAACTCATGAATATAAACAGACATGAATTTACTCCAAGGAGCTGTTGTTAGCAATGCTATTAATTCAAGTAATAGTGAAATGAATAACTATGCAGGAGAGATCATTGCTATTTTCTTTACGCTACTAGGTAACCACAGCGATCTCTAACCAGACAAGTGAATGCGATTCTCTTTTGGCCAACACAGCTGCCTGCCTGGCCAGTACAGAAAGATGGAATAACCATATCTCCTGCCTCCGCACTGGACTAGTTAAAACTAGAAAGTCTATTGCAGTTGAACTCGATGAGATGTTCAGGTACATATATGTACTGTATTTGTAAATACTCAGGCGCCACAGGCTTCGCACAAAATCAATAAAGCTTTGTACGCGTTTGAGAGTAGAGATTTAGTATGTAATTAATTGAATTCTAAATTGTATAAAAATAGTTAGGTAGGATCTCAGTCTAACATTTTAAATAGCTCGAGTTTTGCATTAGTTTTTGAGCCAGGATTTAGTCTGTGGTGAGTGGCTTTAACGCTGATATTTAAAGCTTTCAACTGAGGCCTCAGTTTATCACATCTTGTTCCTTGATACCTCAGTCTTTAAGCCTTCACCTAGCCTAATTTTTATAGGTTTGATAAGTTTGATGGCTGCATAGCTTCATTAAAGGAACTTTCTTGCTTTTTTAAACAAAAGGAAGCATGTTTCAATAGATCAAGCATGAAGGAATGCAAATAAATTTTTTTATTCAAGTTCACCCTGTAGACAAACAACTATGACCAAATGAGGACTTATAAAACGGGGAAGGTACTTTTAAAAGAAAGGAATGTTTGAAGATTTTTTGTTGAATGAAATTGACACATACAACAGAATACTTCAGTACCAAAAATAAAGAAGTAGTTATATATACAAACATGCTGTCGGCCATTTATCAACGCTAGTTGGCTGCAAGTTATGGCTACTAACCAACCAGCTATACCGCTAAAATATCCAATAAGGTGTTTTATGCTGTCTTTAAATAGTAGCGCCATAACTTTTGATTTAGGAGATTATTTTTCAGTATTTATGTACATTCAATCTACTAAAATTAAAACATGTGAAAAAGACTTAAAAATATACAAAAACAACTTACAGAGACTAATAGATTACTTTCTAGAGCTTCCAGCAACTATATAGAAGAACCTTTGACACCCAGATAAAAAATTATTTCCTTTTATATTCACATTGCAATAAAATGCCGGCTTATTTGTGGCTTTTAGGGAAATAGAACACAAGCTGCAAGAGCGCAAAATGACCCTCTTTGCTCAGCTGACTGACTGCGGTGTGGAAAAGGAAGGTTACCTCGAGGAGCAGCTGATTTACATGCAAGGATTACATGGAAAGTTATTAGAGACAGCTTCCAGTCTCCAGCAGGTAGGCTTACATTTTGCTAGTTGTAGAAATGGAGTCACTACAATTGCTTCTTATTAATTCTCAATTTACCGTAAAATCTCTAATTGAATGCTATGGCGCTTTATTTTTCAACCTTTCCTCTATTATAGTGGTGGTCAATTGGAGATGGCATTTAAATAGAGGCTGGCGGTCTATTTTTCAAATGGCTTGTCAGAATTTTCGGAAGATAAATTTATCCCTATAATACGGACAAAGCGAATGTCGCCTATATTTCGCTTTCTTTTTTCGGTGGAGCGATATTAAACCTTTTGGATGCAATAAATCTGCTAACTTACCTCCAACTTGTCAAAGATCTCTTAATAAATGTGCATCGAGAAAATGAGAAATATCTCTACCAGTTGATATCTATTGCTTGCAATTGACTTGCAATGATATTATAGCCTGTGTCCTTCTTTGCAATTTGTTGGCGTTTTCAATTTTTATTTCACTCTAAATATGAAAACATATTTTTATTTTATATCTATATTTAACATTGTTGCATAAAGGCTCATTGCACTCTTTGACATGTTTGCTACAGTTTACAGCCAAGACTAGCTTTTTATGTGCAATGGAAGTGGAGTTATGAACATCGATTCATTGTATGCCGTGTTAAGATAACTGCAAGGATGCTATTACATAACATGCTTTAAATCTGCTTACCTGGTATTTATAAGTTATACAATAATCTACCTATCAAATGATACAAATATATATTCATGAACAAGTGACATAAACGAATCATACTTATATTACATGCAGAAACAAAAATTAACGTTTTTAAAACAAAAACATTTCCATTGTTTGCTCGGATAGCTGCGTTCTGATTGTTGCTTTCGATGGAACAAACATAATCTAGTTGTCCAATACCTTCCACAAGATTTTCTGGCCTCAACTCTTCTTCTGCACTGCTAAACTAGTCGATATTAGCGTCCAAACAATTTTAGGCAGAGCAAAACTTTTACTCGCTGCATTAAGCACAATAAAAGTATGCTCGGTAAACGTAGCCTTTCGTCCAAAATTTGCAAACCGGTTTTTATATGCATGTAATTCAAAGTATCAGCACTGTGTTAAACAAAGAACCACTATAATTAGCCTGACACAATAATTATTTCTATAGCATTGCTTTGAAAACTCATTTACCATCGTAAATTTAAGCCGTTACTTATAATTGTAGGCTACTTTGAAGTAGAAAAACCGCGTTAAACAAAGAACTACTAGAAGCCTGAGACCGTTTTGATTATTGCTATGGTGTTGTTTTCAAAATTTTAACTAAAGAAACGAAAAGCTTTGGAATTGGACAACGAGAGAATTAATTGTTGTTGATATAAACGATTCATTATTAATACGATCATATGGACACTTTTCTAATGGTCAGTTGGTATTATGGGCTCATATAGTTCAAGTAATGTCAGTGGCGGTCAAATGAAGGTGGCGTTCAATTGGAGAGTGGCGCTCTATTGTTTAACCCTTCTCTCAGGGTGGCGGTCAATTGGAGGTAGCGTTCAAATAGAGGTGGCACTCAATTAGAGGTTTTATGGTATCTTCATTTTAAATATTCAAAGCACTTAAATTTTATAAATTTTCAAAACCACTTTAACAAATAAATTGCGCTTCAACTCTTTCAATACATGATTTTTTTTAACTTGAATGTAATTAATTTTTTGAAACTTTGCTATTTCAGAAATGAGCTGACGCAAATTTAACCATAACTTAAAAAGTATTGATCTACTTACCAAAAAATAAAAATGAGAGATTAGTACATATTCCTACATTATGGGCTAGTTTTAATAAGTTTTAATAAGTGTAAAAAAGTGGAGCTAATACTTCTGCATAAAGCCAAAATGTGCTTGCTGTGCAATCGTTAGCCATCTTGGAAGACACAATTAGTAAATCTAACAATTATATTTTTCATCCTTCCAATTTTGAAACAAATCTAATAATTGGTCAGAGGAAATACCGTTTTGCTTATTTTTTGTAAGAAAAAAAAAGAAACTACAGGTCTACTCCTAGTACAAATCAAGCAATACCACTTATTCTTAACAACGTATCGAGTGGCTGATAAAGTGGCGTGCCCGTACGGAATACATGTAAATGACTCCGCCGTGACTAAAGGGACGAGCTGTAGCGAAAGAGTTAACTAAATGAAACCTGATATGACACTAGTTTAAAGAAAGTGTTAGAGATAATTTTTTACTCAACTTGCCCAATCAGCTGCTAGATCTTGTCGACACGTATAGCAGGTATCATATTGTTCCCTGCAATTACAACACTAGGTTATAAAGTATCATATCTATCATCACAGGTTCTTAATTAGTGTCAACAAGGCTGTCTTATAGATGTTCTAGTTGCCACTATATCTCTGATAATGAAGAGCTCAGGGCATATTCAAAGACTGGGTTTTATTTTGATTAATGAATGCCAAAATTACTTGAAGAAATCGAATTTAATAAACAGGCTGACTGGCAATATGGTAGCTGACAGCAGTTTGCTGACATTTCTAATAAGACCCTTTTTATAACCAGACTGTCATTTTGAATAGTTCCTCTAAACCCTGAATGTATCTATAGTTAGAGGTGGAACGAGACACAAGACGTCTCGAGTATCGACCTGTCTCGTATCGGTCTCGTCTCGACTTAACTATTTCCAAACTCGAGACAGGAAACAGAACTAAAGCGCCTGCGCACGGTTGTTAAAACATGGCTTCTTGCGGTAGCAACAACTCCATATATTGTAATGGATTGCAGGCAACTGCCTTTAAAGTTATACCCGGTCCGTTACTACCTGTTGCTATTGATTATGTTGGCCACCGAGTCTAATCATGTAGTCCGGACAACGGCCCTGTTAATATATTGTAGTTTGGTTCTGTGTCCTTAAAACAGATACTGGGTTGTATCCAATTACTCTTCGGATAATCCAATTTAATAAATAAGACTATTGCGAGTAAAATGTCTGTATTTAATCGTATCGTGTCTAAACATCAACTGCCCTTTATAAAATTCGGGCCTCTTTTATATACTACCAATTGCGGGTAAAACTTGTCCGGACACCGAGGAATGAACGAAAGGCCGTGTCGACCATAGTCCGTGTTCGGTTAACAATAACGTTATTGTTAATTCAATATAAGAATATACATGTACATGTGTACAGTAATTCATATAATTTCGTAAGTACAATTTAAATATAAATCACATACTACAGTTAATACACAAACAAAACTTAACATTAATCAAACGATAAGAATGAAAATGTTATCGTGTGTTATTTTAGTTGCGGTATTTCTTTGTAGAGCGACGGCTATCGGTTTCGTTACACATTACATTAAAAAGTAAGACCTATTCAATATATGGTGAAAATATACATGTACAAAGCAATATGTTTATAATAATTATTATCAATCAAGCTCAAAATTTTTAGTAATATATAACTTCGATATTTTAGAGCTGTTTGTGTCACTTTTGATTACAAAAACTACATGCATATCACTATTAAAATGTTGTATTTAAATTGTTTACACCAGGTGAAAATTCAATTTAAAAAAAGGTTTATCAATTTTATATATACCAAGTACGCTAGCACTTGTGTAGTGAAATCATCACCAAATGCTCATTATTTTACTGTCTCGAGTCTCGAATTTTCACAAGACAGTGTCTCGAGTCTCGTCTCGAACTTTAAAAACCTGTCTCGTTCCATCTCTATCGATGGCATCAAATTAAACTCATGTGAATCAATGACTTGGTTATTCATTGAGATTTTTAAAGATGATGCTAGTACTGTAGCTCTTTTCTGTCAATTATGCAATAGCAGACCTTATTGATGTACACTTTGTGTATGTATTAGATAAGAGAGGAGTTGACTGACACAAACCTAATAGCCCTGCACTGTGACAAGCTACATCAAGCCTCTGAGAGCATTGAAAAGCAAGCTGATTCTATCAACTCTTTCAGGTAGACTGAGTTCTTAATTTTAGCCACTTTATGAAATTGATTCCAAAAGTTTCAAACGT
This sequence comes from Watersipora subatra, assembly GCF_963576615.1. Lineage (NCBI taxonomy): Eukaryota > Metazoa > Bryozoa > Gymnolaemata > Cheilostomatida > Watersiporidae > Watersipora > Watersipora subatra. Next base: position 44,318,809 of record NC_088717.1, read on the forward strand.
TTGGTTGTGTCACATTTTTGTGCGTTTCATTATTTTCGGAGTTACCTACCCTTCTAGTTTTTATTAAACAACCTTCAATTTTAGGCAGTAAAATTTTTATAGTTTTTAAGACTAATGCCTGCAAAAAACAAATATTTTCTTAGACAGCTTTATGATAAATTTCTAAGATTTAAAAGTGGAAAACAAGTGTGCAGTACTAGGCTAGCCCTTTCTAAGGTGGTAGGGCAGCCAACTCCACAATTATAGTTCCCTAAGATGGTAGGGCAGCCAACTCCACAATTATACCTCCTCTTACAGTGGAATGTGTAGGATAGACTTGAATAACTATACAACTTGTCTGACCACAAGTGTTTGTCTGCTAGCTGAATAAGTTTTGGCTGCCTTGTGTTTGAGTCTGGACAATTTTTATGCTTAGAGTTTCCCTTTAATATTTAAAATTCTGTCGCTTGATAGATGTTCTGATTCTAAGGTCGGATTCTGATGACCTAATAGTCTTTATTATAGGTCACCATATTTCTTCAAAGTAAGATATTGTACTTCCAACAGTTACTAGTTGGAATAGCAATTTAAACAATTTAATTGAGAACTTGGTTCAAAGACTAGATATTATGAACTTTGTTTATAACCTATGTTTCACCGAATGTCTCACACAAATTATATATTTTTAAGGCTAAATATGCTGACTTTCCATATTATGCAGAGCCAGCAAAATGGAGAAGTTATTTTGCACATTACAAAATAAAATTCTGTAATGTGCAAAGTAGCTTTTTTGTATAGCCTTAAATAGCCTTAAAGATTGTACAGTTTTTAAACTCTTTGAGGCTAAATATGATAAGTCATATACATTCCAGAGCTTATAGATGTGTAGAATGTAAATGACATTCTTAAAGCAGGTATGCCTTAAAGTTGCTATGCCATTCTTTAAGGCATACACGGAACGTATGCCTTAAAGAGGCATACTTTAACATTCTTTAAAGTTCAATATTTTGTTTAAAGTTACATTCAGCTTTAAAGAGAGTTAAAATTGAATGTAACTTTACATTCTTCAAGGCCAAATATAAAGAGCCAGCAAAATCATTTCTTTTAGTTTGAACAAGAATACTGACCTTCAGTTTACTAAGCATGGGCTACCAGAAGTACGCCGTGCCCTCGGCAGCCTCGCACGCGTCACTAGTAGCCAAGTGGTGCCAAGCAGATGTACTGTTTCTGGAGATGGAATACACAAAGCTCATGTCAATAAGCAGACATTCGTTAAAGTAACTCTTCGAAATTGTCAGTCTACCTTGGAGAGGGAAAAAGGTCTTGTGGTAAGCAACTCTGTCAGTGTCTTTAATGAACAACAAGTTTAATTTTGACTGACTCATTCAGTAGTTACCTTTTCATTAGCTCAGCTACTTCATTCTTGTTACCTTGAATGAGACATATAGCTCTTCATACTTTTAGCTTTAAATGTAGCCCAAAATTGATATGATGCTTGCGATTGGCTGTTACAAGAATTCATGTGCATATAATTACATCATGCTGTATGTGCTTACAAGCCTCCCTCCGCAGACTTTCTAACATACAATAATTTGTTCTTTTTATTAAAACTATAGTCAAAAGAGTGTGCAATAAAATTTGACAATGTTTCTTTTTGAAAAGGCGTATGTATAAATATATATACATATAAAAATAAATATATATATATATAAATATATATATATATTGTATAGGCCTATATATATAAAACTAGATAGTTTTATATGACTAAAATTTTTCATGGCAGCTACACCGCTGTTTAATTCTTTGCGCTCGTCAGGCTTATATGTATCATTTATGCCTCAATTATAAGAGATTGTTCATCTCTCTAAATTATTAGCTTAAAAGGTTTAGCTAAACTGTGAAGACAACTTCAAACTTAGTATCATTAACTAAATGCATTACTGAAGTACTCTTTGTTTGGAAACTTGTAAGTTGTAATTAGATGATGAGTCAGTTGATAGAATCGTTTTTTGCAATTGAAGGCACCTTTTCAGGCTTTTGCATTTCAACTTCAAAACTTCAATAATATGTATGTACATACGTATATTTTGCATTTGCCTCAAGTATATGTACACTTTAAGGTGTTTTAAATAGTTGTCCTTGCATTTTCAGTAATCAGCCAATGTGCCTTTATAAATTATATTATGGTATTAGTGTTTGGAAAAGACATGAATACATTCTCTGATATGTTTGAGCCAAAATAAACTTGTCTCATTACAGTTAGCAGCGCAGCTCTACGGTGAGAAAGTAAACTTGTCTCGTTACAGTTAGCGGCGCAGCTCTAAAATGAGAAAGTAAACTTGTCTCATTGCAGTTAGCGGCACAGCTCTATAATGAGAAAGTAAACTTGTCTCATTGCAGTTAGCGGCGCAGCTCTATGATGAGAAAGTAAACTTGTCTCGTTACAGTTAGTGGCGCAGCTCTACAATGAGAAAGTAAACTTGTCTTGTTACAGTTAGTGGTGCAGCTCTAAAATGAGAAAGCAAATCTGTCTCGTTACAGTTAGTGGCGCAGCTCTACAATGAGAAAGTAAACTTGTCTTGTTACAGTTAGTGGCGCAGCTCTAAAATGAGAAAGTAAATCTGTCTTGTTACAGTTAGCGGCACAGCTCTACAATGAGAAAGTGAATGTAGAGTGTCAAAGTTTGGACAATGGAAATGGAACATACAACATTCTATACATAGCTCCTGAGGCTGGCCAATACAAACTGGCTGTACGCCTCTTCCACCAACATCTCAAAGGCTCTCCCTTTAGTGTCAAGGTCATTACTGGCTCTAGGGTAACATTTAGGTAAGCATAAAGCGGAACAGTGAAAAATAAAATTTGAATACATACAAAGTCGTTAAAATTTTATCTGTGCTTACCTCGAGTCTAACGGTGTATTTAAACTTCTGTTGTGAAGTGTAAATACACCTTCACAGCCTTGTGAAGGTAAAAGCTGTGAAGGTGTATTTGTAAATAGGCTTGAATTTATAAACAGAAACTCACTTTAGGGACAGGGTTGGTGAACTTTTACTATATTTTGCGTTCACTGACAATGTTCAGAAGTGAATCATTGAAAAGTTCAATATGATTATCAAGGGCAGAATAAGTCAGAGCACATTGTGAGATCATATCAACCAAAGTGATGTAATTATAATTTGATATTAATAGAGCTATGGTATAAATGTTTGCTCTGAGCCGCTCTACTTATTTCTGATTGGTCAAAATGTGAAGACTTCCTTTCAGCAGTTTACTTCTACAAGTTTAGAAGCACCAGGCTAACCGCTGCTTCATTTTGACACCGGTTAGTCTTGGGGAAAGTTGTATACATCTCAGATATATAAATGTAGACAGCGATTACAGCTCTCCGATTAGTAAAGAATCTTCACAGCTAACGGCTCTTTTAATTTAGTTTGAATTAATGTTTTCAAGCTGAAATAAAGTGTAATTTTGGTCCGGCACTTTTAATTACTTATTGTAAACACAAAGAGACTAATTTGATGAAATTCACAGGCTGGGATGATAGACAGCTGTTGACAACTGTCAACAAGTGCTTATTTATAGTTCTTCTCGTTTCATACTATTAATGTAAGAAAAAACTGTGTAGTGCGTTATAGAATCAGGTTATAGAGTTAAGAATTATAGTTGTGGTACTTTGTTGCAAACATATTGTAAAATATGACTATTGATTACCTTAACTTAATTTAAATGAATTTGGCCATCTTAACACCTACTTCAAGCTAAGCTTTAGCATGTATTTTACCACAATAAGTTTCAACTTTTTCATTTGTTGCAAACATGTTGTAAAGTATAACTGGTGCTTACCACAGTAAAGGTTGCTTATATTTAAAGATGATCACTCGAGCTCCTCTCCTTGTTGCCTGAAGGTTGCAAAGATCTTTGCTAAAAGAAACTCTGCGTCTCTTTATTTAAGACAAAATATTTGAATTGAGACCCACTCTTATCAGAAGCATTATCGAATAGCGACAATAGCGATAAAAGGTTTAGTGTCTGCAGGAGTATTTTGACATGTTTACCTTTTTTTCGCTTTAGTAAATCTACAAACACATATGAACTGAGAAAGGTGCAGCAGCATCACAACTCTCCATCACCTGTCCAGGTGTCTAGACTTCCCTCCCCTCGTATCTCCTCTCCAAGGAGTATCAGCTCGGCTGAATCCTTCAGTTCTCTCAAGGTATGTATCTCTATCCTTTATTCATAGTAGCCAATACATTGCTTTCATGCATTTCCCAAACACACTGGTGCAAACACACTGGGCGATTTTATCGCGTGCGTCATGAGGAGTGCGGAGATATCGCTGGCGTGTGCTCAAACACACTTGAGCAATTCACCAGCAAACGATAATGCAGACGCGCTCACAAACTGCCAATAAAATTCCATATCGTCAGTTTCTTCGGAGTTGTAAATAAATTTACGTCAATATGGAGCCTTTTAGGCAATGACGTAAACAACTTCCGCTTTTGTTATTAGGCCTATTTCACTTTCACGAATTGTACACTACAAGAAGACATAAGAGAAAAACGATTCTTATATTTTTAACAGAACATAATATATTATGATTTTTATATATAGTTTACTTTATAGTATTTTTTTAATTTTAATATAATAAATATTTAATATTCTCAAGATAGTCAACCTTCGCAACGATTGACTTCCAAATGTTGGTTTTCTACTGGGTTTCTTTGTAATTTTGTGTGTAGCATCGTACAGGACTGGATCTGCTCTTATTAAATCTATCAACAAATAGGTGCTCATTTGGATAATGTTTCAATCGCCACAAAATAGCAAAATGTTGTTGCTGTAAGTTGGTGAACATTGACAAAACAAATTAGCAGCCAGAGCATTGCATTCTGGGGAAAACCAACCAATCACAATGCATCTTGCGTGTGATAAAGTTCTGATAGAGTGTATTGTTATCACTCAGCATCAACTCGCTAGGCGAGCTCCAGCTCAGATTGGTGCCACGTAGCGAGATATGGTGTGTTTGAGCCTTTAGCGTTCAAATGTAACTATTTGTTTTAGTTTAAAACTGATAGAACCAACCCTTTGACAATTAACTTTATAATCTCTGCAAAAAATAGTGGTTTGTTTTATTTAGAATTGCGGTCTAAGACTTCTATGAAGTAGCTTTATATAGTAGGCTTGTGATTGACTAACTGATATCTAAAAAATTTGTTACAAACCTGCTAGGTTTCTATAAAAATAGTTAACAAGATGTTGATGCTTTTGAAAAATTTGAAATTGACTCATTTTTCTTATTGAGTAGTTTTTAAATTTATGAAGGTAGCATGCAGTAATAAAAAATTTGAGCTTTTAGTAGTTAAAACGATAAATATAAGCGTTTTCTGTATAAGTTGCTATATTATTAGTCTAATTATTACAGTTCTATTTTTAGAACCTGAGTGTGTAATGGAAGAATGCTCTTGTTTTTAAAAACAGTAGTTTAAAATTGGTTAGTCCAAAACTAGTTTGATTCTTTCATGATTTTATTTACAAATAAAACTGTTTTCACCTAACAGCTAGTTTTGTCTATACTCCGTTTTATTAGAATTCTGTGCAAAGTGTATGAAGATTTGATTAACAATATTTTAATTAAAATGAATCCGCTTTTCTTTGAAAAGTACAAGCTGCCGGTGTCTAAGGTGCTTCATCAGTTAAAACAATGACTTTTTTAGATATTACCAACATCCCCAAACTCCCACGGCGCAGCATCTGCTGTTCAGCCTCCTTCTGGTGACTATTTGGCTGTGATAGGCCAGTATGGCAGAAAAAAGGGAGACCTTAGCAACCCGCAAGGAGTTACAATGGATTACAATGGAAGGATATACTGCACAGATAGCACCAACCAGAATATCCAGGTATCATTTTATTAGAGAGAGAGTGTATTGTAAAGCTTAGTATAATTTTTCTGTTTTTATGATTTCATAAGACTTGTGAACCTTAAAAATGAACTCTTTCAAAAATCAATATTATTTTCCTATCTTGATAAGAAAATCTATTTTCCTGTTCTTGATGTTTGATGTTAGAGGTGATCTGACTGCCAGGATGTTTCAAGATTAAAATCGGCAAACTTGATTTGACAACCTCAGAAGAAAATTACGTGCCAAAATGAAATCATTAGTCGTTATCGTTGCTATAGTTGATATTGGCTACAGCGCTCAAGTTGCAGTGTTGTGTCTCTATTCTGTTGGTCTCTTTACAACTATAGACATTGTAATTGCACTTTCTTTTGATCTGAGCGTTTTTCTCTTAATCTGAGAGTTTTAACTGTAATTAAGTTTTTTAAACTTGAATCCTGGAACATCCTGACAATCAGACCACCTGAAACATCATAAACATTGCAAGTAATAGAAAAAGGCTGATAGTTTCTGGTAAAATTTACTAAAATTATTTATACATTCGTCTTTAAACTAATTAATTGATTTTTTGTCTGCTTAATTCTTATCATCTTTTCCAGTAGAACTTTGGTGAGGGCTACTTTTTTAACACGATGCTTTGAAAGTCATTTTCTTATTTTCTTCAAAGACTACTATCATGCAATGAGAGCCTCGAGGTAAACATTTCTTGAGATCTGGGCTAAGGTTCACCTGAACTTTGCTCCCATAAGCTACGAGTCATTACAACTTTTGCTGTGAGGTACAAACATTCTTAGGTGTAAAAACCAGAGTCGAAGTCTCTAAACTATGACCCGAATTGACTGATGTTTTGTGTAGCTCTGTTTCTACAATGTTACACCATCTTTTCAGCTAAGAAAGCATAAACAGAATTATTTTGAAAGCTTCATTTAAAACATGCTGATAACAAGGTATAAATGTTTCTATGTTGTAAATGTATAACAAACTGTCAACTTTTAACATACAAGAAAATTGAATTTAACCTCAAAAATGTTTCTATTTATTTTATGTTTTAAACCTTAAAAACACCTGTCAAACTAAAATGGTTTAATAGCTGCAATTACAGTTTGTTTTTCTTCATATATAAAAACAAGCTATTTTTATTCACGTGATTCTTCTTCGCTACTTTCAGATGTTCACAGAAACAGGCTCATTTATCAACACTGTGAGTAGAAAAGGAAGAGAGCCAGGCCAGTTGCTTCGACCAATCGGGATATGCTGTAGTAAAGATGGCTGCCTTCTTTTCACAGACTATGAGAACAAATGCATCAATGTCTTCAAAGGTTATAATTATATGCCATTAAATATACATGTATGATATACATGTACATTATTTTTAGAGATCTGTAAGTCACACACTTACAGCATACATCCTATAAGTTTAAATAGTGTATTCAAGTAAGTAAAATGAGGATTCTAGAAATAGCAATGCTATTTTGATAATTTTTATGGCCCAATTTACAGTTTTTGTAACATTTCCACAAAGTTTTATATCATTGTCTTTTTAAGTTGAAATAAACTAAAAAAAATTTACTGCAGTATTTACTAAAAAGATGCTATTAGAAGTTGATTGCCACAAAGTCGTTTTGATCACTCAACTTTTCCGGTATTATTTCCACCTACTTATTACAAGGCTTGTAATACAAGCAGAAGTCTCGAATGATGATTATTTCTAATAGCATATTTTTAAAACTTGGTTATTTGCTCAGCCAACCTTTTAGCGTTTCTTGAATAGTTCATAAACCGTAGACCCGCATCTTTAGAGTGAAAGCTGATCATCTTGAACTGTGAGTTTGTTTATGTAGATGGGTCGTATATCCGACGATTCGGTCAAGGAAAGTTAATTGGACCCAAGGGTATCGCAACTACTCCTCGAGGCAGTGTAGTTGTTGCTGATAATAAAGGGAATCAGCTTTTAGAATTTACTATCACTGGGCGGCTTATAAAAAAGATTCAATCTGTGAAGAATGATAAGGTTAGTGAGATCAAACCGGAAAAGGTTTATTAAATGATTTTTTTTTACCATTTGCACAATTTTTGGGTTCAAACTGGTATATTTTTATCTTGTTTACTTGCAGTAATGTACTAGTTTACTTATGATTGGACGCCTAGAATTGTCTTGAGGTTCTGATTAGATACCAAAAATATCTGCTTCAACTTCTGATTGGATGTCAAAAAGATTAGCTTTGCTGTGACATTTCCAAAACTGTTAATATTTAATCATGTAGGCCATTCAACATCAAGTGTGAAATTAATCTTAAAATCTTTTCGAAACAGATTTTTGGAGAAAAAATCTGCTATGCTATTTCATTTAATACTTTTTAGTGCATGTTTTGGTATGTGTTCTGCTGCAAAAATTAATTCTGTTTTAAAAACCTAATTTAATAGAATTATGAGAGGAGTTTCCATTGGTTATAACCATTTAAGATGAACATGATGTCTTTTTAGGCGACACACTTTGCTGGTCCCCACTACGTGGCTGTTAGCCAATCTGGTGATATATTTGTATCCGACTTCCACAATCATTGCATAAAGGTATGGCATCTAACTACTATCAATATTTACATGTTTTCATCTTATTTTGACTAGAAAGAAATGCAGTTTCAGAATTGGGAAGGACAACTCCAACAACCACTTTTGAAAGAATATTTTTAGATGTGAATGTGGAATAATCTATAGAAAAATTTAGTTGTTATTAGCATTTCTTTTAATAAATATAAAGATTTTCTACCCATCAGTATAAATAATATGCTTAATGGTTCAATTTAGAATAGGTTTTACTTGAAATTAGCGCCATGTTTTAACAAAAAGAAATTCAGTACATACAGTATGAGTGGAACAGCTAATGACTAAAACTGTATTATTTACTGATCCATTCAGTCTGAAGCTCTTTATGTATGCAACTTATTTTCTTATTAATGATGACAAACCTTGATTCATGGACTCAGCTGTACGGAGACTTTCAATAAACCATATTGGTGTTGTCTTCTCTACGCATATGCACTGCTGACAACTCAATAGGCACATTGGCTTGCAGTTAACATCTTGACACTAACTGATGTCAAAACTATGTTGAAATCAGGGTCTTTATAAAGAAAACTAGGAGTTATCATCTCTTTTAAAGCATGCTAGTTCTCTGTCTTACATTTACAAAGGAAAAGCCTTTGTGTTTTCACTGTCCAGTTGTCATGCAGCTAGTAGATGTTTGTTCCTACAGGTATTTGATAAAGAGGGTGAATTCCAAAGGAGTTTTGGTCACCACGGGAGTGGTAATGGGCAGTTCAATGCACCAACTGGTGTGACAATTGATCAGAATGGACATGTTCTGGTTTCTGATTGGGGCAATTCTCGAATACAGGTTAGCGCAGTTAAAGTGTTGAATTATCTTTTGAAAAGTTTAGAAACTTATCAAAAAATATAAATCAGGTTTTCTAATGTATAAATAGAAAATAGAAAAGACCTCAAAGTATAATTGTTTTAATGAATTCAATTTTTTTCTTCACCAACAAAATAATCCTTAATTTAGTGTCTATGTATTGTAGAATGTGTTATCAATATTTTTAGAGAGCAGAGTTTATCCTAATCTTGAAGTCACTAAATTATCACCGTGTACGGCGAATCTTTTAAAGCAGCGGGTTATGTTGATTTTATTATTTCTTTTTGTGAAATTAACATCATTTAGCCCTGACAGTTATCATTTACCAAAGACCCTGAAGTATATGATAATTTCTGGTTATACAGTTAATAACAACATTTAATTGAAGGAATTTTATTTTTGTACACTACGTTTAACATAATCTTCAATAATTGTAATCCTAAAAGTAGCCCAATCTGAATTTTATGTTTATGATAATCTGAAGTTGTCATTGTCTGAGATACTTGAAACAGAAGTACTTTTGTCCAACATTCACGCATTGGTTAATCGTGGGCATTGACATAATTCATAAGTCTGAATTTGCTGACCTCCTTTTATCACAGCTTGGAGCTTTCAGTATAGGTTTTTCGTCTGTAAAACTGGCTTTTTGTTCTAATATCACAATGATTGCTGAAAAATAAAATATCAATAAATATTGTATTGTTATAAATAGGTGTAATTTTTAAATTTGGTCAGTTAATCTTCAAGTCAGCACTAAGTATTTTACAAATATATTTTTTATATTTGTAAAATATTCCAAATACATGTATCTTTACAAATATTTGCGAAGGATGAAACTGTGTGTAGTGAGCTCGTCGTGAAAAAGTGCCACACAAATAAAAATGTAGCTATTACATGTGATATGAGACGAAATATTAGCAGTCGTTGATCAGTGAATCAAAAGCAAAAATGTGATATCTATTTTTATCATGTCTTCTTGTAAGTTTGCTGGTGATTTTAGATATTTGATGAAGAAGGTTCTTTTCTTAGCCTTGTGGATACTAGCGCAGCTCCTCTCTTTGGACCACAGTCTATCTATGCGACACTAGATAACAGAGTGATAGTGGCGGACTCAGGCAATCACTGTGTAAAAGTGTTTAGATATGACACCTTGTAGTGTTACCCGGCAGCATGTGGCAGCTCTCACTATCTTCAGCGATCTCTAACTACATATTATTTATATATATTTGTAACATATTAGTACCAATTAATTTATTTGCATTTATCAACAGTTATTAAAGTAAAAAGTTAACTTTTAGTGTTCAAATTATCGTTTGAAGACTTTGTGAAGAGGCAATTTATTTTTTTAGACTTGAATGCTGTTAGAAGGCTTGCTAGATTTGCTGAAGGCTAGGGCACTAAGGCTAGGGCACAATAACGCTTTTGAAGGCCGATTTTTACTAACAGATGCCCGCATTTCTTATTACCCAATTTGGTTTCCAAATCAATTGATAAACAAACTTTGTGAAACGCTTCCAATACTATGTACTAGTTCTAAAAGGACAGTTTAAAAATGGGCTTTCTGCAAATGTCTGTGTTAAGTATCTGGTAGTTTGAAACAGAATATTTTAAAATTCAAATGAGTAATTGAATGAAATTGTCGATCGAAACAAAAACTAAATGACCTTTGTTTGTATTATGACCTTACAAAACAACAACAGTAATAATAATAACACCCAAATTGTGATTGTTTTATTTGATTGTTTTATTTTATTTGATTTGATTTTATTGTTTTATTGTTAATATTGTTTCAATATTAAATGGTGCATTGTTCATTTGATTGAAGATGTCATTCAATGATATCCACAAAGCTTGTTCAAAAGTCAAAGCCTGGTTTAATATTTCAGAACGTTGCGCGCAATGATAGCAAATTAGCAAGAACAAAAAACTGTCGACAGCACACCTTGTGTGATCCCATACTTTTAGCTGCCATACAGCAAGCTATCGAATGATAGAAAGTATAAAAATGTACATTTAGCGAAACAACTCCTAAATTGTAAACTGCAAAAAGATCTTCACCTTTTACAGTATTGTTAAAATGATGTTTCTTCATACGGTAGAGGCAGAGATTTAATGTTACTCCTAAAATTTTTCCAACTTCATCAATTTTCGTCTCACAAAAACTGACTTTCAAAACAAGTTTACCTTGTAAGGGAGGCAGCGAACTGTTTAATTTTTAGATTAAAATAGATGTGAAAATGACATTTGCGAAAAGCTCATGTCTAAACTGTCCTCACTTGGAACTATTGAAACCTTACAAAAAGCTGAGTACAATGAGGCCTTTGAAATAACAGTTTACAGTAAAACCCTAAAGAAGCTGAGTACAGTAAAACCCTAAATATCATAAAGTGCAGCGACATCCCAAATTGAACAGAATACAGTGAAATCCTAAAAGGAACATAGTACAGCAAAATCCTAGTAAGAATAGAAAATGATAAAATGTAGTTATCATTTTGGGGAGTTGACTGTAATCAAGAGTTTTTTCAGCCGTACGTAATACATTCTTTACCATAAAAGCTGCTACATTTCATGCACCCGTGTTAGATTTTATAGCCATTCATACCTTTATTCGTGGTTTAGCTATATAGCTTTAATTCTATAGCTATAGATTTTATAGCTAGTGCATACCTTTATTAGCTTTCCTCTATTCCATTTGGTGTTCTGCTGACTACCAGAATTCTTTAGCACTTCTTAGTTTTGTCATTGTATGATTACTATTTGTTAATAAAATACATGTTACAAATATTGCTTGTGTGATGTGAACGATATGGCTTTTTACGAAAGCAAAAGTATATTAACAAGATAACTACTTTGAGAGATATGAGACAATGAGGCAATAGCGTAGCGCACAGTTATTTTATCACCGGTTTACGAAATTGCAAATCGATGGGCTTAACAAACAATTTACTATCTACTATTGACAAAAACTTTTTATTAACTATAGACATTGAATATGATTTGACCGCTAAACTTTAACGTTCATACAACAAATTGGGGCAGAGCTTGTGACCTTTATTCAATTATTTCGCTATTCAGCTAAGATCCTAAACACTTTGATTGGCTATAACTGTATCACTAACCTAAAGCAGTGTATGGATTGTGTGAACGATTATATTGTAAGGGCGCATAGCTCCAAATTGTATTTGTTAACTGAAAGCTGGGAAACCCATCAACTTGAAGCACGCTAACCGTGGCAAATTAAACAGGTGTAAACACTAGCTAGCGATTAGGCAGCATTTGTGGCTTCCTAAATGAGCTATAACGTAAAGAAGCCTTGAGGCAGAAAACCTTGTCCTATATAGTTTAGATCCCAAACTTGATGGTGCAAATTCATTTTAACTGTTGCACAAGACTTTGTGGCTTACTTTTTTATTAAAATTTTATTGAAACTTCAATCTGTTTTGAGATGGACAGCAATAGAGTTAATGTTTTTAATTTAATTCTGTTAGACCTTTTACGCCTTAACCAAATATTAACTGAATATAGAGCTTTTGTGTTGTTGAAGATCAAGTGCCTATAAAATGGCCACATTACATAAACTGCTAGCAAAATTTTTGAAATTGTATTTATGATTTTTTTGCAGCTGACGTTTGTAAATATAGCTCAAGTTTTACATAATTATGAAATTGAATAATTTTAGCATTTACCTTTTAGCGCTTTGAGAAGTAATCTTATATAAGTAAATTATGTTTTGTATAATTTGGATTCAATTTTAATCACTTTCATTCTTGCACAAAGATACAAAGATGGCTCTTTACAATCTATAATTACCTTCAGTTAACAGGATTAACATTAACATGTTAACAATTAACATGTTAACAATTAACATGTTAACAATTAACATGTTAACAATTAACATATTAACAATTAACATGATACCGAAAAACCAGTTATTGCTGACTATAATTGTTTTAACAGTAGCATAAACATTATTGATTTAGTATAAACATTTAGACAATCTTATTACAGACTACTCAGTTATAAATGAGGTTCAATAGTTTATGATTGGCCAAAAAATAATAATTTTAAGAAGCTTTTATACAACCTATATAGCTTGATGACATTCATGCTTTTTAAAGGACTTCACAAGTTGCAGAAGCTAGATAAAAAGTGTAGTGGCTAGTAAATCAATGGACCACTAAAAAGGTAAATATTTGAAACATTACAATGGTGGCAGGAGTCACTTCCGTAAAATGGAAAACAGAATTTAATGATATCATCCATGTAAAAGAGGCAGCTCATCTGATACTGATCTTATAAACTGATACTTATTTCAGATCTCTTCTACAAATTTTTTGCTGAAAACCTGATCACAGATTATGATAATAAAAATAAAGTTCCTTACTTTTACGATATGACTTTCAAAGGTGTTAGGTCAATAGCACCTGGGAGTTGTTTTCCCTCTATTTCACTTTAGTTTCATTAAAGGTTGACTTGCAACAAAATTCACATTACAGTTATTTGGTATCAAAAGATTCACCATGTCCTACTCTGTTGTGCTGTAGGTGCCAAATACGTGGACATGGGATTACAAGCTCTTAAAAGCTCAAAAACGAAAAGCCGCCGTAGATTGGAATCTCTTTATTTATTTGACGTATTCGTTACAGTTTGGTTATCGTCTTGTCACGTAATATTCTCACGTGAATTGAAAGGCCAATAAGAAGCTCAATATAAAACTTATTGTAGCACTAGTTTATGACAAACACTTCGGGTTTTACCGAAGACCCGTATCAAATATAGATGCTCGCTACTTTACGTTTTGTTTCGGCTTGAACTAATCGTCAAGTTGTAATCTGAACATGTGACCCAATACTTTGAAAATAATTTTTGCAGCACTTTTCGATTATCACAGGTAACCAACAGGCCCGTCATGATTATTAGACAATGATATGTACTCATTTGAGCTAGGGTTGAAAAGTTTAACAATTTTTTACGTTAAGTTATAAGATATCACTGCTAAAAGTGACAGCATTACAATGACGATAAAACAGACGCGTAAGAACAATAGACATGGTTTTATTGCATGCGTGAATATATTTGTGAAAATATTTTGATGAACGAGATTGCATGAAAGTGTAAACTAAAACCATCCTGTAACAAGTACATCCCATTTGAGCCGTTTTGGAAAGAGAATCCAAACTACAGCGGTCTCATGTGACTGCGATTAACTGTTCGTTTTTTAGCTTTTAAGAGCTTGTAATCACATTCCCACATATTTGGCACCTGCAACACAACAGAGTAAGACATGGTGAATCTTTTCATATCAAATAACTGTAATGTGAATTTTGGTGCAAGTCAACCTTTAAGTGAAAAGAGATGCTTGCCCTGGATTGGCTTAAAATTGGACCTACCTAGCTCTTTTTCAATTTTTTCCTGGTTTCACTATTATTAGACCTAGGATATTTTGATTTCTTCAAGATTAGCAACAGCACCATTAAACTGTTTTCGCAATTTCATTTAGCTGAAACGTATTTTGAATAACAGTTCAATCATCTGTACAGAATGAGTCCGGAAGCAAATTTACTCTAGTGTAAATGCCTTTTCTCTGGTTTTACATAAAGGAAGGGTTTTTGGTATCACAAACTTTATGTTATATGTTTTCCAATGCAACCACAAGGCTGGCATAGCGGCTGCAATGTATACTATCATATTATTTATGGGTAGCTCTGTATCAATGTAAACTTCTAGATTAGGAATTAGATATAAAATAAAATTTAAAATAAACTCAAGAGTAGAAAACTCCAACTTGTGGTTGATCTACTAATCCATATGTAATGAAGGATAAAGGATGAAAAGGCAAAGTTACGGTTCTTTATACCCTGAAGATCACTTATCTGTTCTTCATATCCCACAGATCATTTATCTCAACCTAATCACTGTGTAGGCGAATTATTTCATATCAAACAAAGAATTCATCTAGCACATTAATGATAAGTGAATTCGACCTTTAGACCTGATTTCTCCCACTGGTTGATCTATGCATAAGTATTGTTGACAGGCTAGCTCAAGTTATACATTGAAATAAGAGTTGTCTACACTTTGTTTATACTTCACATAAAGATTAAATGCTTATTCCAAGTCGGCGTAGCAAATTACGCAATCTCTTAATGGCAAAGTACTACTTCCGTGTCAACGTATTTGTTGCAGTTCAGCAAGGCAACGACACAGTGTTTTTGCGAAGGCGTTCCGTTCCAGCATGCATATTTGTTAGGCTACAATTAACGTTCACAACTTATAACGTTTTTATCGTTTCGGAGTTAGTTAATTCTTCTCGAACGCCAGACCGACTACGCAAAATTGTCTCCTATTCTGGTGGTTTGGTATATGAAAGAGAACCAAACAGTTAGTAAAGTATGTTTATTCACTATTTTATGTTGCACTTTATACTAATCTTTGTAGTAAAAGTGAGTTTGGTATGACGCATATCCTCTTATTATTCAGCGGGTATTTTATCTTTAACGTTGTGCTCATTTTATGGTAGCTTTAGCTTTTTATTGCATTTTATTGTACATTAGCTATGGCAAGATAGCTTAACAGGTTTTAACAAAACTTAACTCTAAACGTTTTACTGTGTGCTAAAATAGGTAAATTACGTAGCCCTAATCGTGTATAAGAGGCCCAGGAACTACTTCCTGTAACCAGAGTTCTGTAACAACAATCTGAAAACAGGTTTGTAGTTTCTTACATAAAATCATTTTGTGTACTCTCTGACTAACCTATCAAATTATAAAGACATCCATGTGTCCTGCTTTTTTCACTGTTTCACTAGGACATCGTGCTGCAGTTATGTAGTAATAATATATATTTTGTAATTGATAGTTTACTTGCTCATACACGATCATAATTTTAAAAAGTCTTTTGCAATTTGTGTGTTTATATCGATAAAAAATATAAGCTGATTCTTGCCAAAAGGCTTTTTAGTTTTACTAATTTTAGTAGCTTAGTCATTTGCATTGCCAATCATTTTATGAGTGGAAGATCCTGTACTTCATTCTCAATCAAAGTTGTTTTTTCGTGATCTGGAGAGGAACCACACATTTCCATGATAATTTTATTTCGTTGGCCACATTTTCTTTTTGGTTACAATTTTGATACTTTTAAAATATTCTATGGAACATTGGACAGGTAACTGTTATCCTCTCAGGGAGAATAGTGTGTAAAAGTGAGTACTGTGTGAAACCACAGTGTATTTTTTATTTTTTGCTGTTGCAGTATGAACATGTGTTATCACATAGAACAACTTGGCTCTTAAACAAATTTTACGTTTGTCGATATAGTCAAAGTAAAACCTTGAGTAAATTGATAAATTAGTTATCATATAGTTTGTATACTAGTGTGAAGTTGAATAGTAAAATGAATGAGCGATGGGTTTGATATGATTTTATTGCATCAAGTTTTTTATAAATAACTTTTTTATTTTTTCCACTGTTAGTACGCTGCAAACGCTTTTTTTGCATTTGAAATTCATTTGTAGACCTCAATCTTAACTGAAAGGGCAAGTTTGTCTTGTTTGCCTGAATTTATCTCTGGCATCTATTCCTGATAAGATGACATCGATAGACAAGTCTCTTTGAAGTTAATAATTGCAAGAAAATTAATTGTATATAATTAATATATATAATATATTTAATATAATATTTAATATAATATTAAATATAATCTACAAGACAATTATATTTTATGCTAGAAAATTCATGTATGAATTAAAAGTAGTTTTACAAGTAGATGTTAGAAGGTGTAAACATTGTAGAAGTTGGAAAGGATATTAAAAATTTATAGAATAGTAACTCAAACTAGAAAGTAGCGTAAAACAACACTTATTAAGAAATTTTGTATAATACTAACCACTCATTTTTAAATCTATAATGCAGCATGAAATCTTTTGTGAAGAGGATATGCTTTGTAATGTTCATGAAATGTGATTGTTAGTGGGTATGAATGTATGTACTGTCTTCTTTGTGTAAATAGTTGCAATGCAAACTGCTCAGATAGCCTTATCATTTGCTGTCCTTGGCTCACTTAGTCATAGCTAGGGTGTTCAGCTATGCCCTTTATTTGATCAGCATCGTCTAAGTTTAGATGATGGCCAGTACTATAGATAGAAAGACAAGCCGTGTATAATCATATTCGAGCATACTTTTCCAACTGTTGGCTAAAAGCCTTTTATCCAGTTTTTGCAGGCTCAACAGCAGATATGTCATCAAATTTGACAAAGACCAGTTCAACATGTTGGTCCTTATCAAACCTAAATGTCAAAACTCAACTCATATGTTTTTAGGGTTGAAAAGTTCTTTGTAACAAGCATAAAATTGAAAGAATTGAAACTTGGGAACAGCCTCGGTTTTCTTTCGTTAGTCTTTCTTGATAGACGTAAAGTCATTGATGCAATCAGTCTGAGATGGATACGTACTGAATATTATTTGCTACAAAATAAAGTGTATAGTCAAAGCTGTAGTTTTTAAACAACCAAGTCTCTTTTCATCTGCAATTTTTCTTCTGGTACTTTCACGCCATTGAATTTACTAATCTTTACTATAATAGGACCCGTATCCGATATCTATCCGAAGCCATGCTGAGAGCTTTAGGAAAAAAGATCGCCTCACATAAGAATCAAACCCGGGGTATCAGATTTAAAAGCAAGTGCACTACCACAAGACCACTCAGTCTTTGCTGCTTCATTGGATAATCATGAACATACTGATTACTCATGACAATCTCTCGCAGTGCGCCACTGGCAAGCGTACTTGTGCATATAAACTGATGTCAGAGACAAAGCAAATTCACAAAATTTCCTAACTAAATTAAGTTTAAATCTTCTTAAAATCATTTAATTACAGTAATAGGGATTTTGAGATAGCGTATGTGTTTAGATATGTGGCCGTGATGATACAGACAGCCTTAAAGGTTGACTGTCAACAAAATTCACATTACAGTTATTTGGTATCAAAAGATTCAACATGTCTTACTCTGTTGTGTTGTAGATGCAAAATATGTGGAAATGTGATTACAAGCTCTTAAAAGCTAAAAAACGAACAGTTAATCGCAGCCACACGAGACCGCCGTAGTTTGGATTCGCTTTCCAAAATGGCTCAAATGTGACGTAGTTGTGGTAGATGGTTTCTGTTTACACTTTCCTGCAACCTTGTTCGTCGAAATATTTTCACAAATATACTTCACGCATTCGATAAAACCATGTCTATTGTTCTTACACGTCTGTTTTATCGTCATTGTAATGCTGTCACTTTTAGCAGCGATATCTTATAACTTACTGTAAAAATTCGTTTAATTTTTTAACCTTAGCTCGAAGGAGTACATATTATTGTCTCATAATCATGACGAGCCTGTCGGTCACCTGTGATAATCGAAAAGTGCTGCAGAAATTATTTGCGGAGTACTGGGTCACATGATCAGATTACGACTTGCCGATTAGACCAAACCGAAACAAAACTGTAAAGTAGCGAGCATCTATATTTGATACGAGGTCTTCGGTAAAACCCAAAGTGTTTGTCATAAACTAGTGCTACGATAGATTTTATATTGAGCTTTTTATTGGCCTTTCGATTCACTTGAGAACATCACGTGACAAGACAATAACCAAACTGTAATGATAACGTCAGAGAAATAAAGAGATTCCAATCTTTAAAGAGCTTGTAATCACATATCCACATATTTGGCACCTAAAACACAACAGAGTAAGACATGGTGAATATTTTGATACCAAATAACTGTAAAGTGAATTTTGTTGCAAGTCAACCTTTAAATCGTGAGTGCTAATGGGTAAACTTATTTCGAGACTATCACAAAAAGGTTACTCATTTACTTCTAAAAATACTTTACTGTGCTTTGACTTTATCATCACACTGAACTTGTGTTGAATAATTTGAGCTCACTACTGTTGTCTGCCTATAATCACTATCTATTTTAAAGAGACTATTGATGTCTTTATTAAGTAGGCCTAACAGATATAGGCCTAAGTGAAAATTCAATTGCAGGTTTTACAAACTTGCACTCGGTTTCATTGTATCTCTAATTTCTCTCAAGGGAACGCTAGCATTTACTGTATTCCCTCTGTCAGCGCCTGACTGGATGGTATAAAAGTTCTTGCAAAGTTTACGAATGTCTTTCAGTACAGCGCATTGGATGGTGTAGACATTGCGAGATACGCAGGCGAGGTGGTCTCAGCTGAATGACAGGGTGCTGGAGGGCCCTCCTTCAGCAAACATGAATGACGATAGAGATGGAGTACTTATTAAAAAAGAGTTTATGGTCAAGAGGTCTCAAATGAAGAACCAGATCTTCCAGTTCGACAACTTTCGGTCAAGATGGTTTCAGCTGTTCACCAAATGTCTTCGCTACTATGAAGGCAGTCTCGAGGTATGAAAGATAGGGATGTCAATATCAGTTAACGATGGAGAATAGGCGTTGGGATTAGATATAGATTTATGATAATGATAGCGGAGAGTTAAACTCAACTAAGGTTTAGTACTACAGTTCCCCCTGGATTACGGCTGTCTCCGTTTCACGGTTTTTTCATTTTACAAAGGCCTTTGGAAGACATGCTCGCGGTATGAAAGATAGAGAAGCCAATATAAGTTAACAATGGAGATTAGGCGTTAGGATTAGATATACATGTAGATGTATGATAATGACAACGGAAGGTCAAAGTAAGCCTGAACTAAGCTTTAGTACTAATCTGATTGTCAACACTGTCCAACACACTCTCCTTTGACTCTTACAGTCCCGGGGTTATGTAACGTCGCTATTGTATTAACTCAAGACCTTGCAAATTGGCAATGCTCACTGATAAGTATGCATAGCAGTCAAGTTTGTCTATATAAATATTTATAACTTGTACCACGGTATAGGCCTAACTAGTAAAACGTTAAGGAAAACAACTCCAGCTTCTTGTTTTTCCTTAATGTCGATGGTGAAAACAATAACAAGACATGTTATAGTGAAGCAGTGTAATGATTCACCCAACTCAATTTTTCCTTGATTGAATCATGTATCTAGAAAAAGGATGCAAAGATATAGCTATCAACATCTCAGTTCAGTTCTATAGTATCTCTGAAGTGGCAGAACTACTAATTAGATCCACTGGTCACCACTTATCGCATCTAACTATTTAGTGAAATTACTTATTTCCTTATTCCAGTACACAGAGAACTATTGCGGTTAGAAAAGGGATTTCCCTACACACTGCAGTTGTTTCTGTTTAGTAGACTACTAGCGTATTTCCCTCTTACCAACTTGCAGGGCCTATTCTGTACTACAACCTTACAGACTTAAGAGCCAGTTACAGAACTGTACTAAAGGTTTCTGTAGACTCATCTTTCTATAATGAGTGACATTATTCGTCAGGCACTTGCCACCCATGTCTTAATCGTTTTTTGTTGGAAACCTTGGCTAATTATGCAGATTTATTCGCTGGCATTCCGTGAAGCAATCCTACGTACCCGCTTGCATTGGATACTGCAGGTGTTGGACATCGCTCTCTGGAAAGGTCACTCTCACTCTGAGTATAGTGCTTTTTAGTCGCTCTGTTGAGCATTCCGGAAACGGAGACTATTTTTTCCATTAACTCCAAAAACTGGGTCTTTATGCGTAGTGAATCCTTGAAACATCCAGACGCGGGATCCTCTGTTATTTAGTCATTGGTTTCTTATTTTTATTGTTGGTTAACTTGATGTATAGTGGAGAGGAGATCTATTGAAAACGCTTTGGTGGGCTAATGCAATATGTTCACTTTTTTGTGTAGAAAGGAATTGGTAAAGAAAAGGGCACAAGAATCCCTCTCTGTCAGGTCAAGGTCGTTGAATCAGTGGATTTAACAGTCATTGACCAGAACCAAGGTTTTGGTTTCCAGGTGAGAAGTTTTATAAATTAGAACTCAGAAGTGTGACATAATAAGGTGGCCCTATCATTGGTCCGTCTGATGCACTCTAACCAATCTAATAGATAGTTGATGGCTGTTGTAGCTCATGATTAGTACGTATCATACATAGGAGTTATCTGAACATTTCCACTGGGTATCGTGTACAAACATACTACAATTATAGCTATTTAGTGTTTTAATTTTTTTTAAAAACTTTGTTCGATCTATTCTTCTATTTATGTGATGATGCCTTTGAATGCTTCCGACATTTCAACTGCAGCATACATAAAATTTTATATATGGGCATTTCAAGGAAAGCAGAAAAAATTCTGATGTTTTTATATCTGTAGAGCAGCCAAAAACATAAAAGTTTACAGTTGATAGGTTTTTAATATTTAAACATTCTGCTAGAAACTAAATAAAATTGTAAGTGATGTGAAACTATGCTGAACTGTGAACCTTTGCCATAAGAATATAAAAAGGATTGCTTTTGTTGATAGACATCACTGCATAATAAAGACAGATTTTTTAGCAAGTGTGAGAAAACCTAGTCACGATAGTTATAATTCCCCAACTATTTTTGTAGTTGAGTTTGTCTGTGTGATAAATATTAGGCTGTATTAAACAAAGGTTTAAAAATACTACACGGTAATATAGTGCATTGCTCACAGTTTTATAACTTTTTCTTTAGTCAAGTAGATGTTACATAACTATAATGAAAATAATTTACTTTTGCTTGTGCGCAAGTGTGGTAAATCGTTATAAATTGTTTCTCCGAGGAATTTACTCCTAGTTAAAATGAAGCTGTCTGTCTCTCTAGAAGTTTCACAACACGCATAGACTTTGTTGTTGTCACATAGAATCTAGCTGCTACCCTTGTTAGTGTCATATGACCTTTCTTCGATGTCGTTCCAACCTCTCCGTCACTCAAAACTACTGATAAACCTTGCAAGAGCAATTCATAATTGCATTGAGTTTCTCTCTAAGTTTCAATATATCCGACATACACCGTTAAATTATAAACAGATGTTCAGTTGAGGATGGTTAATCAGTAGGTAGTGAAAGTTCTAATGTCCGGTGGCACCAGGGTTGGAGGAAGTGTTACAAGCTTGAAGGTTTGCCAAAACTGCTTCCCAGCTATATTAAATGAATAATGTTTGAATTGTTTTGTGTATACGCACTCGAAACGTATTCATTTAGTTTGCTAACTATGCATCCGATGTTTTCTTTGTTTCTTCTTGAATATCATCGCTAATATTAATCAGATTTCTTTCAGCTGTCTTAGTTCTATGTACTATGACATTATTCTTGTCTACACGTGTACGTTGCTATGCAGCGATACTTTGTTACTAGGGCTATATTATTACTACTGTTATTATTGTTATTGTATCAGTCTGAAACTTGGAGACTGGCAATATTTAAAACTGTTGAGTTCGCATATGTATTAGTTTTCGTTAAATAAAAATGTTTAAATATTATTACAGATATGAAGTATAATTGTATGACCAACAGAATTACCCATACAATTATACTTACTAACGTGATAATAGAGTACAAGAAAGTGCTACATGTACTTGGCAGCATTCGAGTGTGTCATCAGTGAAATGGTAGCTGGCAGCATTCGAGTGTGTCATCAGTGAAATGGTAGCTGGCAGCACTCGAGTGTATCATTGGTGAAATGGCTGTTGGCAGTATTCCAGTATATTGTCAGTGTAAAGCAGATTTCTGGAATAGATAAACTGAATTTGGCAGGTTTTGCGATTTTTTGAGTTTTCTGACATTTTTATTTGAAAGCCAAACTTTTAAGGGTATTTTTCTTTTTGCTGTTGGAAGCAGCATATCACAAATATCAGATATTTCACATTTACACAAAATTTTCAAAATTATTCCCTATCTTCAGAGATTCAATTTTTAGGTTGTTTTATCCATATATTCTCTTGTATTATCCATGACATTCAGATGAGAAGTGAGATTGTAGTCTCTATATTGAAACTGATAGACCAGTCAAGGGCATTGAGTCTGAGTCTTAGCCTCTGATCCACAACATTAGAATACCAGTCCTGCTAGTAGGGATACATGTGTCAAAATACAAAGATATCACCATATAAATTGTAAGTTTTCAACACGTCGGGCGATAGTAAGACATTTTTTGCATCTGATTTGTCATAACGTTATGCTCACCAGCGTTTTTGGGATTCATGTTGACATGAGGTCAGAAAAAATGTTATTATGAAATCTCATTTATTCTGTTTTGATGAATATGTCAAAAGAAGGCTCACTTATCATATCTTCTGTAATTGCTCTCCTGCCTAAAAGATAGTCTATTTAAAGACTAGCCAAATGCATGAGTGATAGAATAATTACCTAATGAATTTGAGCAACTTGCCTTGAAAGTTAAATCTTCATTAAAATATTTACTAAAACAATATCTACATTTTGGGCCAGCTGAACAATCATCACGTCTAACGGTCAAGAGTGCTAGTTATTAACTTTAAAGGCCGGTTTACATATATTGCCGTATTTCGGTGTTGATGCCACAATACTTTGGTGATCGTCGATGATAACGATGTTCACACTATCACATACCCGTTCGCGTTTGCATCAGCAAATACTCAGTGACGTAGTGTTTACATTTATCTTTTTAAATTTTAGTAAAAAACCTTTTGGTTTTCGCTTCTTAAAATCAAGAACTAGTCCAGAATCAAACGGATATGAATAACTTACTCTATCAACGGCTGCGAATTACCATCGCCGAAACGGTTCATATTTGAAAGGCGGTCGTCGATGCTGGGCGAAACATCGGGAAAGTTTGACAGCTGCAAACTTTTTCGACATGTTCGTGATGCTTCGTCGATGCCATCAATTCACGGTTCACATAACCGACGATGAACACCGAAAGGGAAACGCTGACAAATGGTGACATAGTATGAACAGGCCTTAAGTAAGCGCTTTGCGCATGAGTGTCTTGACCAATGTAATGACTATTTGCCCAGTGAATTCTTTGTATTCTGTGTAGCTCAATGGTTAGGTTCCGCCACTTCTAGATGTGGAAGTCTTGAGATCAAATCCAGTGCCGTGCAGATTTTTCATTGTTAGATTAAATCACTATAACTGAACACAGGGTTTAACAAAAAAAACAAACGCTGAAATTTATCTACATAGATGGACATGTGCAAAACTTTCGCCGTTTTTATCTTAAAGTATCGATGTTTTTCTATCATTCATGATTGTTTTCGATATTTGAGGTGATCTGACTGCTATGGTGTTTCAGGATTAAAATCAACAAAACTTGATCACAGTTAAAGCACACAGATTCAAGCAAAAGTGCGGTTACGACGTCTATAGTTGCTCTTCATCAAAGAGACCGACTGAATAGAGATGCATAACTCTGCAACATAATGCGATAGCCGATAAAAACGATAGCCGATATCAATAATAAGAGAGATAGGCAACCGTGCAGCTAGTGATCTAATTTCGGCTCATATTTTCTTTTGAGCGTTTTAGCCGCGATCGATCTTTGTCAATTGTAATCTTGAAACATCCTGGCAGTCAGATCACTTCAAACATCAAAAATAATCTCAAATGATAGAAAAATACCGATACTTTTTGATACAATCTACTAAATTTCTGCGCAAGATCATCTTTAGGTATTGTCAAGTGTGTTGGTTGATTCTCTATGGATAATGTAGAATCTCTACATGCGTGTATTCATCGTTGCAGCTCTGTAGGAAATCATAGCCATGTTTGTAAAAGATCATTCTAGAACGACCTCATTTCGAGTTCATCTATTTTATCAGATGTATTTTTATAGCAGCTAAGAGTGTGTGTTTACTCTAAGTGAATGATTTAATGATAAGCTCTGATTGTTGTATTGCTGTAGCGACAAAAAGTAGAGGAAGTCATAGCATGTATTCTGTAACTTGTGTGTCGTATGTTTAGTATTTGGTCGTAGTGGCGCCTATGTTTTAGTATTTCTCAGACAACATCAGGTTTAAACAGCTTTTTGTATATGTATCATTAGAATAGGTCAGTTAAGGTTATATGAATCTCCTGTTGATGGTACGTGTAATCCGGTACCATCTGTACAGGGGTCAGACCGACGGTGACTTAACTGTCAACCCTGTACATATGGGCAAGGTGAACAGAGCACCCTTACTGAATCAAAAACAACATCTGCATGAGCTATACCAGTGATGCACCGTGACAGCGTCTAAAGGGAGCAAATAAATTAATTCACCTATCAACCAGCCGCAGCAGCAGGATAGAAGTTCTAGCATTTATCGACCTGTTCTTGTCCACCGGATGCTATTTCATTTCTGTCGAGAGAGTGTATCTGATCCGGCAAAACTCAAAAATCAAAATTTCAACGTTAACCCGTAGCTCTCTGGAATAGATGGCTATTGTCACAATCAATCCATAACTAAAGACAGTCTTAGCCACCTCGACTGACTGCAAAAAAGAGTCACTAAAATTGATTAATAGAATATCATTATTTTGAATTGCGCACAGTCAAGGCGCTATATTGAAACCACCTTGCAAAAAAACCTAAATCTGGGATTTTTTTGCTGAAATCCTAGGTTATGTGACCAAACAGGGCATTGGTAGGTTGTACAACGATTTTACTGGCTCTGCTCAAATATTATACATGACAGCATTGATAGCGATAAGTGATACAACAAATAATAAAGTTATCAATTTAGTAGTAAAAGCCAAGCATGATTCTTGAGCAGGTTATTACATACAAACTCCATGAGTGCGAGCAAATATCTTTAGCCATGATTTCGTTCTCCTTTTAAAAAGGATTTACAAAGCTTTCATTGTAAGAATCCTCTAAGGAAGTTTGATTGCATCAAAGATATTGCCACGTCATGTGAAGGCCATATTGAAATGGCAGCTCCTTAATCTCTGCTAGTTATTAACTCTAAGCAAGCGCTATTATAATAAGCCCGAATGTCTTAACCAATGTAATGACTATTTGCCCAATGAATCATTGTATTCTGTGTAGATCAATGGTTAGGTTCGCCACTTTGATCTGGAGGTCCAGAGATCAAATCCAGCGCCCTGCAGATTTCTTATGGCGAGATTTTAATCACTATAACTGGACACAGGGTTTAATCACTATAACTGGACACAGGGTTTAATCACTATAACTGGACACAGGGTTTAATCACTATAACTGGACACAGGGTTTAATCACTATAACTGGACACAGGGTTTAATCACTATAACTGGACACAGGGTTTAATCACTATAACTGGACACAGGGTTTAATCACTATAACTGGACACAGGGTTTAATCACTATAACTGGACACAGGGTTTAATCACTATAACTGGACACAGGGTTTAATCACTATAACTGGACACAGGGTTTAATCACTATAACTGGACACAGGGTTTAATCACTATAACTGGACACAGGGTTTAATCACTATAACTGGACACAGGGTTTAATCACTATAACTGGACACAGGGTTTAATCACTATAACTGGACACAGGGTTTAATCACTATAACTGGACACAGGGTTTAATCACTATAACTGGACACAGGGTTTAATCACTATAACTGGACACAGGGTTTAATCACTATAACTGGACACAGGGTTTAATCACTATAACTGGACACAGGGTTTAATCACTATAACTGGACACAGGGTTTAATCACTATAACTGGACACAGGGTTTAATCACTATAACTGGACACAGGGTTTAACAAAAAGACAAGCATTGAGATTTATATATATAGATGTAGATGCGCAAAGCGCGGTAAAAAGTCATTCTAGAATGACCTCATTTCGAGTTCATCTGTTTTATCAGATGTCTTTTTATAGCAGTTTATAGGAGTTTGTGTTTACTCTAAGTGAATGGCTTAATGATAAGCTCTGAATTGTTGTATTGCTGTAGCGACAAGGAGCAGAGGAAGTCATAGCATGTATTCTGTAACTTGTGCGTCATTATTTTTCAGTATTTCCCAGGCAGCATGAGGTTTTAACTGCTTTTTGTATTCATAATCATTCAAATAGGTCAGTTCAGGTTATATGAACCTGCTGCCAGTGTAATCCGGTACCATCTGTATATGGGTTGGACCGGCGATTACTTATCATTCACTGCCTCGGATTGGCTGCGGATAGGCTTACGCTTCAGGTTTATGAAATAAATAATCAACTAAGATTGTAAATGTGCTGCGGAGAAGCCCCAGAATAGTGACTCCATTACTTCTTTTTTTCATGAAATTGTGCAGTTGACCAGCGTCCTCTGACATCCTTTTTGTATAGAGGAGGATTACACAAATACATCTGTCTTGTGTTATGCTCGGCCAGCATTGTTGACATATAGGATGCAATATTTGTTGTTCGTGTAAACATTTGCCACTTAACATGCCCAGAGCTAAATCTTTCTACGGCTGAAAGGTTTTGAAGTTTCAAGTGTTGTGTGGATTCATTGTGTTTAGGTTAACGTTCGCTGACCACAGGTATCTAATGGAACTGCTTTTAAATCTTGCTGCCAATTATGTCATCATGAAGTATTGTTACTGTACACGCATCCCTGTCACAGACATACGGGTGCTAGCCTACGTATTAATTGGCGTTTACTTTTAATAACAGATTCAATAGTCCGTGGTATAGTCTATATATTGTCAACATATAATGCCGTCACGGGAATGGCGAAATACACATTGCACATTGCATAGGCAAATACACATTGCACATTGCATAGGCAAATACACATTGCACATTGCATAGGCAAATACACATTGCACATTGCATAGGCAAATACACATTGCACATTGCATAGGCAAATACACATTGCACATTGCATAGGCAAATACACATTGCACATTGCATAGGCAAATACACATTGCACATTGCATAGGCAAATACACATTGCACATTGCATAGGCAAATACACAGTGCACATTGCATAGGCAAATACACAGTGCACATTGCATAGGCAAATACACATTGCACATTGCATAGGCAAATACACAGTGCACATTGCATAGGCAAATACACATTGCACATTGCATAGGCAAATACACAGTGCACATTGCATAGGCAAATACACATTGCACATTGCATAGGCAAATAAACATTGCACATTGCATAGGCAAATACACATTGCATAGGCAAATACACATTGCATAGGCAAATACACATTGCACATAGCATAGGCAAATACACATTGCACATTGCATAGGCAAATACACAGTGCACATTGCATAGGCAAATACACAGTGCACATTGCATAGGTTTTTGTCGATGCTCGACAAACTATCAAAAACACCTGACAGCTGTACACTTTCCCGATGTATTCGCGTTGCCCCATCGATGATGCCATTGGTTACGGCGCGAATAGTCTACTAATAAACGTCGAGAGGACAACTCCGACATACGGCAATATAGTGATGAACTAGCCTTTAGGGCAAAGCTCACCCTCAACTTGATGAGATTAATGATGTCAAATTGAGTGTAATAAGTTAGCATTAGTTTTTTTCTGTTTAAAGGGTCAAAGGAGTGAGTTAGGAAGGATTTTAGAACGGATTAGGGAATTCACATGTATTTTATGCTTCGTATAATGTAAAATTCCTCAACGTAAATATTCTCACTAAGGATTATTTAAGTTGTAGGGACTTCTGCTGTAGCTGTCAGCTGTAAAAGCTGTACTGTGTACTCTGGCAATCGTGCCGTGGAAAAGAGTTCTGTCAATCTCGAAGTGTACTTAATGAAAGAATGCATCTAGTTTGGCATTCTGAATGTACGACCTTTTAAACTCAAATTCCATCATTTTGCCACCAGCTTTGGTTTACTGGCTGTTATGATCTCGCTCATTTTTTATTAGGTATGGTACGAGGAAGGGAACACCGGGTCAGGTGGTAAAAAGCACCAGAAACTCTATATAAGCGCAACGAATGAGGCCATGAGACAGGACTGGATCAGTGCCATTCGGGAAGGTGAGATCTATCGCTCTAGTTTTCTAGATACCGCTCTAGTTTTCTAGATACCGCTCTAGTTTTCTAGATACCGCTCTAGTTTTCTAGATACCGCTCTAATTTTCTAGATACCGCTCTAGTTTTCTAGGTACCGCTCTAGTTTTCTAGATACCGCTCTAGTTTTCTAGATACTGCTCTAGTTTTCTAGATACCGCTCTAGTTTTCTAGATACCGCTGTAGTTTTTTAGATACCACTCTAGTTTTCTAGATACCACTCTAGTTTTCTTGATACTGCTCTAGTTTTTTAGATACCGCTCTAGTTTTAACACTGTGACATTCCTTGGGGTTTGATCCTTGAAGATTGGGTATATAACAGTTGTGGCTATCATAAAGCAGTATCTATTACCGTACTAGCATATAGTCATAAAGGTAATGTGTAAGCCAAATTCTTAACTCAGGCATGACTGCTTTGGAGAGGATGTTTTCAGCTCACGGGCTAAATAACGGGTAAGCACACTTTATCCAGTTGTTAAGCATCTAGTTCAAAGCTGGCGTTTCAGTGGCGTGTATTTTGCTCTAATCATGAGGCATTTCTTGATAAACAATTTATAATTTCTTGACAACAGTGGCGCAGGCCATTCGCAAGCATGAAATGTTGTGGTTATAGCATTATGCTGTAACCATGTCTGATGTCATTGCATTCGTCACTAAAGAGATTTTCACGTTGTTATGATGTGATATAAGTCTGTTTGTCTCGTTGCCTATCAATATTAGAAATATTATATTAATATTTTCACTAATGCAACTGTTTGAAAATTTACAGTTAATTCATCTTCTGTTGTTTTTGTCACACTTGTTTAACTAAATAGTAGAACAAAACAGTGCATGCAAAGACTACCATTTGTAGCTGCACTAGTAATATATGAACAGCTAATTTTGTTTACTACACAGTGTTTACTTATATAAAATATTGTGTAGACAACAGTCAAATATGTAGTTGGCAGCATTTGTAGACAGTGGTGCAAAGGGATCTAACAGGGGAGACAAATCCAAATTGTTTTTGACACATATCCAGGTATGAAAAATCTTTTCAGATGTGAAGTTTGTAGAGTTCTCATGTCATGCCTGTAAGGCTAACAATTACAACTATAACTCCGTTTCATATGTTGTCATATTTATTAGCCGTCGACATGGATGACTCATGTAGCTATTACAGCGCGCAGCATGAGTGCAAATGGGATATAGCTTGTAGCAAGTGAAACAATCGAATATTTCCTACTCCATTCATTAAACGACGCTTTGTAATATGTGTTTTCCGGACAAAAAGTTTCCTTCGAGATTAAATTCACCGTGTTTTCATACAATTCTGGTGGCATTTTCGGTTTTTTTTGTTTGCCCAATGTTTTTTCTCAAATACTCGATTTTTTCACCTGAGTATAGAGCTCGATAGAAACAGCATTTTATAGGCCCCAGATATTGATGGGTTTTTAATTAGTGATAATTCGAAAACCCAATTAGAAAGAAAATTGAAAATTTGGTATCTAATCAAAATAAATGAACCTTAAAAGGGTATTTTGGAAAATCCTAAACTTTTCAAATATCCGCGCCGTGCTGCGTTCTGCATGTGTTTTATTGTTGATAGTGAGCAAAAGTTTGTTCAGCCTCTTTGACCGAGGATGACATCAGGTTGTACCTGGATTGCTTTTATTTATCCGGGATTGAAGCGCCACTCGATTGCCACTTGAATCTGCTCAGTGATACAATAAAGTTACCTCCCATGTAGTTTAGCGTAAGTCATGGCTGCGGGACTGATGTTTAGTATTGATGGTTATATGAGTGTATCAATATCCTGCAACACTTTGACAGTGTTGTCTTACTGGCCCACGTTCCGTGAGTGTTATGCTATGTACACCTTTGCTCAGTTACTAGAAAAAATGAGAACATCGCAGTAAATTATTTTGAAAATCACTGAAAAGGTCAACACAAAATAGTATGGTACTTTTGAGGTCCTTATACTTATTGTCAGAGCTCAGCCTAGTGCAAACAACAGGTTTGGGTTTAGTTCCCAAAAAAGGCCATTGTTGGTGACAGGTATGACATCCAACCTTAGATTGCTCTATGCAATTGGGTATGTCTCCAGTCGTCGAGGTTTCCTTCCTACTGAACTCAGACATGTCCAGTGAAGTTCATCGGGCCATTGTTGGTGCAATAATGTCTTGAAAGCATACGCAGCCTCAGCTTGTAGTAGGCAGACACACTCCATCTACGAGGGGTTGCTCACCCACTCAATTGGGGTACACCTAGTCCAGCGGTCGGCAACCTTTTCCACTCAAAGGGCCACTTGGACCCATTTTCTACAGGAAAGAACGCAGTGGGAGCCACAAACCCCCTTTCATATTTCAAATTAAAAAATAAACACCACATGTAACTTTTTTGTTTAGCTTTTAATGTTTTTATACAATGTTCACATCATAAAACGTAAAGTTGTGGCATGTATGATTTACCTGCTGAGAAAACAGAATTACACTTTTGCAAAGAACAATAAAATAATTTCAAGGGTTTTATTGGTGCATAACTTGTTATTAAGTGTACTACTTGTATTAGTGTTGTTGTTTGTCAGTAGTGTTGGTGACGATATTGCCGACCTAAGTGGCTGGCCAGCCTAAAGCCTGGTTCCCATATCGATTGCGAGACAAAACGCTGCGGCGCTAGGCTCGGCGGGATCTGTTCACATAAAAGCCACATCGTTAATAATATCGTAAACATAATTGCGTAATCAAATAAAATGTTCGCTCGCCATACCGTTCCTATAATGGTGACCTTTACCCGTACAGTGCATTTCGGGACGGTTTTGCCTGCGGCCGTTTGCGAAATTTGAACAGCGCTAAACTATTGCGATGCCGCCGGCAACTACCGGCGGTCCTCGGCCGCAACTACCTGGCGCATACGTTCCCATTTCATCACTAATAGCCTGCGGCGTATCGCCGGTGCTTTGCGACGTATATGGGAACCAGGCTTTACTAGATTTCTAATTGTTTAATTAACCCAGTTCGTTGACATAGTATCAGAAGGTATCTCGTAGCGGTCTGGCCTTCCGCGCGAATCCGTTAGTACGTTTTTTGGTACTTTTATGTTACAGTCACGTGACGATCATGTGATAAGGTACTAATAATACAACATAATGTAAATAATGACGCATAGCAAGCGACAATGTTTGATTTACCACCATACTTACAATTTTTAAAATTATGTTTCAAAATCTAGTGACAAAATTTCTATATTTTTATGAGTTACTTGGCATATGGTGATAAGAGGTGAAAATTCCAAAGTCAGAGGTGACGCAGCGAAGGCATGAAAAAGCCGCATGCGGCTCCAGAGCCACAGGTTGCCGACCCCTGACCTAGTCGGTATATTTCCGATCCGCCATATCATCTCCGCATCATCTCCGATATCATATATCCGCAGATCAGCCGATCCGCAAGTTAGCCGCATCATGGAAACAGCATAAATCCGCAAGTTAACTGAGTTTTGTGATTTGCAAAACATTATCGAATCCATCATGCTTGCGAATAATGCGCATTAAAATACCGTGCCAGCTAATCAATTTTAAACATTTTCAATACTTCCGTCATCTATTCTCGATCGAGTTTCATGCGTTTGTGTCGCTATCTCGTGCGCCGCTAGTTATTAACTTATAGCGTACAATTCCTTACCTTTTTTCAACAAGGTGCCGGAGTCGAACTGCATCATGCGAATACCCATATAAACACTCTCATGGTAACACAACTTGGGCACAACTCCACATCCCCATGATGTGCTTCATACTCGTCATGGAAACAGTTCATGTAGTAAAAGCATGGACCAAACAAATTGTGACAAACAATAGATGGAAAACATTACACAACTAAGTACTGAAAACTTAGGAACTTTTCTGATGAATTCTTTAATATAATAGAAGCTATATCCATCTGTCGAAAGCCATAATTAGAGATTAAGGATTAGAGAATAAAAGATTGCTTGGTATGGGATTTGAACTCATGACATTAAGCTTAATAGATTGACACTCTAAAACCTGCTTTCTAGTATTTTAGAATAATTGTGCACATATTTATTCTCTTTAACTTATCCGCACACCTGATTATCTCCCCCCCCCCCCCCCCCCCCCGCACACTAGACTGTCAGGCTACTAGTATATATAATAGAGATACTAATACAGTAGATGCTCATATAACGTGTACCTCTTATATAATAAATTCCAGATAATGTAAAGAATTTATATGAAGTTCTTGCTTCGTGGCGAGTTCTCTAATTTGATTTGAATGATAACTTATTGCATACTCGTCATGGAAACAGATTCAAATGACATACCTTCCAGTTCGGGAAGTGAGATAATTACGGTATCGTATGATTATAGCGTGTGAGGTCGCGTGGTAATCCAGACTGGGGATTGACGCATACGCGTGTGGATGTGTCATTAAAAACAGTCACCTGAGATCTTCATAAATGAGTATTTAGTTAGCGGTAACTAAACTCTTGCACGATTACAAACATATTTGATTACAAAGGTGTTTAGGATTCATTCGGTCATAAATAGGATAATTACCGTATTGTTGGTCACATATCACTGAATGTGGGGGATAGAGGATAACATGTAGTTTATTGATGTACATAAACTCGGTGAATACTCATTGCACACTCTAATCCATAAAAACCTTTTTTGCTATTTTCTCACTCTTATAGGGAATGCATACGTAATCCAAAAACATCCTTATTCGGCGCGTAACTTCCTGTCGCAACGTGCTAGATGTAAATTCCTGTGCTAGATGTACATCTAGCACAGGTTCTACCAAAACTTGCTAAATGAGTACAAAGCTTCAGGTACAAAGCATTGACTTGTGTGTTTCACTGTTTCCATGATTCGGTTTATCTACAAGATGGAAACCGCCCAAACCTGCAAGGTCAGCTAGTTTTGTTACTTGCAAATGTTTACTGAATGTTTCATGCCTGCGAAAGATAAAAACGACACTTGGGAATGTTGTGCAATAGATTGCCATGCAAGCGTTATACATGTTTTGCATGGCAATCTAGATTGCCATGCAAGCTATTGCATTTTAAGCATTTTCATACTTCAGACGTTACTCCATCGGAAGTGCGCTGCTAAACGATACAAGAGTGCACCGCTACAACTTCTAAAATAGAATTTCGTATCTTTTTTAACGAGGCGTTTGAATCAATCCACATCACAAGAACACCCATTGAAAAGCTTATCACGCGAAAATTAGATGTGTGACAAATTCCAAATTTGCCCCATCCACACATTGAAAACATGTATAACGCTTTTTGTCGAACATCAGTGCGACAGTATCGTCACCAGCGGAGGGAGGGACACAGCACTGTTTCTAAAAGCTCGTCCTTAATTTTAGAAACAAGTTCCATTTTACCATTCAATGACAGCAGCAATTTTATGCAGTTACATATGCTCTTCTCAATATCATTCTATCACACCTCTACAACCACGTGAGAGTCATAGTTAATGGCTAACTGTTGCCTTTTTTTCTTTGTTTTATTATTGTTGTATGGCCTAATTTAAAAAACATTTCTATTTATGAAATGAAATTATTGCCAATAAAGTTCTAAATATACATATAGTTGTCGTGCTTTGGTTGTAGCCATATTTAGACAGTTTAGAAACCTTACAAATAATCAATTGCCGTTAACAAAGCTATGGAATGCTACATCACGCGCCGTGATGCAAGTTGTCTAACGCTGCGAATAGGCAAATCTACTGTATGAATATTTAAGCAAGCTTCCCGTATTTATTTGTTTCTCGAGAGAAATCATTTGAATCATTTCCTATAAACAGATATCAGGAAGTTTGTTTATACTTTTAAGTGATGAAATGTGTTCTGAAATTGCTAATTATAGTTTTGATTGGTAGCGTGTGCTCTTTGTTTTACATATTATCTGATACTCATGAAGTTATCACATTGAGTCACTTCTATGTACGGAACCGACTGTCCAACATGTCAGGGAAATTTATGAATGTGTGACAAAACTGATTACTTCATTTTATTAATAAGCAACGTTCAGTAAGCCTGACGTTCATTGAACCATCGGCTTCATTTGAAGTCACCTGTTATAGCATGTCATTTGAAGTCACCTGTTATAGCATGTCATTTAATATTGACTTGAACACCATCTACAGTCCTAAGTTTGGAAATTTTAATCAGTTAATGTTTATGTTCATGTTAATCATCTCTTATAAAAATGTATTTTTTAGCAATCCTGTATGGACGGTTTTGGCTGTAAGCTGCTTCCTTGTCAGGGGCGTCCTTGTTGTGTAGTAGAGAATTTTGAAAGTCAGTCCAAAAAGCAAATGCATAACTTGTCAGAATAGTCGATTATGTTAAAAATACCAGTTAAACTTTGAGTTTTCGAGATGACAAGTAAAAAAGGACATGTACATGTCATTAGAGTTCACGATATACATTCACATTGCTTCACATTTCTTTAAAGGTTTACTTGCAACAAAATTCACATTACAGTGATTTGGTATCAAAAGATTCACCATGTCTTACTCTGTTGCGTTGTAGGTGCCACATATGTGGAAATGTGATTACAAGCTCTTAAAAGCTCAAAAACGAAAAGCCGCCGTAGATTGGAATCTCTTTATTTCTCTGACGTAGTCATGAAATTTGGTTATCTTCTTGTCACGTGATGTTCTCCCGTGAATTGAAAGGGCAATAAAAAGCTCAATATAAAACTTATCGTAGAACTAGTTTATGACAAACACTTCGGCTTTTACCGAAGACCCCGTATCAAATATAGATGCTCGCTACTTTACAGTTTTGTTTCGGTTTGGTCTAATTGGCAAGTCGTAATCTGATCATGTGACCCAATACTTCGCAAATAATTTCTGCAGCACTTTTCGATTATCACAGGTGACCAACAGGCTCGTCATGATTATCAGACAATGATATGTACTCCTTCAAGCTAAGGCTAAAAAATTAAATGAATTTTTACGGTAAGTTATAAGATATCACTGCTAAAAGTGACAGCATTAAAATGACGATGAAACAGACGCGTAAGTACAATAGACATGGTTTTATTGAATGCGTGAAATATATTTGTGAAATATTTCGACGAATAAGGTTGCATGAAAGTGTAAACAGAAACCATCTAACAAAGCTACGTCACATTTGAACCGTTTTGGAAAGAGAATCCAAACTATGGCGGTCTTGTGTAGCTGCAATTCACTGTTCGTTTTTGAGCTTTTAAGAGCTTGTAATCACGTTCCCACATATTTTGCACATACAACACAACAGAGTAAAACATGGTGAGTCTTTTGATATCAAATAACTGTAATGTGAATTTTGTTGCAAGTCAACCTTTAATAAAGTGCTGATTCAAGGTCTGTCCGCACACAAACTGACGATATATGTTCATTGCCTAGCCAGAGCGGTGGCGATGCCTCGATAAGGCTTTGTCGATGTGTCCTGTCAAAATGACCATGTTAGTCCAATACGGCAGAAATAAAACTGATGCTTTGTGGTTGGCTGAAATAATTGATTCTACTCTGCACATCAGCTGTGTGTTTTGTCGATATGTGCAGTCAGGGTTTCTTATAAAGCGATGCTTTATGTCATGGATCTTTCGCATGAGGACATCATTGCCATTGTCTTAGCAGCTACATGGGCCTATGGTTTCTTCAATGTTATTTTTTCAAAAATCATTACAGAGAAAATCAAGGTACGAGCAGCATTTTGAGCAATTTTCTTCATTGTGATACGAGCAATCTTTGAGATACGAGTAATCTTTGAGATACGAATAATCTTTGAGATACGAGTAATCTTTGAGATACGAGTAATCTTTGAGATACGAGTAATCTTTGAGATACGAG
Organism: Watersipora subatra; assembly: GCF_963576615.1. Classification (NCBI taxonomy): domain Eukaryota; kingdom Metazoa; phylum Bryozoa; class Gymnolaemata; order Cheilostomatida; family Watersiporidae; genus Watersipora; species Watersipora subatra. Next base: position 44,355,847 of record NC_088717.1, read on the forward strand.
TAATCTTTGAGGTACGAGTAATCTTTGAGATACGAGCAATCTTTGAGATACGAATAATCTTTGAGATACGATTAATCTTTGAGATACGAGTAATCTTTGAGGTACGAGTAATCTTTGAGATACGAGTAATCTTTGAGATACGAGCACTCTTTGAGATACGAATAATCTTTAAGATACGAGTAATCTTTGAGATACGAGTAATCTTTGAGATACGAATAATCTTTGAGATACGAATAATCTTTGAGGTGCAGGTGCAGCCCCCTTCATTCCGCACACTACACATGGTCAGTTTGCAATTTATGTGAATATACTTGCTTCTGATCATTTGTGTCAGCAACAACAGTAAGGGTAAAAAGCTGACTACCTTTTGGCAATGCTCTCCTGGATTACACCCTCATGTGGTTTACGCCAAGTGAATCCTGCTTACACATACGCGTTGGTTTTGAGATTGCTACTTTTAAGAAAAGTCAATGGATTGTGCTGTAATAATGATAAAGAGCAGAAAACTCAATAAGAACTGTTCTTTGAACTTTTGCCTATCTCCTCCACCAGATACCATGGGCACCGGTTTCTTTCCGCATTATTTTTTAGATCTCATACCTTTTGAGAGCCTCGGCTTAAGGTTTGTCTGATATTTGTCATAAAAACATATGTACAGTGCACCCTCGGGTTATGACGTCCCTGTCGACGTTTTTTGCCTTAGGATGTGGAATACGATTTTGTTCACCCCGTTCTTATGACATTTTTTGCCATTCGACATCAGTAAAAAATGTCCCGAAATTCAAATCTGGTGGTCGATGCTAAATATGTCGGAATAATGAAGATGCCAACATGCTGTTCGTCCAAATCCTTCCCATAACGCCTAAAAGAGATACGCTTCTCTCTCTTAGCTCAGCATTCTTCGTGTTTCATAAATGCTTGATAGTGCAGGAGTGAAATGGAAACTAGTGAAAGTAAGGGAAAGTTAAAATTTATTATGTATTTCACCATTTAATATAATATTTACTATAAAATTAAATTCATTAATTACATATATAACTTCATTCAATATAATAGAAATAGAATGTAAATTCATTCATATAACTACATAAATAACTTTAATTTGTTTGCCGTGGGTCCTAAGATTAACAATGACTTTAAAGGAAGAAGTAAGAATCATAATCATAAGCAGTTCATAACTACTGAATACACTAAAGCTACTGTAGGTAACTATAGTTACTAAGGTTAATATACTATTTTATTACTAATATTAGTATGTGCAGTATGTTGGCCTATATAAAATTGGGATGTTTTTGAGCAGGGCATGTTCGCATTATAGAATTACTATGGGACACGTGTCATTGTTGATGTTAATTAAATTTCTTTACCCCTCTATACAACATTTCCACCTTACGATGCCAACACTGGAAAAAATTAAAATTGTATGGCAAGAGTCTACTGTATTACATGCAGGAATCTCACACCAATCAGAAATGATTAAGTTGTTATACTGCTTCCCTGACATCGACAATCTGTAGCAGGTTGTTTGACAAAAATGTAAGTAGAACTGCGGATAAAAGTAATTGGAAATTGACTATATAAGAGACGAATTCCTGTAGGATTTGGTATTATTTTCAACTGATATGACTGCTGTCTCCTCTTTAGTCAATCCGATTCATTGGACATTGGTCATATGGTTAGTAGCTCTTTTCTCACGCTCGGATTGCATGTATCAATATAATTATCTTGTCTTATGTTGCATGATATACATTGATATACCGTAATTTGTTAGCTCGGAATCTATCAACCAACTTTCATTACATATTTGCAAGTTAGTTTAGATGCCTTTTGCACACGCAGATCTGCTCAATTCATTGACTGTCTCTTTAGCTAGTCTACATTGTTATTTTCATCAACAAGTCAATCAATGTCATGAATTGCCCAACTACCAACATTTTGGCCTTAAAATGTTGACATGCCGACACATTGTCATCTATATTTCTGGTAACAATGCGTATAACAAACTTGTGCATTTAGCCCGTTCACTGCCAGACGGCAGCTTATGCTAATTCTATGATCGACTGCATTTCGCACTTTTGCGAAATTTACTGTGGTTATGTAGTACCTGAATATTAATGATTTGTGACAATATAACCAATGATCATTAGTTGTTCTAAAGCATTAAAAGTGTTGTCTGAATAATTCCCTGAAATATTAGCTTATATTCGTAACACAAATTATAGTCTGTGATCAAAACAATTCAAGTCAATAACAAATTTTTTTGACAATCAAACTTTTTAGTTATAATATGGCTTCCGCAAGCATCTTCTGTGTTAGAAACAGATTAGCTTTTGTTGATGACATTATAGCCGATTCAGATTCAGAATTAATTGAATACTCAGACAACGAAAGTGACAGCGCTGACTCAGGGATGTGGTGCTGCAAGCAATAGTTTTGTAAGAGTAAGGAATATTATTGTAGATAATCGTTATAACTTCGTAGCGATCGTAGCTTCACATAGCTTTAGCAATGCACATACTAATAGGTACATTTAATTTTTTGCTTAGCTCTGTTTGTTAACATAGTTGCAACATAAAATAGATAACAAAAAGTTTCTAGATAGAGTTTGAAATTGAAAAAGTTATATACATATCATGCAGCCAGATCGGCAATTTTTCAGTAAAATGGCTGGCAGTAGCTAACGGCTGGCCAAAAGCTAAATTTGTACTTGGATTGCAGTGAAAGAGTTAAGCTTGGTTAACCAGGAAACAGTTATGGGTTATTCTTATCATGTTTTGTTGTATCACTCTTTCAGCTTCTTTGGCTCAGGGAGCAGACTTCTCCGTAAAATTTCACCCATCGGTCTGGACACCGAAGAGCTCAGAGTTTCAGTGTTGTCAATTAGCTAATAAAGATGCCCCGGGTTGTACATTTCCTCACGCTTCCGCCCTCAAACCTGGTGAGTAATGGTGTGCCTGTAGAATGTTTCATAGACGCATTCGTTGATGGTGCGGTGCTGAAGTAGGTGCAGTGCTGAAGTAGGTGCAGTGCTGAGGTAGGTGCAGTGCTGAGGTAGGTGCAGTGCTGAAGTAGGTGCCGTGCTGAGGTAGGTACAGTGTTAAGGTAGGTACAGTGCTGAGGTAGGTACAGTGCTGAGGTAGGTGCGGTGCTGAGGTAGGTGCGGTGCTGAGGTAGGTACAGTGCTGAAGTAGGTACATTGTTAAGGTAGGTGCAGTGCTGAAGTAGGTACATTGTTAAGGTAGGTAAAGTGCTGAGGTAGGTACATTGTTAAGGTAGGTACAGTGCTGAGGTAGGTGCGGTGCTGAGGTAGGTGCAGTGCTGAGGCAGGTGCGGTGCTGAGGTAGGTGCGGTGCTGAAGTAGGTGTGGTGCTGAAGTAGGTACAGTGTTAAGGTAGGTGCAGTGCTGAGGTAGGTACAGTGCTGAGGTAGGTGCAGTGCTGAGGTAGGCACAGTGTTAAGGTAGGTGCAATGCTGAGGTAGGTACAGTGCTGAGGTAGGTACAGTGCTGAGGTAGGTACAGTGCTGAGGTAGGTACAGTGCTGAGGTAGGTGCAGTGCTGAGGTAGGTACAGTGCTGAGGTAGGTGCAGTGCTGAGGTAGGCACAGTGTTAAGGTAGGTGCAATGCTGAGGTAGGTACAGTGCTGAGGTAGGTACAGTGCTGAGGTAGGTACAGTGCTGAGGTAGGTACAGTGCTGAGGTAGGTGCAGTGCTGAGGTAGGTACAGTGCTGAGGTAGGTGCAGTGCTGAGGTAGGTGCAGTGCTGAGGTAGGTGCAGTGCTGAAGTAGGTACAGTGTTAAGGTAGGTGCAGTTCTGAGGTAGGTGCAGTTCTGAGGTAGGTGCAGTGCTGAGGGGTGGTAGTTATGTGGGTCACTCAGGCTTCTGTAAGCTAAAAAGCTCGAAACCGATACAATATGATCCTGTTGCTAAATGATAATTTCTTCTCTACACTATATAGTTTAGAGTACATATTTGTTTGCTGGTGTTTATCCTTTATCACATGTTTAACCTTTTCGATATTTCAGTGGTGCCAGGCGGCAGCAACCCTCCTTCTCCTAATCCAGCTCGAAAATCTCCTACACACGCTCGCCGAGTAAGTCCACAACCTGTAATACCCAGAACTTCACCCACCCCAGCTCCTCGAATTGACACACATGCCAGCACCAATCCGGATCCACCTATTGGCGAACTTATCCACTTACAACAGGTAAGTGCTGTCAAAGTGGTTATTCCAGACTGAGCTTACCCCAACCGTAGTTTTTTATGGTTTTCCCTGGCTCATATGTGAAGTAACTCACGGGAGGATAATGAGCTTTTAAAGATGGAAGCGGGCAGAGTATTGAGGAATGGTTTAAATTCTATGGTGCACACTAAACTGTATCTATATATCTCAGTACATGTCTTTATTGGCCCTGTGTCCAGTTACTGCAGGATGAAAATCTAGCAATGAGATTGCCGCTTTGCACAGGATTTGGTCTCAGTACCTCAGGTCCAAAGACCAGCGATCTAAACCACTACACTACGATTGTTCAACTGACTGTGGTGCTGAATTATTGTGATTACATTAATTACATCGGTTAAAATACTCAACACTTAAAGCACTTACGGCTATTTACTAGCACAGTTGATCTTTACTCGTTATGTGTTTAATGTTTAATAATCATTACGTGACACGTAACGATTATTAAGCTGGCTTGAAACATGGCTATTGTTTGGTAAAGATTTAGACTGCTAGCCTACAAGGTAAGTTACTCAAATTCATTGTGTAATTATTTTAATACCCGTACAACGTCCAGCATTCAACTGGTTTGGTATAAAGTACAGATGCTTCATATCGGTTAAATGGCTTAGGTAATAAATCAATGCTGTAGATTGCTATTTGAAGTAAAAAATATAATAATCGAATTTTTATTGCTCTTGCTTGTTTTGCCTAAAGAGCCTTTTTACTAGCAAAAATACTTGACACAATCTCCATTTTCTCACAATAAGAGCGTGTGATCTCCAGCTTTATGCTGCCATCACTGTCTTCTCTCTAGTTGAAAATTTCACACTTTGAGAAAAGGTGTATCTAGGGTGTCTGAAAACACTCTTGGTTCAATTAATCAACCTGAACCTTTTTCTTTTTTAATTAATAACACGTTTGCGTTCTAAACCTGTTTCTCGTCTCAGCCTATATCTAATAGCCCTCATTACTATGTTTTTATGAACTGTTTCCATGCGGTTCCTTGAGTTTTGGTCTGCAATATTGGATCACAGCTATAAATCTTTTTGGGGTATGCATGAACAAATATTTATCATTGAATAAGAACAGACAATAAGCAATCGTTTACTCCTGAGTTTGTCTGTAAACTTTAGAGTTGTCCTCTCCACGCTTCTTTCATTAATATGCTAGCTAAAATTTGATAACTCCATGGATCAGAAAATGCTCAATCCAATAAAAGACTTAGGGTATTCATCGATTTTGTCAGCCAGGGTTGGAACGATGGCAAAAACTGCGATTAAATTACTAAGTAATAGGTAGTTCAAAATTGCATTAATAAATAAATTAATTAATTAATTTCAGGTTTGTAAACTTGCCTTAATACTTACATCAGCAAATTAAGTTTGGTATACCACAAATTAAATATTAAGTTAATAAATATATGTGATAAGTAAATGCAATGATAATTAAAATATTGAATTAAATGATTAAATTGGATTATGCATTAAATTACTAAGTTAGTTTGTCAAATAAGCGCATTAACGTACCTAAGAATTTTGTATTAAATCAAATTTGTAATTAATAATTTAATGACTAATTAATTGGTTAACTAGTAATCCTTAATTATTAATTGACCAAAACCCTGTCAATGATCATAGTCCACAATAATTAACCATTTACAAAGATACAAACAAGACCTCCGCGGTTTGTTTATCATGCCTCATTGCGTACCCCGTCAATCCCAAACCTACTGAAATTCTTCAACAACTGTAAAGGCTGCACGATTGACATTAGATACTATACTGAGGAAAGTTTTTCTCGTGTATTATGAAATCGTAGTTGTCTGCACTATTGAATGATAATTCCTGTATTTTTTTAACCTAGTCTTTGAAGACTATATTTCAAGGTCATATGAATGTTACCTCACCATTTTATGACATAATCTGTTAAAGGTTGTCTAGTGGACATGATTTCGAACATTTTATCTGATAAGCTTTTCATTATATGAAAGCATTAGAGTATCGCTGCAACTTTTTTACTAAAGTTATCTTTGCTTAATGCATTCTTGTAGGCATTTGTTATAGACAGAAAAAACTAATATTCAATGGACACCCAATGAGTTATTTGCATTTTTTGCAACACTTGCTAATATTCATAGAATTTCAAACTCACTTGTTAGGGCTTTTCGTGTTAACTGTAGGCCGTTGCTAGGTGACTTGTAATGCTTCTATTACTGGCATTCTAGCTAGATAATTGCTTTCTTCACAGAGCTTTGGTCCTCCCACTTCTCCTGCCCCGACTCCTCCGAGTACCCTTTCAAAGAAGAAGTATGTTACAGTGCTCTTTAGTTATGACAGCCAGAATCCGGAAGACTTGACCATAGTTAAGGTACATAGTCTAATCTTTCTTCTTAAGCTTTCTGAGCTTCTTTAGTTTCATGGGTGTTTTGCTGGATAGTCAATATCCAGTTACTTTTATTCGAGAAATTTTAAATGAATGTTATGTCATTTTTACAAGCTTTGCAGTGACGGACTCGATGCTATTAATATAAATTAATATTTTATAATATATATATATGATTTATATGTATAATATATATTAAATATATAAATACATATATAATTTATATATATAATATTAGTAAAAATTTATACAGTAGAAACTCTATTACGAAAGAGTCCGCATATAAAATTTCCAGGTTACGAAACGTCTTTTCGTAGAAATGTTGTTTCAGATAACGAATGATGCTTCTAAATATCAAAAGAGCTGTTGGCCGTTTAAGCAAATGGGCAGTTTGGTTCAAAAGTGGCATACCTGAGCTGCTGTGCCATTGGCTGACGTCCAGCAACTTTCTGCTATCCCATTGGCTCGTTTGTTCCTGCTGCTATGTACAATGTGTCTCACTTAGTTTAAGCTGCGAGCAAAATTCAGTAACCATTTCGCCTAATCACTCGATGCCAAAAGTAAATAAACACATCGTTCGCCGGTTTCATTCGTTGCTTATCTGTTTTTTCTTTTTTCCATATGTTCTTTTCTAATTATTATATAGTAGTATAATTCTAACATGTATTTATTACAGGTTTTAATAGTTACAATTTATACAAATATCATGTCCGAGTTTGATGGGGGGCTCGAACGGATTGAGACATTTGGGCATTTAGGCATTTATAGGGTAAAACGTTTTCTTACTTACGAATTTTTCTACTTATGAAGTGGCTTCTGGGAGAAATTCATTTCATAAGTAGAGTTTCTACTCGTGAGTCAGTCTATAAGTATAGTAGAGTTTCTACTCGTGAGTCAGTCTATAAGTATAGTAGAGTTTCTACTCGTGAGTCAGTCTATAACGAGGAAACTAAAATCTATCTTTTGCTATAAATCTATTTCGTTCTAGAGAACAAGACTCGGGAGCACTTCAAACGGTGTAGCAGGAGTTTTATCTGTAGTATTACATATAAATAAACTAGGAGCTACCATTACCTAGTGGTCTAGAGTGCCTGCAGTCTGAAAAACAGATTATATTACCAGAATAGGCGACTGATGGTGGTAGGAAGGACATAAGGTCTCAAATTATTCTTCTCACAAAGGCGATAAGGCAAATGAGTTTGCATTGTCACCTGGATTCAGGGCTGCAGCTGGTTTTTAATTGAATAAGATCATTGTGTTTAAATAAACTGCATCTCCATAGAAGAATGACTAGCTAATCTCAGACCATGAGTAGATTACTGAAGGTTGGATTTATAGCGACAGACCCTACATTTTCGAGCCCATGCTTTCAACTTGAGCAATGTTCTTACTTAGTTACTTCACAAGTGTTAAACAATTGACAATAATAATTAAATTGTTTTGTCATCTTATATTACAATCAACTTATAATACTGTACTGCGATGATATACATGAGAGCTATCGAATTTGCTGCTTCAATGTATAAGTCTCAGTGTTTGTCTTTTTCCCCTTTCATTAAACTTTGTGTCCGGTTATAGCAATTACAGTCTAGCGATGAAAAATCCACATGGCACTGAATTTGATCTCGAGACCTTCAGATCCAGAGGCGGCAAACTTAATCATTAAGCTACACGAAATACAACGGATGTGTTGGGCAAATAGTCATAACGGTCATTACGATACCCACCCTAAAACCACCTGCTTGGGGTTAATAAATAGCACTATTAACTATTAGATGTAACAATTGTTAAAAGTTGACTTGCAACAAAATTCACTTTACAGTTATTTGGTATCAAAAGATTCACCATGTCTTACTCTGTTGTGTTGTAGGTACCAAATATGTGGAAATGTGATTACAAGCTCTTAAAAGCTCAAAAATGAACAGCCACTGTAGATTGGAATATCTTTATTTCGATGACGTAACCACGAAATTTGGTTATCGTCTTGTCACGTATGTTCTCACGTGAATTGAAAGGCCAATAAAAAGCTCAATATAAAACTTATCATAGTACTAGTTTATGACAAACACTTCGGGTTTCACAGAAGACCCCGTATCAAATATAGATGCTCGCTACTTTACAGTTTTGTTTCGGCATTATTCAATCGTCAAGTCGTAATCTGATCATGTGACCCAATACTTCGAAAATAATTTCTGCAGCACTTTTCGATTATCACAGGTGTCCAACAGGCTCGTCATGATTATCAGACAATGATATGTACTCCTTCGAGCTAAGGTTAAAAAGTTTAACAATTTTTTACGGTAAGTTATAAGATATCAGTGCTAAACGCGACAGCATTACAATGACGATAAAACAGACGTGTAAGAACAATAGACATAGTTTTATTGAATGGGTGAAGTATATTTGTGAAAATATTTCGACGAATAAGGTTGCAAGAAAGTGTAAACATAAACCATCTCTCACAACTACATCACGTTTGGGCCGTTTTGGAAAGAGAATCCAAACTACGGCGGTCTCGTGTGGCTGCGATTTCCTGTTCATTTTTGAGCTTTTAAGAGCTTGTAATCACCTTTCCACTTATTTTGCACCTACAACACAACAGAGTAAGACATGGTGAATCTTTTCATATCAAATAACGGTAATGTGAATTTTGTTACAAGTTAACCTTTAAGCTGGTCCAAAACGCAGGTATTGTTTCTGTAAATATTTTAATAGAGATCTAACTTTCCAGGTAAGTTACTCAAGTTCATTAGGTAATGATTCTATTACTCATGTAACACTGGGTATTCAGCTAGTATATAGTAAAAAAACTTTTCATCACTTCACAGTTTGACAGCCTGGAAGTCAAAACACATAGCACATTTGTGAAGATGGTTGGCTAATAGTATTACAAACAATGCGATGATGTAGCTGTTACTAAGATCATTAGAAGTTAGTATAATGACTCTAACGATATCAAATCCATTTTATTCATTTCCAAAGAAGACATTTCATGTAAGATTTCCTTTCAACTTTAACACCCACACATATGGACACATATATTCTCACTTGTAGCCACTAGGATAAGTTGAAACTGTTCATAAAACATTTCAACTAATTCTTTCTATAATTAGGCCTCTTTTTATAGTTTGTTTTATGTCACAAACCAAAGTTCTTTTTGTCGTTGGCATCGTTAACATGTGTTTTTTCTTGGAAAAAATATAGAAGTGTCAACCACTGCAAAGACGTTATTGCAGTCAAAAATTGTTAATTCATCAAATAGTCAATATGCGGAAGGTATGTAAGTACAGGAAAATATTGCAAAGATGTCATTTTCTCGACCCATGAGGCCAGTTCTCATTGGTCCAGCTATTTTTCAACACGATGCATCATTTAATGGCGTCGGTATGCCTAGCCACAGCAAAAATCTTACACGACAGCAAAGAATGTCGGCGATGCATTTTATCAGTTGTGCAGCCCGGCTTCTAGTCTATTGTTTCATTTGCTCATAAATCCATCTTATCTAACAAATAATGTGAATCAACCAGTTGCGAAGAACTTCCGTACCAATTTCATTCGCTACAATATTTTATTTCAAGTAAATTGACCATGACCAAATTATTTCTTTTCAAGCTTTTTTAAACTGTCTATGTCCTAACTATAAACGGGTACCTCCTGGTGCTGCCACATGTTGTTTGTGTTCACTATAAGGCAGCTGAACCAGTGAATAGACTGTGTTCCTAATATCCAGAGCCAGATATTCTTAGCTACACAATGTGGACTCACTGGTTCATTCTGGTCATTTTCAGGGAGAGAGACTTGAGGTTGTTGATGATGAAGCCGAACAGTTCTGGTGGGAGGCTAAAAACAGGAAGGGGCAGATTGGATTCATTCCATATAACTACGTAGCTGAAATAAAAACCTCTGAGGTGGATTTACACCCGTAAGTGTGTTTCCTTGTTCTGGCATTAAAGCTATAAATTTACCATCTCGAAAAAATCACAACGATTATATTATGACTGGAAAGTAGTATGAATTTACAACCGGCTCAGGTGGTAAGCTACGTTTTTATATAGCAAACATCGTTTTCCATTTTGTGACATCAACATACTACATTCACAATCATAATCATGTTTCAGTTTATGAACTTTCTGTCACTAAACCCTTCAATTCACTGTTCCGACTCCTCCGCAATACTAGTAGATTACCAACTTTTAAACACGTCCGTTCAGCTCTCTCAATAATTCCTGATTTCTGTCTTCTCATTTTTGTTATTGACATGTAACGAAAATCATCATTTTGTTGGTGAATTACTGGTGCCAATAAAAAGTTATAGGTCTACATACAAACATACTTACAAACATACATACAATTAGTTACACCTCAGCTTTCGAATGCTTCTGAGTTCGAGCAAATCCTATTTTGACAAAAAAATTTAAGCTTTTCTTTACTCAGATCCTCACCAAAAGTTCGGTTTTCGACCATATTTTACTGCACTTGAAAGTTTTATGCTAAAAGTTAGGAAACTAGAAGACAAGAAATGTTTCTACTGTTTTTTTTACGTGTTCTACGCTAGAATATGTTACTGTACTCGTTCATTAGAAATTTTTTTATCGTAACCTTAGAGTAGGCTAGATATCGTTACTTAAATATTTGTGCTAAAATTTGTAAAAATAAAAAACACAAAATGTTTGTTTTTTTATAATCTTTTATTAGAATAAAACTGTCTATTTCTACATTTTGTTTTTTGTATACAGTACACAAGACTGAGCAAACAAGGCTAAGATATAAATTGCTAAGGATACAGCAGTACAGTACGTCTCAACCTAGTTTAGTAATACATTGTTATGAGACAAACGCTGTATTTTAAATAATACCTGCTCTCTTGTTTCATTTACAGTTTGATAATAGCTAAATAGTAAAACAATGCTCTAAAGAAGTTATTTTCTCGACTCGGAACTGATGAAAATTGTTTACATTAACAATTAATGTGAATTGAAAAATAATTATTGTAATGAAAAAAATTGTTTCGAATTTTGAATAAACCATATTTTGAACAGTCTTTTGGAACGGATTATGGTTAAAAACGGAGGTGTAACTGTGTAGTAAACCAATCAGGTCACACTTTACTACTGAAATTTCAAGTCCTAGTATGCAGTGGCATTACTGCTGGTTGTCAGAGCTAGAGCAGGCCAGTCATGTTTTAATGGAAACAAATATTCACTTTGTTATTACATAAGCTTGGTTCCCTGATGCTATATAAAAAAGTTGTTTATGCTTTGAGACCGTTTATAAAAGATATGCGGGTTTTTCATGTACTAGTTTATAGATAGCACACTTGTCACTTGTCTCTCTGTTAGTAAATATATCTTTGTAAGTACTTTCATGAATGGCATTGATACTTTTGGCTAACATTTTGGGACACTATCTATACATATGCATGCATTAAGAAGTGCTTCTACCTCTGTGTCACTAAAGGCTGGTAAACATCGTGGTAAGGGTTATCTTCTCTATGATTGTTCATCGACTATGTGCGCTGTAAACCGATAGCGTTGTTCAAGCGATGCGGAAATGTCGGAAAAGATTGCAGCTGTTGAACATTCTCGACAGTTCGCCAGTCTATGTAATCCACGACAGCTTACAATGTGCATCACTTTGACGATGATGATTGGCTGTCACGGGTTGCTTGATCTATATTTCTTCCTTGACAGTTGCTGCGAGACTAGTATTTCTTCATTTCAATGACAGTATTGCATAATGAGAAGGCTTTTCTGTAGACTATTCGCTGTTGTAATTGTGGATGGGTTTGTGATGGAGTGTTACAATGTTGTCACAGACAGTCACCAACGTGTTGTGCGATGAATGCCAACGATACAGTGTATACCAGCCTTTATGCACATGTCTGAAATGGTATCTTATCATTTCGGACAACCATAACCTGCATCCATTTAGTGCATCATATTATAACCTTGATGGTTATCTATATATATATATTTCTCAAAGTATGGTTATGTCTGTATGTCGTATGTCTGTCGGCATTTTGGCTATAGCTATTATTAGAATAGCCTAGCTGGGCAACAATGCTGACGCAATGTCATTGCCTATCGGCATTTGAAGCTTACTAATTAGCGTAGTGGAGTTTTCCATTGGCAATGTGTCAGGCTAATAGCTTGAAAGTTACAGTTGTCTGACAAAGTTTTAAAACCTTTACAGTTGTTTTTATTTTTCTCTTAATTTATTTCAACTACACAAACACTTCTCTCATGATATGTAGTTTGAAAGTTAGAATGGGAAATGTTGTTATATGTTAAATACAAATCAATTTTCTATCCAAAAACTTTTTTATTATCCGGGCAACGCCGGGTAGCACAGCATGTAGTAGTATATAGGTAGGTATTGTTTCTGAACATACGGAATGAGGTTTTGACTGCTACCTTTTGTTAGCAGCTGGTTCTTTCCTGAGATGTCTAGGCAGCGGGCTGAGCTGCTGCTAAAAGAAGATGGTAGAGAAGGAGTTTTCCTTGTGCGCCCTTCCAACCAGAGCAATGGATACACAGTCGGTATATTCACCAAAGAGGGCCGAGCAGATTCGGGCATCGTTAAGCACTACCACATTAAATTGACACAACGAGGTAAGAAGAAACATTTGTGTTTCCTTCCTCGACCTCTAGAACTAGAAGGTTACCTCGGTAACACTGTAATAATGTAGACGTACAAGTGGGAAACACACAATCCATACAACTACCTTTTTGCGATGCCCTCTAGTTTTATGTTTATGTATTAGTCAGCTGGCAATCAGCTGGCCAATCACAGCAAAGCAGCAGGAGTAAATATCAAACATTACTAAAACGTGTGAAAATGCTGGCGTCACTCACAAGAGTCAGTGCTGAAAGATTTGCCAGGGAATTTGTTAATACTTCTCTCGCATAGATCACTTTTTTACCGTCAGTTTGATGAAAGAAAGCAGTTGGTCTCCTAATTTTGTTTTCAGCTTATTTACAACAGAATAAAAATAACAATCCCTCTACGCCAGAGAAATGGCTGTCGTAGGTTTTGTTTAGTTTTGGATTGTCAAAGATTTGGGTTCAACTTTTCAAATGACGATATCTGTAGATTCGAGATATAACTAGAAGATCACTCTGGTCGTGTAATGTTCAAAATAGAACATTAACCTGATAACAGAGTCATTTTCGAATTTAATGAACTGTGTTTGAATAACCTAATAATGAAATGCTACATGTTTGTTATCTTACCTTCATCTATCCACATTACCAGGAGAATATTACCTGTCAGACGCACACCCCCAGCCATCCATACCAGAACTTATAGCTTACCATTCACAGAATGCTGGCGGGCTGATTACGAGACTTCGCTTCCACCCTCACGAGAAGCCGGCTCCAGCCACGGTGGGCCTAAGTCACGGTGAGTAAGCAGCTCGAGGATATAAAAAGCATGTTTTATTCCCACCCTGACTTGCTATGTGAGATTTAGCCCCTTCATCTGTCTTGTTTAGGTCTTAGCAATCGTAAGTAAATCAGCTTTGCTCCTTTGCAGTCGGTTTCTTTCAATATGGCTGCTAGTTTTCTTGTAAGGTTTTTTGCGTAGGTTTAGTGTATGTGATTTAAGGTTTTATTACTTTGCACCGTATTCAAACAGATTTACACTCGAATTACTTCATGAATTTGCTCTATCTTTCAACTTCCTGGTTACGTGGCATGTAACCGCTAGCTAATTTCTTAAGAGGTGAATTATTGAAATATGAGACTGAAGGAGGCTTATTAAGGAGAGAAACTCAATTGAATTATCTGACACGTTACTGGCTTCACCGTTATCTGTCACCTCCTCAAGTCTTTGACAGAAAACATCAAATTCTTCATTCTAATCTTTTGTAAAACACAACTGACCTAAACAATAATGGAAATTTTTCAAGTTTTTTTGTTGACATCTTGGTTCAGATAATTGTTTTAAACTTGTGATTTGTGTACATATTTTCATGAAATATTCAAATTTAACTATGCTTAAAGTTATTAGTTGTCATTATAAAGTTATGCTATAACATTTTAAAAAGTTTTAAAATCAATTGTATCCATTGCATGGTACTTTGTATGTCTGCATCAAATTTTCGATACATTCACTTCAAGTAGATAATCAAACATTCATTGTTTGTATTTGAGTTACTTAATGGTCAGTCAGACAAGGTACATTTAGCACAGCTTCAGTCCACTCCTGAAACTAGTGCCAAAGCAATCAGATTTTTCCGCAACATGTTTTATGATCAAAAATACTTTAATTGGGCAGTTGTTGTTGGATATTTCTACAATGACATTATTTATGGCGATTCAATTTTGGCTGCTTATAGAATTGCTGCAACTGAGCTCATCTTTCCTGTCAATTATTCACATCGACCACTTGTGTCTATCGCTTTTCATGATTTACCTGTTTGATATAATATAAATAATAAATATATTATAGATATTATAAATAATAAATATAACAATTAGTGTTCATTAGGAATATTATTTAGCCAGCGGTTTAAAATCATTTTTGTCATTTCTTTTAGTGAAATATCGACATTTCTTTTGTCTTAGAGATTCCTTACAGATGTTCTTTTTTTTGTTTAAAATTACAGTGTGCCTGGAAACACCAAGTAGGAAGTGCAAGATAGAATGCTGGCTGGCATTGGCTGTACATTTGACCAAACAAACAAAGCCTTGGAAAATGTTTACTCCCCTGTGATAATCAAACCATGATGCTTTTTTAAATCTTGAAGGTTGGCCAGAGAGAAAACTTAGTCTTTTGAAATCAAAAAATTTTACAACTGGAATAGCTTTAGTCATCCTCAATTTGGTTGTCAGGGGTCACTGAAATTCGCATTTGATTGAAAAATGTAATGCTAGCTTGCATTTGATTGGGCAATTTAGCCCTTCCTGATACAATTGTCACATTGTTTTTCATAACTGAGTTAATTATATTTATTTGCAAAAAAATAGAATTATGCAACAATGAAACGGCAAGTTCAAGGCGATGTTACTCGTTCGATCAATTGGATGATTTAGCACTTTCATTGTTCATTGGAAGAAGATGCTTTCAAGAGTGGCCACTCTAGTTTTGAAGACTCTTCAATGGTTTGGCGGTCATAAGGCTAACCTCTGACTCAAAAAGTTTCACAATGTTTTTATTTTGTGAGTAAGGATGTAGAGCATTTGGCAGATGTATAAGAATTTTGCTGTGTGGCAGGATAACAAGGCTTGTCCATGTGTGACTTACTATTCAGTTAAGCATGAGGTAATGAAAACATATTTCTGTTGGGCAGGCATGCTTGTCATAGACAGAAAAGATCTACAGCTAGAAAAGCAGCTTGGAAAAGGAAACTTTGGTGAAGTGTGGCGAGCCAAATACAAACAAGAGAAAGATGTAGCGGTTAAGATGACCCTCCCCAATCTTGTCAATGACTATGATTTCATATCTGAGGCCAAGTTGATGATGTAAGCCTTCAGTAGTCCCTAGTAACATTTATAGCTATTATGTCTGTATCACTATGTTTCCACGACGCAGTTAATCAGTGAGTTTGTGTAATCCAAAAGATGGAATGACAAAAATCCTCAAGTGAAGCGAGTTTTCTTACTCACAAATTTGTGCTGGATGTTTTATGCTTGCGAAATATGGAAACGGCTCTTGCCAAAGATACTCAAGAAATACCGCGCAAGCTATTCCACTTTAAATATTTTTCGCACTTCAGAAAGTTCTATTCCAAATTTTGCGCTGCTGGATTTTCCAGTGATCTTTTTTAACAAAATGCACTTGTTAATCCGCAATATGCGAATGTCCATTGAGACGCTCATCACACAGGAACTTGATGTGCGCACAACTCCAAATTCACATCCGCGTCATGGAAACATTATGATTAATAACCATTTTGGCTATCTCACACCATAGCATTGTTTTCTTCTTGAGATGGGGGAGATAATTCTGCGTTAAACTGGGCAAAATATGCATACAATGATTATGTCAGTGCTCGACCGCTCCTGTATTTGAACAATTCAGAGCTCAACCCAAAGGTTTGAGTGAAAAATGCTTCTGAATTGGAACTATTTTCACTCGAATTAGCCGAACATTCACTTTTTTCCCTTCTCGATCATTTGCTAAACATATTAGCTGCATTTATTCAACTCAGGTGGCTAGCGGAGTACAATGTTCACAGTTTGTTGAAGTATATTTTTCCAGTTTTCTCATGGGTTTTGATTTTCGAAAAAATTGGTGCTTGACCATAAAATCTAAGCGAATAATATTTACGTTTCATTTCTTTGATTTCAAAATGAAGACTATAAAAACCAAGTCATATAGTGCCTAAACAAACTAGCCCATGTTCAGCTACATTATAAGAACACTGAAAGTTATCTGCTCGCTCATTAATAATAAAGTTATCGTGTTTCCGATTTTCAAATGTAGGTTTTCTCACTTGTGTCTGTGTTCAGCCTAGTAGATGCCTTTCTATTAGTCGTATACATTGTCTGTAGAAGATGACTCCAACAAACTTTGTTTATTCCGTGTTACAGGTTTCCTTCAGTGAGTTATTCAAATATTTCGGTTTTTTATTTTTAGGTTATGCACTATGGTAGATAGATTCTCTTGCGTGCATGGTACCTTTTGTTAGTTGTTGTGTTTCTCTCTGACTGACTCATATCCTATTTTGCGTGATCTGTGGATGTGTACATGGTTACTACTGAATGAAGCTGAGATATCCTTTTAGCAGTGGATCAGTGGTTAGGTGCAAATGGTTTTAGTTTTAGCATATAACATGTTGCAGGATAGAATTTTAATCTTGAAAAAATTTTTTTTATTAGAATAAACCAATATCTTAAGAATTTGTGATAGCCGAAATTTACTCCGAATAACCTGGCAGTCTAGTGTGACATGGGAATTATTAATAAATGGTTTTTTATTGAACTTCATAGATTTTCATGTTTTTGGCTTGTTCTATCAGAAAGAACAGAGAGTAAATACTTTGGCAGTTATTCTGATATACCCAAAGGTAGTTGATTAGCACAGATGTAAGTCTAGGTCTACTAAACCTAGCGGCGCGAGTTCAAGTCATGCGCAAAACAATATTTTATCTTAACTGCTATAGATTGACAAACTTACACCTCTCTCGTTATAATAAGTATTTGAAGGACTGATATCTGAGAAGCCCACATATAATTTTACCAACATTTATCTTTGGAAGAAATGATACCATATTAAAAAAACTGTCCTTCAATAGCAATGTGTATATGCTATGGGGGAGTTTGTTTTATATAGTTTACCAGCAAAAGTACACTTTGACCCTACTAGTTACTCTTCTAGATTAATCCTTGTTGTCATTTGGCAGGAGGCTGCAGAATGAGCACTTAGTACAACTGTATGGAGTGTGCGAGAAGCCAGATCTGCTCATAGTCACTGAGTACATGGAGGAAGGCGCACTACTCGATTACCTCAAACGCAAAAAGAACCAACTACTGCATCAACCTAACACTTGCATTGAAATTGCTAGACAGGTCTGTATATCTTATATTAACCAACCATTGACAATAATCTTTAGATCAATGACGTCGAGGCTTTCGAGTTGACATCGTGAGTGATCATCGGGCGTATTAATTATGCGCTCAATTATTACTCTGCTCAGCAAGGTGGGTGAGTGGCGCAGATGGTGGTGCCCAAATATGTGGGTTCGATTACCATGTCATGCAATTGTTTCATAACGTTATTAGTTTAGCTTTGGACAGACGGACGAACATGGCTATTGTTACAGTAAAGATTATATTGTTAGCCATAAGTGCTGTACATGCGCCAGCAGTGGTGGTCCATAAATAGGTAGGTCACTGCTGTTGCATATGTAGTGGTGGGTGAAATAAGCTGGACACCTTTATTTAAAAACTAATTACAACGTTTTTACTCCTTGTGAATTTAGTCAATAGCCATAAATTACATATTAAACTAATTGAATGCCCGGCGTTGACAGGGTAATGAAAAGGTTTTTGCGCAAAAAACTTCTTTTAATTAACGTACAAAACATTTACATTCTAACTTTTAAACTTCGTATCTTGAGAAAAGTATTTTTGCGCAGGTCAAATAAATTAAGAAAAAAGACTAAACAATGAGTTTATAGAAAAGTGTGTATAAAAAAGGTTACTAGTGCAGCAGAAGCTTGTTGTATTCAAAGTTTTGATGGATGATACTTGTACCTCTCGATACTGATATAAACGTAAAAATGAGATATCAGACTTTATTCGTCTAACCGAACGGAGAGAGAAAGTAGAGACAATTCTACTCTAGATAATACAATTGTTCACATAAAAAACATTTAGCTTTTACAGATTTACTGAAACCAAAAATGTGAGTGTAACGGGTCATTGGAAATTGAAACGGCACGTTTGAAAATCACAAATTGAAAAAATAGGTAACGGCAAAAAATGAGCTTTTGAAAAAATTAAAAAAAAATAAACACAAAAGAATGTCAATAATAAAGAGTACATATTTAGCGTGTTCAGTCGTGAAAGGGATATAAAGTACAGTAAAACATGGATAACTCGCCCTCGGATATAGCGAACACATGGTTAACTCGACTGGATTTGCGTGGTCCGTTCCCACGCAATGATAAATGGCTCTATATAACTCGAATTCAACACTGTTATAACGAACTGTTTTTTGCCCAACGGCTACCGAAACGGTTGCTATCGCTTTAGAAAATCACTTTATTCCAAGCCATAGAGGTAAACCTCAACTTTTCGTAATTCATAAGCGTCGTTATTACCTCCATTGGCAAAATATTTTTGTCAACAACTGTTCTAAAGGTTTGGTGAAATTTGATTTATACTGCTATACGATGAATACCACGGGCTAGCCGGGTCACGGGCGCAAGGATTTTCGCCACGCACATACAAAACAAAAACAGCATGTTGTTTTTGTTTTGTATTTGCGTGGCAAAAATCCTTGAGTGCGTGACCCGGCTAGCCCGTGATGAATAGTTTTCCGACGTTGATTCCGTGTTGAATCAACGTCGGAATGTTGAATGTTTAAAACGTCTTAAAAATTGTTGAAATCAAACGTATACTTTGTCTTAGCTAAAAAAAACTATTCATCGTTTGACCTAAACACAAAATATGTGTGTACATTCAATAAGTATCCATTCAAAAAGCGTGAGTGATATACAATGTACCGTAAAACCTCGTAAAACTATTAATTGAACTGCCTCGGAGTGTTGCTCTTAACGAATCCCAGGTAAAGTAAGGTAATCTTTCCATAAACTTCAAGAAAGATCGGCAAAATTGATCGTAGGTAAAACGCTCAAAAGAAAAAGATGTCTTTTCTTTGAGCATTTCAGCAACGATCAAGTTTTGCCAATGTCAATCTAAAAACGTCCTGGCAATAACATCACCTCAAACAACAAACCAATCTCAAGTGATAGAAAAATCTCTATACTTTTTGATAAAAACGTTTTAAACTTTACATTAGAAGCATTTAATTTGAAACAAGCCATTTGTGCTTTTGATTTATATTATAGTTTGTATATGTTCATGTATCTACTAATAAATAAGTAAATACATGGACTTGTGACAGTGCTCTGATAACTTGAACACTCTGATAATTCGAACACTTTTGCTCGGTCCCTTGAAGTTTGAGTTATCCGAGTTTCACTGTATATGGTAAGAACGATGGGAATGATAATAATGGCTTAACCTTGTAGTTATGTGTGTTTGTTAGTAGACTTGTGGTTTGAATGATGGGAGTTTGATTCGAGTAGGAAGGTGATTTTTCATTGCTAAAACTTTATTGTTATAACTGGACAGACAAACAACAGACAAATATTGAGATTTATACATATACCCTAGGACACTTACATGTATGTATTCGCGTCATCTAACGTTCGCATTTTCGCGGAGTCATCCTCTCGCGAAAATTTCATGAGCAAAACTAAACTATCATAACGAATGAGCGAAAACGCGAAATTAAATAGCTTTTTTCATTGATATCCACAATAACATCGTCATCCCACGACCACACGAGCGGAGCGGAAGTGTGGGAGTTTTATGATAAATGCATGCGCACACAACTTACGAAAATTATTAATCAAAAATGAGACGAACCCTCGTCAAGAAATTTCATCAAAAAATTTAAGCATCGGAATGTAAAGTCGTTAAAGTATAATAACGATACAAAGCACATTTAAACCTATTTAAATATGTTACCAAGTCTTTGTAAACCTTCGATAATATCTTAAAACTTACCCATCTGATCGGATTATACACAAATAGACAGATTAATTTCAACGAAAATCGCCACAAAACACTTGAAAAGCTTGGTTTAATAAAAGTTAAGACCGGAAATTAAAACGCCGAGGGACAGATAACAGAACGATGAAGTATGACGATGTCTTGCGCATTTCACGAAAAGATAACGTGCACTTTTTACCAGTCTATAGCATTGTCGAATTGCCGAAGGTTTTGGCCATTAACATAGGAGTACAGAAATCGTTTCATTTTTGCTGATTTCAATTTTTTCATTTTCATTTGCCAACACATTTAAATACTTTCACATTCTAACTGATGTCCAACGCAGTATAAGTAAAGGCAAGCAAATGACGATGATATTTTTTATCGTTTCTTATGAGATTATAACAATAATTAACTATAAGTTTGGATGACTACAGAACAATGACTACGTAGTACAGACTTTCTAAAAATCTAACGCAGTGTAAGTAAAGGCATGACGATGATATTTTTTCTAACGGTTCAAATGAGATTATTGCAATTATTAATTATAAGTTTGGATGACTACAGGACAATGACTACGTAGTACAGATTTTCTAAAAATCTATATAAATATCACAACTTCGTGATATTGTTAGCTATGCCGTTTGGAAATGTAAACAAAATTGTGCATTGGTTTTTTATTATTACTATATAAATAATATTGGTTATTCTAATAATATCAATGCATTTTACTTCTAATATTGGCCAATATTGCATTTCTGTTTTTGCAGGAGGAGAGATATAAACATATAATCTTTTCCTTTCATTATTACTATTTGTTGTATATAATAACACCCAGTACATTACAGCTACCATTGCAGTTATCCTATTTGACTGCTAATATTGCATTTCTCAACCATCAGTACCCTTTCTTTTTTCCAATATCACTTTGGTCGTGGGCTGTATGACAGTGGAATTTCTAGTATTAGAAATGCAGGTAATTTTTGTGTGTGGTTGGATCATTGAGAAATTTCTGGTAAACTCGTTATAACTAATACACCGAATGAGCAGCATGGCAAAGCAAATTCAGATAACAAGTTTTTTTTTTGAAAAGCCAAGACAAATGAAGAAGATGATGATATCAGTTTAGTCACCGAATTTGTAACTGATGAGGATGAAAGTCTGGTAGGTGAAGGCATAAAATTGAATAACAATTATTGTAGTGATGAATTTTATTACCAACCAAAAACAATAACAAACCTCACCAGGTCCAACCATGTTATACAGTTCTGGTTGTGAAGTTGGTTGATATCTATTTTCTTCTTCTTGGGACTTGAGTGTGAATGACATGTGAAAGTCACTGCGGGAGGGACCTTGACGTCATTGATAGTCCAAGAAACAAATGGCAGCAAGCGAGCGAAAATTGAATTTTCGATTTCACCCACACATTTCTACCTGCGGTTTACAAATACAAACTAGTCCCAAATTGAAAATTTTTCTTATAGCGAACTGGACCTGAGGAATCTAATCTGTTTGTTCCGCTGCATTTATTTTCACATCACTATATTTTCGCACTCATCAGAGCCACGAAATTAAGTTGCAGCGAAATTTTACTCTGTGTGCTACTCACGAAACTAAATACCAGCGAAGTAAAAGTATCCTAGGGTAGATTAATTCTTATTTCATTCTGGTTTCAAATATGTAAACCAAACAGTTGTAAAATTATGTTTTTGAACGATTATGCAGGCTAAATTCTGAACATTTCATGTTTTTAATGATTGAAGATAACAATCTGTACATATATGATTACACCGCATACATTTTAGATTATTTCAAGTCATATACGTGTATAGGACTTGAAATCAGAACAAAATGAAGACTTATTTAAGATTTAGTTGATGATTTACAATTTGCAGTTAGTAATTTCATAGCACTGTAGGTCTTCGCTGCCATTCCGCATAGCTAACCACTATTAATAGACAGCTGGCAGTTCTGTATGTTAACTAATGTTGCACTGTAGCGTTGACTGTGATTGCTTATTGCTGATAGATACCCCAGATGGTTTCCCCAATCTCTCAAACAAAAACGTTCACCATGTGTAGGTTATTAAAGCCATCTCAAAGTTAATAAGAGCATTTTTGTTGTTAGTTCTTGCTTTTTCAACATTTTTTTCTCAATTTAAAAAGGAACTAAATGAATAATATCACATTTTGAAGAACTTTATTATTTTTTAGCGAGTTTTAAGGAAAAATAATCTTTGCCATAATAAGAGTCATGTCCATCTGTCTGTTCGTTCATCCATCTGTCTGTTCATCCATCTGTCTGTCAGTCCATCTGTCTGTCCGTCCATCCAAAACCACAACTGGAGGTTGTGAAAAAGGTTGCATTGTACGGAATTCAAACTCGTGACTGCATCTTTTTTGCCTGGCATACAAACACCTGCACCAATCAGTCACCTTTCCGCACTGCAGACTAATTGTATAGTTATTACACCTGACGATCTCTCAGGCACAGCGGAGGGCCAGAGTACTAGTGTTATTAAAAGTTCCTTCTCGGCATGTTTTTAAAAAAATCAATGCGTATTTATTGGATAAATCCTTAGCCTAGTTAGGTGTGTGCCCAACATTGTATTCATGTAAAATTCAGCAACGCTTGGCAGGCGTATGGAGGATTGGCTTATTTAGAGTCTGAATGTTTTATACACATGGTATCATATCCGACACTACTTGAAAGGTGTGTGAGGGGATGGCTTATCTAGAGGATCAAGGTTTCATAGATGTTAGAGGTTTTATACACATTGTAATATCTGACAGTACTTGACAGGTGTGTGAGGGGATGGCTTACCTAGAAAGTGAAGGTTTCATACACAGAGACCTAGCAGCCAGGAACTGCCTGGTGGGCTCGGGCATTTATGGCTACCAGGTCAAGGTTGCCGACTTTGGTCTTTCCAGGTACATTTAAGAGTATTTAAGCTGTTTGCACATGTGGTATGTATTGTTTAATTTATCATTACTGTTGTTTTTATTATTATTGTTATCACTGTAGTTGAGTATTGCAGATATTAATAACAAACTGATTATATTATTATATTTCACTCACTAGTAGGTTTGCTAACTTACTGCCAAAAAAATTATTACAAATGACAATTTAATTGTTGTGAGGTATCTTCTGGGTTATATATTCATCATTTGCGCTGTTATCTAGTTGCTGATGAGGACAAATGTCTAACAATTAATATCCATCTGAAAGTTGTTTCTTGAAGTTCATCATTCATGCATTATGATTGCGTGTTTATCTGTATTCACTGTTTACATTGATTCACTGATTACAGCAGTTGAGTAATTTTTTTTGTATTTACTGTATTAATTGTATTTATTCATATATATTTACCTTCTGAATGTTACAAGTATTTTTAATTGTTTCTTTTTATCAGGGTTTCTTTCTGTTTATTTCACCACTTCCTCTGTTCATTTCACCACTTCCTCTGTTTATTTCACCACTTCTTCAGTTCATTTTATCACTTCTTCTGTTCATCTCACCACTTCCTCAGTTTATTTCACCACTTCCTCGGTTTATTTCACCACTTCTTCAGTTCATTTTATCACTTCTTCTGTTCATCTCACCACTTCCTCAGTTTATTTCACTACTTCCTCTGTTTATTTCACCACTTCCTCTGTTCATTCCATCACTTCCTCCGTTCATTTCACCACTTCCTCCGTTCATTTCACCACTTCCTCTGTTTATTTCACCACTTCTTCAGTTCATTTCATCACTTCTTCTGTTCATCTCACCACTTCCTCAGTTTATTTCACCACTTCCTCTGTTTATTTCATCATTTCCTCTGTTCATTCCATCACTTCCTCCGTTCATTTCACCACTTCCTCCGTTCATTTCACCACTTCCTCTGTTTATTTCACCACTTCCTCTGTTTATTTCACCCCTTCCCCTGTTCATTCCATCACTTCCTCCGTTCATTTCACCACTTCCTCCGTTCATTTCACCACTTCCTATGTTTATTTCACCACTTTCTCCATTTATTTCAGGCATGTAGTAGATGACGAATACTTGTCAAGTGTTGGTGCTAAGTTTCCAATTCGCTGGTCTTCTCCAGAAGTACTTCTATTTACTAAATTTAGCAGCAAGTCTGATGTCTGGGCATTTGGTGAGTTCAGATGTCTTTGTGGCCTTGATACATGCTGTCCATTACAATGTTTAAGTTTACTTGAAGATCTGAGTGAGCGTACTCAAGACTTACTATTCGGTACTACTATAGAGAAACATACAACTATATGTTCACTTGTTACTATCAAAATTCCATATTAAGTCAGTATTAAAATCATCTCGAACTGAATATGTGAAAATTTTATTGGACATTTGACATCATGCGAAAACCTTTTATGATGTGAATTTCCAAACACTAATAGATGTTTGTTAGAACAAATTTACCAGTATTTGTGTCCAACCAATTGTAGGTCCTCATGCATTACTTCTCGTACTAAAGGAGAAGACAGCCTCAGTTTTAGGGAAACAGTATGATTGTGTTTTACATTTTTAATGACTATCATTGCTACAAATGCTATCATAAGCTGAAAAATTTGTCATACCGCACATCAGGCTGTCATTGACCATGGCTGTTTACGCCTTTATTGAAACTAGTTTCCGTAAACTTTGATTTTTGAACTAAAATTTTATTGAATTAAGAATATAGAAGAAACGAAACCAATGGAACAAGGAAATGTAACGACATATGGCATGTGATAATGATGATTATGCATTTTAGGAGTGCTTATGTGGGAGGTCTTTACTGGAGGGCATATCCCATATTCAAATCTAACAGCCAATCAGGATGTCGCTGAGCACGTTTCACAGAAGAGAAAGGTGTTAAACTGTCCACATGCCTGTCCAAGTGCCGTCTATCAAAATATTATGCTAAAATGCTGGCAATATGTAAGTGTTTGTTTTTTTATAGTTTCAGTTCTATAGCAAAGCAGCCATTGTTTACAACTCGTACATGTGAACAATAAGTTGGGTTCGATCTCTGTAAAAAGTCACTGGTAGTGACTGGTATGATATTCGACATTTACTTGTTTTTCCCTCGCCCTCTCTGTCCCTTCTCACTCTCTTTCACTCTCCCTCCCTCTCTTCTTCCTTTTCTCTCTTTTCTCTTCCCTCCCTTTTCTCTCCCGTCATAAGTGCCATCATAAATTGTAGTTGCACCCTTCAGTAATATCAAATGGGTTGTCTCATCATATATGGGGTGAACCTTGCTAGTTGTCATGGAACAATATAGTCAAAACTCTGACAATACCACACCTGTGCTGCTGGTAAATCAAACAATTTTTGATATTCACTATAGCATAACTCTGAAGTTCTCAAAATACAACTTATTATTGTTGGTTTTAGCCGTTGAGTCATAAAAACGTATCAATAGAAATCTGTGTATCAGATAGATGCACAGATTTCTATTTCGAATATTATCTGCTTGCCAGTCCTTATTTTTAGGCGTGTAACACTTTTTACTAACAACATAAACAGTTTTTCATTTCTTCCAAATAGAAGTTCCTAAAATTACCCCGGAGTTTGCTCATCAGCGTGTTCATAACCCTACGGTTCTAATCAAATGTACCATGATATGACCGTTTGCATACTTGTAACCTTACCTATTAGAACCATACAACGCAATACAGGTTTTACAAATCTCTCAAAATTTATCGTCAGGTCACAAGGTCAGTTGTCACTTGTCAGGTCACAAGCGATAGTAGTTATTTTATGTATCACTTGTATCAAGGAACACAAAAAGCAGACAATTTCCATTTACCTAAATGTTTTATTTCTAGAAAGATGAAGATCGTCCCAAGTTTTCAGAGTTGAGGGAGTTACTTAGCTTCACGTGGGGTTCATCGTAACCGACTCATCCACCCGTCAGTATTCACGTACAGTACCTTAGCTTTAATCTTGCACATATTTTCTCTTTCATAAAGCTACACTCAGCCAATTTAAATATATTATATCTGTTTTGTTTACTTCGCTTCAGTTGGTGTTACGCCCAACAAAGTGCTCTGTTTACTCCGGGCTATGTTTGTGTCTGTTCTGGAAAGAGTGATTTTGCAAATTTATTGAAATGTTTTTAAAAGTTTTATTTTTTACTTTACACTTTGTTTTTAATACGGTGCATCCATTTTTTCTATAGCCTACTCATTCAGCTTTTCATGTTTATTTCCTTTGTCTAGGAAAGCTCAGAGACCTTAGCATATGCTTATTCTTGATAGATTTTACTATCTCTTGTGATTCATCCATTATATGGTAGAGACATTTTGTAATTATGTAAAATGACTATTGAGATATTTTGTGTTTATGGCGAAGATGTTCAATATACACGTACATATATTTCCACTTTAAGTTTGCAGTTATTTGTTTGGCTGGTTGCAAATTTAATATTCATAGACTGAACACACATCGCTTATTCATAGTGGGCAGTAAAATTAGAAGTAGTGATATGTATTGCAGTATAAAGAGGCTGGTGTTTCTCCTTAACAAAGTTCTTGGGAAAATCTAACTATGTAGTTCTTCTATATAGTTCAATAACTGCAGACATTCCTGTTGCTCTGTAGATTTTGTTACCCGCGATACTATTAGTATACTAATATTTATATTAATAATATTTTATATTATGGTATAAATATAATAATTTCATTTATAATTGCATAGTACATACTATTAGCAACTGTAAAATGTAAGACAATCTCACGAAAGAAGTTGTCCTTCAACTGTCAATCATACATGGGATGTTGTGGCGGTGAAAGACAACTCCTGCAGTGAGTTGCCATAGACTGACTTATATTTTCCCGAAACAAGTTTGTTTGTTCTTGTTTCTGAATGCTTATAATTTCAGTTTGGTTAAGCAGAAATAGGTATATTGTTTTGGACAGCCTTAGATTACTACAAAAATTATGCATTGAATTTAGTCAATATGCTTTAAGAACTCACGCTAAATATTCAAATCTAAAACCAATCTGGTAATGACAACCTCAAGTAATAGCTCTTAGTATATGTTTCACTTGTACAATTTAGAGTGTTCAAACTGAAAACAAAACTTCTCTAATGTTTTAAGTCTCACTATGATGTTGAAGGAATGTGTAATGCACTTTGCACAGATCTCCCTTTCCTAATCAAAAACCCCTGAAAGCGATTCAGCTTTTTCTTACATAAATACTATATGAATACTATCCATAGAGTGCTTGAAAAAACACCATCTTTCTAATGGCACAATAATGTTTGTTGCTCAATCAACTCTGTAGTGCATCCAGTTAAAGAGTAGACAGAGATATTGTTAGACTACTGATTGACAAACGGCAAGAGAGTAAAAATAAAATTTTAAACCAAAGACTTTGTAGTGGAAGCTCTTTGCTAACAATTCCTTAGATGAGACTTTCAGTTCAAACTGCAAAAGCATAAATAAACATAGGTAGCTGGTGAACTCTAGAAGAGCCTGGTGGGGAACACATCAGGGTTACAGTGCGGAGCGTTGAAAGACCGCTGACTAAAATTAAACCGCTGACTTGTACCACTTATAAATCCGCTTTAAATAGCTATGATGGGCTTTTAATAGATTTTTCAAATAATCGCCCAAGTTTGAGAGACTCCATTGTCTCATATGTGTTGTTACAAATAAAATGAGCTGTTTACTCCTGCCTAAAACAGACATTCAATCCAAAAAATGTAAATGTGTTATGACTTTGTTTGTCAACAAAAAAGAAGCTATAGTTTTCAAAGATCCTGATAATCTCATCTCATAATAACTGAAGGGTTTCAGTCGGTTACAAAAACAGAAGTAAGGAGGTTAAATAGAACAATGGAGTTAAG
The DNA here is from genome assembly GCF_963576615.1 of Watersipora subatra. NCBI lineage: Eukaryota > Metazoa > Bryozoa > Gymnolaemata > Cheilostomatida > Watersiporidae > Watersipora > Watersipora subatra. The sequence continues at coordinate 44,384,519 of NC_088717.1, forward strand.
ATAAACTCACTGTGTGTACTAAGTTATTTCCGAAGCAACAAAACTGTTTAACTAGTTAATTATAATGGGTTTTAAGCGAATGATGTCATTTTTAATTATCAACTTCGATTGTGATTTCAAGGATAATTGTCGTACTAACATTAATAATGAGCTTGTTATTCCGTAGCAATTTTTATTGCTCTAAATTTGATCTGGATTATTTTATAGATTTATAGAAGAGCCAAATATCTACATATATAATCACCAAAAAACTAGATTCTTTTAAATCTCAAACATAAAAACATCCCATGTTGATCTATAACTATATGGATCGTCTAATAAATGTGAACCTAATTGAAGCTAAGATCAAAGCGCCAATGGCTTGCGAAATATAGAGCTTCCAAGAATATTGACTCAAGGTTTGTTTTTAGTCATTTGGCATTCACAGGTAATATTACCAAACATTTTACTTTCTTTCAGCAATTAAATTTGATGAATAACACAATAGAATAATAGTGATAATAATAGAACAATAGTGTGATAGAAATTCACAAGAAATGGTAGGAATCGAAAACAATGCGTTAGTTCGACATTAACTTTTCTGGCAGAAGGTTTAACTTTTAAATGGCGCAAATGTACTGGAACTTAATTACTAATCAACTTTTTAGCATTTTTATCTAATTCAAGCTTATAACTGTTTGTGCTCTACAAAGGGTTTAAATGTGCGTGTAAGTAATCCCTCGAGACCTGGTGTGATGTCTGCTGTACGTGCAACCAGCAAGGGCTGTCTATGTTTTTAATAGCACTAGTAGTCTAGTGTGCAGTGAAATCGTCAGGTGTGCTGTGAGAAATCATCAGGACTACTGTGAGAGATCGTCAGGACTACTGTGAGAGATCGTCAAGTGTGCTATGAGAGATCGTCAGGTGTGCTGTGAGAGATAGTCAGGTGTGCTGTGAGAGATCGTTATGTGGGTTGATAAAGCGAATTGTGAGAATCAGTATCTTCTATGATAATCGCAATTATTCCGAATTTCTGATTGGTGCAGTTGTTACAGTGTTAGTCCACTGCACCGAAAGTTGTAAGTTTGAATCCTGTATAATGTTATATTTTTTTCCTAACCGCCAATCATGGCGACTGTCAGACACAGCTCTTATTATAGTAAAGATTGCTGCATAAACAATGGCTTTGTGACTTCGGCTGGACAATCATGAGCCCAGTGGCAAAAAAACCTCAATGACTGCAAACATGTACAGTTGCTGAGACCAATGTAAGGTTAGATGCCATTGTTGACACCAATGGTAACATTTTTTAGCAATTGAACACCAGCTTACAGGTCAGGCAGTCTAGACCACTAAGCATTTGTCTAAAACAGATTATTGACCAGTTAGAAGTAATACTCTCAGAAAATCTACCGCAACAATCATTTTGTGTCCTCACCTAAAGTTTATAGCTTCTACCTAGCAGTGTATTTTGTGTATATTTCTCATATTATAAACAAAGATCAAACTGACACTTTCCTTATTAATATATCTTTTCATTGGGTTTTGGGCAGAGACTGTCTGTTATGGTGACACTGACAATCTTGATAAATGATCCAGCTCTGATATCTTATTAGCATTGACAATGACTCGAGAGGCATGAGAGTGATTGATGGAAAACCATCAGCCTTTTTCCTGTATAATATCTTGTCATGATACAACTACAAGTTCTGACGCCTTTTTAGATTCTCGACTGGTTTAAAAAAACTGCAATGGCATCCTTCATATATTTCTACCTTAAATATGAACATTCTGCTCACAATTGTTCAACCCACTTAATATTTCATGGCTTCTGTTTGTCTTTTCATTTTTTGTTTGCGGGGAATGATAAACATAATTTGTTAATAATTACCCTTTCCAATAAAAAAATATAAATACACGGCTGGTGAATCCCTATAACACCTGATGAGAGACAAATTAGAGTTACAGCGAAGAGCATTGGAAGTTAATTAAACGGTCAATTTACTCCATTTATATGTTAGTTTTTTATAGCTGTGGTGGGCTTTTAATAGATTATTCAAATAATCATGTAAACAGCCAATTGTAAGAGATTTCGCCGTCTCAATTATATCGGTACAAATAAAATGAACTATTCATTTCTGGTCAAAACAGAGACTAAACCTAATAGAACATAAATGAGTTATGACTTTGTTTTTCAACTTGAAAGAAATTAGTTTTTAAAGGGCTTGACAATCTCATCTAATGACTACAGAGATACATTCCTTATAAAAACGAGAAATATTTAGCTCCCTAGTTTGTAATAGAGCCACTGCAGAAGAACATCAGCAAAAACCACTGCTAATGGTTTACCCCGCATAAAATATATACAGGAGGAAGTGACTCATTAATAAAACTTTCATTAATGCTAATCAGTTGTATAATTCAGAGCTCACTGTCCAGTTAGACTTGACTACTGGTAACTGATTATATTTTAACACCTAAAGCTTAGCCTTTTCACCTTGACCGTTTACTTGGACACAAATTTAAAGACCATTTTAGTTTTAACAATCTCTGAAAGTGTAACATTTTGAAAGCTATGAGCAAATACCAAAGATTTAACATCGTTTAAGAAACCCCTATGAAGCTGGATACGATTACCTCATGCTACTAACCGCGTAGTAATGTATGTACGCTATGATGAATACGGCAGGTGACAGTTTTGTAATTGTATTAATAGAATTTGCTCATGCATATTAATTTTTCTAGAGTGTTTAAGGCTACCAAGAAGTACCTACCTCAACTCATAAGAATTATACTACAGATATGGGTTACAGATAAACTTACACATAATTTTAGTGGATTTTATTGGAAAGTATCGGTATTTGTCCACCATTTGCAATTATTGTTGCTGTTTGAGGTGATCTGGCTGCCAGGATGTTTCAAGATTAAAATCGACAAAACTTCATCGCAGTTAAAAAGCTAAGATCAAGCGAAAGCAGGATCATGAGGTCCATAGTTGCCAAGAGTTGATCTGACGATCGGAACGTTTAACGATTAAAGTCGACAAAACTTGACCGCGATTAAAACACTCAGATTAAGCAACAGTGTGATTATGACGTCTATAGTTGTAAAAAGACCGACAATATAGAAATGCATAATGCTACAACTTGAAACAATAACTGATATCAAATATCGCAACAATAACAAGTAATGACATCATTTTGCAGGTGTTTTTCTTTTGAGCGTTTTAACCTCGACCAGGTTTTATCGATTTTAAAGCTGCTAAATTTTTAGGTAAGTTTATCTTGAAATAGATAGTCAGGTAGACTCTACTTATTGGTTCTTCAACATCTTGCTTTTGACTCATGTTTTACTTTCAGTCTTGGCGTATACACAACTATGGGAGAGCAGTCGACGTGTAATCGTCTAGAACGCCTGGTTTGCAAACAACAAGTTGGGAATGAATTCCCAAAAAAGGTCACTGGTATTAACAGGAACGGCATTCAACCTTACATTAATCTCTGTAATTAAGCATGTCTTCAGTCATCGAGGTTCCTTTGCTAGTGAACTCAGACAAGTTCAGCCAAGATCACATAACCATTGTCTGTGCAATGATGCTCAAGAACACTCGCAGCCTCTGCTTGTCGTAGGCTATGTCCAGCCAACATCACAGAGTCATTGTTTGTCCAACAATGCTGTTGAAAACACTCGCAGCCTCTGCTTGTCGTAGGCTATGTCCAGCCAACATCACAGAGTCATTGTTTGTCCAACAATGCTGTTGAAAACACTCGCAGCCTCTGCTTGTCGTAGGCTATGTCCAGCCAACATCACAGAGTCATTGTTTGTCCAACAATGCTGTTGAAAACACTCGCAGCCTCTGCTTGTCATAAGCTATGCAGACACTAGACTCAATCTTAGAGAGATCAGTCATGCACATTCAAAGTCCAACTAATTTTGCTAAATAAACGTTAACCATGTTTAAAAAGAAGCTATTTAAAAACTTATATAATTCGAAAACTTGAAAATTTACATACTTTTTGCTATACCAAAGTAAAAACCCGTGAAATACAAGCTATTGAATTAATATTTGATAAAGTTCCTTTTTCAAAAATTGTAAGCATTTTCTTCTTTTTCTTAGGCTCATTAGACAGCTTAGAGGGTGGAGGCCAGTTAAGAGGCATGATGAAAGATGCCACACTCACTTGGCTCTTTTGTACTTCACAAACCGTTATAAGAATATAGCAAACCCTGACGGCTGCTATTACAATGATGCTCTTGGAGGGATCTCACTAGGCAAGAGTCTGAGAATGGTTTATGTATTTCATGTATTTTATTTTTAATGGTACTGTATTTGTTTAAATTAAGCTCAATGAGTAAATTACTTGATTAATTTCAAAGCTTTCATCTATGAATTGAATAGCGTTGTTTTTTGTAGATCATTACAAAAAAAACCTGTTGTAAAAATAAATTTTTGTTTAATGTAACTTTTGAATAATACAAATTTTGTGTGATATAATGTTTTTCATTATTAAAAATTATTATTGTTACATGAGGTAAAATCAAAATACACAAAATGAATATTAAAACAACCTCACTTTGGTTCTCTTTTGACATCCTCAAGGATTTCAAAGACTTTTTATTAGTGAGTTGAAACAAATGATGATGTCACTTCCACTTCCACAAAAGCATATCATCACACAAAGATTATATCAGCACAACCATGTAATTTGATATTGTCAGGCACTTCAGAACTTAATAGCATAGGTTTGTTCAGATGCAGTAGGTTTATTGTTATATGTATGTTACATATTTCATGAATTTTACGTATGATATGCATTTTGATTTTTTAAATTTTTGTTAGCTGACAACTTTACTGTGTTTGTTTTAATCAAGCCAGAAGTTGTTAAACATGAATTAAATGGCAGTGTTTTTGTAGATCATTGTAAGAAAATATTTGGCTACAATTTGCCGATATATACTATGAACTCGCTTGTTCGCAGCAAATAAGTAAACATCTTTGTTACATATGATAGGATGACAAACACACAATGGGAACTAACGCAGTCTTACCCCGTGGTTCTCTTTCGCCATTTTCAAGAATTTCAAACACTACTCATTAGCAATCAGTGACAAATAACGGTATTACTGCCACCTCCACAAACAAGCTGTTACACAAAGACTACATTGGTACACAGCAACCTGTTTAATATGCCACGAATTTTGTGCAGCTATCAGCTGATATAACCAATTAATAGCGGTTAATCATTCCAATTAAAAGAAACCATTAGAGCTGGCTATCTGAAATGTTTAAGTGGTTTCTTTGTTTTCTTTCCAACTACAATATTCTATTCATTGGTTTCTATGCATATGTTTGCACTAACTGACCAAATTTAACTTTTTAAATTTTGAATTTTAAACTAAATTTAACTACATTTAAATTAACTAACTTTTAGCAATCACAGTAAGCTTAACAAAACATCTGGCTGATAAACAGTTTCAAATGATAAGAAATGAATGTTCAGGTATATAAGCCTACTGTAGCTCAACAAACCTTTGTTATTAAGTTCTGAAATGACTGACAATATCAAATTACATGGTTGTGCTGATATAGTCTTTGTGTGTTTATCTGTTTCTGTGGAAGTAGAAGTGACATCATCATTTGTCTCAACTCGCTAATAAATATTTTTTGACATTTTTGAGAACAGCAAAAGAGAACCAGAGTGAGGTTGTAACATTCATTTGGTGTATTTCTATCTTCTTTGATGTAACAAAGTTTCTTGTTTACTGTAAACAAGCAAGTTTGTAGAATCGGTAAATTGTAAACAAAGGTTTTCCTACAATGATCTACAAAAACATCGCTATTTAATTCATATTTGAGAGCTCTTGGCTTAATTAAATTAAAAACAGTAAAATTATAAGCTAATGAAAATTAAAAAATAAAAGATGAAAATGCATAAACTTAATAAAAGACAAAGTATGTAAAATACAACAAATGCGTAAAACGTATGGTTGTGTTATAACAGTTTCTTATATTGATAGCCCATCATGAAACCACTTCTCTTGTCACTACAGTGTTAGAATTGGGGGACAGATGTGGGTGTGACTAGCAGTCTTATGCCCTTCTGTAGAGCTGCAAGTTCCTTTTTGCCCAAATTCTTGTTAGAGCAGTTGTTTGACCTTTCTATCTAAGCTCATTTGATATTGAACCCAACATATTCACCCATACTTGACCAAGATTTCTTGTGGAATGACAATCAGATAGTTTTTTCAATTGTCAGATGTTTTTGAACTGAAAGATCAAATCATTTTATGAATGTCTACCAAGTGTTCCAGTCTCTTGAATGTTCATCAAGTGTGCGTTGAAGATAAAAAGTTTTCCGAATAGCTCAATCATAAAAAACATATCATCTATTTATATTGGTCTAGCTGATCTCAATAGGTTTTGTTTATATCTCTTTCACACAATGAAATGTCTCCTTTTCATCTTCAAGGAAAAACTCTGGTAAGTGATAAGTTGATAAGTGCGCATGGCACACTGTTCAAACAAATTCTTACATTTTTTAAATTGCAGATCTAAAAGATAAGCCCTACACCTCTATGGTTCAGTTTCCATGAATAGCTTCCACTCTAAAACAAGCACTTTTGTTATTGTATCTTGCACCATTGATGTTTATGTAAACATGGGTACATATGTAAATTTACATATTCATGTCAATTGCTTCATTTACACCACTTGCCAGGAGCAGAGCTGATCCATAGCCAAACAATTAATAAGTTTTACATAGCTTTAACAGTCTAATCCATCTCATTTGTGCTACAGTTTCTACGGCTGACATTTTTTCACCGCTTCAACGCGGTTTAGGAATGCTTCCTTACTCCAAAATATGATTAAATTTTAAATACATACAAAATTTAGGTATACCCGCAGACAGAAAATGAAACATCAATGTTGAGACAACTCTGAACCAGAAATGTGTCATAGTAAATGCATCCATAGTGCACACTGGCAAGTGAATTAACCAAGTCTGGTGATGACAAAAAAGGTCGCTGAAAAATTGTTTCCTGGGTTCTCATTCATATTCTAAGTTACCCTGTCATAAAGCTGCTCACAAAGAGGATAAATAAGGATAATACCTGATTCTATTTCAGATTTATTTCATTCCTGTTTAGCGCATACCAAAATAACAATAGCCACATTAAGCTTGCTAAATATGACAACACAGTAAAAGTTGCATTTATTTAAATATTTAATTTTTATAAAGTAGTTTCATCAGTTATTTATTATATAGAATAAATTAAGTCTTTTGATCCTAACAAACTAAGGCTTATAAAAGTGATTTATTATAAGCCGGTAGCGATGTAACAGATTACGTCAAACCCGTATGGTAGCTGAAAACATTAAGTTCTTTACCTACTTTATGTGCAGTCATTTATTCAGAAAACATCACTCACAATGCAAAGCACTTGTTACAAGCTGTCAAAACTGCTGTTTGACTGAATAGTTTGTCTAAAAGTTGCCCCAGCCAATAAGGTCAAAACCAATCACTAATTGTGACCAAAAGTTTCACCATTCTGGACAACTTATAGCATTTTGGTAGAACAGAATTGACTTCAAATTAGAGGAGGAAAACCAGCCTTCTTCTGCAAAGAGTTCATAGGAAATTATCAACTACTTTAGTTTGTTTTTAAAACGGTAAAACATCAGCTAAAATGAATGATAGAAAATTCATGTGTTGAAAAATGTTAAAATATTTTACGATTCGCCGCAATACACGTAACAGTAACAATTTTAATTTTTGTCACCTTATTATTTTTGCACAAGCAGCTATGAAGTCTTTTAGACCACCATAAATAAATATGACAAAAAGAATACAGTATATTATACACATATATATATATTATACAGTACATTATACACATATACAATTATGCAGTATATTATACACGCATGTATATTATACAGTATATTATATACATATATATTATACAGTATATTGTACACATATATATTATACAGTATATTATACACACATACATTATACAGTACATTATACACATATACAATTATACAGTATATTATACACATATATATTATACAGTATATTATACACATATAATATAGGCTACAGTATATTATACACATATATATTATACAGTACATTATACACATATATATTATACAGTACATTATACACATATACAATTATACAGTATATTATACACATATATTTTATAGTATATTATACAAATATATATATTATATAAGTTTTTACATTTTTATGCACCAATTTACATAATATTTTCTAAAACACTCTAAAAAGTTCAAGACACACACTGTACTACTCTGTCTGTTAGCTCTATACAGCTCGGTTAGCTCTGTACTTTTGCTGTTTATATTTAATGACTGACTATAACTCCTTTAGCTAGTAAAGAGTGAAGGTATCATTGTTTGACAGTTTGTATTGTTTAAATAGCCTTGTTAGTCATTGGATAGCATATTTGATAAATGCCTCTTCCTGTTTGGTCAGCAAAGTCTCTTAAACAAAACAGGGTATTTTTCTCTCAATTTCTTTATTCTTTAAAGGTTGACTTGCAACAAAATAACAAAATTCACACTACAGTTATTTGATATCAAAAGGTTTGCCATGTCTTACTCTGCTGTGTTGTAGGTAAAAAATATGTGTAGATGTGATTACAAGCTCTTAAAAGCTCAGAAACAAACAGTTAATCGTAGCTCTCACGAAAACACTGTAGATTGGAATCCCTTTTTGAAACGGCTCAAATGTGATGTAGTGTAACACATTGGCTTCTGTTTACACTTTCATACAACCTCATTTGTTGAAATATTTTCACAAATATACTTCACGCATTCAATAAAACCATGTTTATTGCCCTTTTGCATCTATTTTATCATCATTGTGATGCTGTCACTTTGAGCACTGATATCTCAAAACCTACCTAAAAATTCATTTAATTTTTTAACTTTAGCTCGAAGGAGTGCATATCATCATCTGATAAACATGACAAGCCTGCTGATCACTTGTGATAGTCGAACAATGCTGTAGAAATTCTTTGCATTATTTGACAGGAAGCATGAGTCACATGATCAGATTATGACTGGATGATTAGACCAGGCTGAAACGAAACTGTAAAGTAGCAAGCATCTATATTTGATACGGGCTTTCCGGTAGAACCTGAAGTGTTTGTCATAAACTAGTACTACAAAGTTTTTTATATTGAGCCTTCAATTTTACACGATAACATCATGTGTCAAAACAATAATCACAATGTTTGAGTACGGCATCAAAATAAAGAGATTCCAAACTACGACGTTTTCGTGAGGGTTACGATTAGCTGTTCGTTTTTGAGCTTTTAAGAGCTTGTAATCACTTTCCACATATTTTGCACCTAAAACACAGCCAAGACATGGTGAACCTTTTGATACCAAATAACTGTATCGTGAATTTTGTCGCAAGTAAATCTTTAAATTTATAAAAATGTAAAGACACAGTTACAGATCAATGGTTATGAAAGACTGCTCCAACATGATAGTTATTTTCAATTTAAATTGATCGATTGAGATGAAGCAAAGCTTTCGTTTTTTTTCAAATGTGAAATATGATATACTATATATATATCATATATACTATGATAATATATAAGATATAATCGTCACCTCACAATGTACTATATACTATGATAATATATATGCCAGAATCATCAACTCAATATATATTATGGCACTATATATAATATAACTATCATCCCCCAATATGTTTGTACTCAACTTTTAATCAAAAGGCTTGGCCGTCTCTTTATCTAAACTTGAAAAACTAAAAGCTTGTATTTACCTGTTAATAGTTTAATTTATATGGCATGTCAAACATTTAATATAGTTTATTTTTGCTGCTAAATCGCTTTGCTTCTATCTAATAAAGATACAATAAATTACATTCTATCCATTTCATCCTTTTTTGGTTCTGACATTACATTTCCATAAAACCTGTCTTAAGGTTTTACAGCTTCAAACTAAAAGTTATTCTGTTCAAACAATTAAAAAACAGAAACCCATATTTACAGATGTCACCTGTTTTTAGCTAATACAAGATGTTAAGGTAATAAAACAAAAAATGTTTCTACAATCATACATTGATGTCAGAAAAAGTGTATGTTCAACAAAAAAATTATATTTGAAACTCATCATAGAAAATGTGAATATTTTACATTGAAACCAGCAATAGTGTAAAAGAGATCATACCAAGTTATTAGCTAGTTTTAATTGGTGACTATAAAAGTTGGCAACTGCCTCCTTTGGTAATTATGTGAGGAATCTTATAGGAAGTGTCAAGATTAGATCAAACAGCTCAATCATTCGTCCTACGCAGAGGCTCATTGGCCAGACAGGCTACAGCTGAAATAAAACGACGGATTTGCCTAGGTAATGAGATTATTTTTGTATTGGTCAGGTAATTGAATGGTCGCGATGAGCTTTTCTACAACACTCTTCTTGTTGACAATGGTAGCTTTTACCTGCTCTAGTGCAACGTACACCAGGTAAGAGTATATAGTTCTAGTATTTTATACTAAATACTTTATCGGTAAAAGAAAAAAAATCCTATTGGTAGGAAATGAAAGTCATAGAAAAAATTATTTAAGGTTTGTAATCAAAATAAAGTAAATAAATAAATGTGATATTAGTCGCTAAGTAAAGTCAATTAAAAATAAACAACGCAATAGGAGTAAAAGTGATGGAGAATTGTGTATTCAAGATGCCATTGACTACTCTCAAGTATAAGGACTTAATTTAGAATATCTACATGTATTTAAACACTGCTGATGCTTTTGTAACTACAATAATAACGATAATAATAACAGTAATGATAATAATAATGATAATAAGATCAGCTAACATCATCAGAAAAATCCTGTCCATCTCATTCTAGTAGAACAAAGTCAATGACAAGAAATATCACCATTTGGAGCTGGAATCAAACCATTAATAACAATAATAATAACAACAATACTAATAATAATATAAACTCAATGTAACATAATAATATAATAATGAAATGTGATAAACTATAATAATATAAACTTTTACTTATCTAAGCTGATTGTAACCACGGTAGTTTAACAATAGTTACATTCAAGTCTTAAAATTATTAAAATCTGACAAAAACTGCATACAATACTGACAAAATTTTCAACCAAATCTGTGAAGACACTCTTCACTACAGTTAAATGTTAAAATCTAATATTAGTGACCACATGTGATCACAATGTCAAGTGGCCATATACATACCACATGAGACTTGTACCACATATATGGCTTACTAATATTAATATATGTAGTGTAGTGCTCACTTGTTAGAGATTTTTTTAATTCACTTTTGTTTTTAAAACTTATTTTACTAAATATTTTACTGCAATAAAGCAAAAATAAAAACAATGTGTTTAAAAACTTTTTTAATATTGTATGCAATCTTCGTATGCTTTTAAAAATGGTAAAACTTGACCATAACTATTAGACTATTGAGATTACAACTCCCCTGGTCACACTGTCATAGTTATAAGGTCATAAGGTCACACTGTCATAGTTATAAGCTTTTTCGTAAGATTAATTGATTAGGATGAACTAAATCTTCCTTTTTGGCCTGCGAAATGTTAGGTAGTTTTTATCTCAAAATGTTTTTATTTACTTTCAAACAAAGAGGAAAATCCTTTATTAAGCTCAATAGGCATGAGAACTGTCTTTCTCTAGAATCCAGAAGTACTGACAGTGTCTAGCTCTCACTTGAAGTTCTGTTTTATTTAAAGGTAACTTTTCGTATGTAATAGTATCACTAGAAAGTTTTATTATTATATAATATAACTATTAATAGGCTCAATATTTACTACAATAAGAGCCGTGTTTGTCATTTTTTGTTTGAGACCAAAATTGGAGGTTGGTGTAATTGATAGCTACGTACAGGTTTTAAACTTGCGACATTTGGCATAGTAGATCGACACTTTAACAACTGCTCCAATCAACCACCTTCTGTCTCTTTGGAATAATTGTACACATAGTTATTACATCTTGCAAGACTGCCAGGACACGTGGCATAGTTGTCTTTACCATCATTTTATGTACTATTAAATACAATTAATGTATTTTAGTTCAGTTTATATAATATTAAATACTAGTTTACCATAAAAGTTGTGTCCAATCGTCTATCCATCCCCAAAGCTAAAGATTCAGTAAAATGTTGCTCCCTATGGGTTTCAAACCCATGACATTCACCTTGGCATCCTGACACTATCATCTGGGCAACTCGAAATAATAGCAACTTTAGGTCATATGTTACAGCTAATATATGATTCACTGAAATCGTGAAGTGGCACTTGAGCAACTTTCAGATACCACAAGCTAAAATGCAACTAATGTAAATTTTTGAATACAGTAGAAAACTCCATAGCTCAGAGCTCTTTGAATGTTAGAATTCCCAATGAAACAAAAGCTGGTATACATGTTAGAATAGTAGAAACTGTGGTAATCATGGCTATGGTAATTATGGCAATTATATTCAAGAAACACTGGCTCATGGCACCTTGGTGGGCCGAAGGGCACAATAGTAATGATAAAAACAATAATTTAGGAAGTTGGATGTCACAATGATTAGCAGAAGGAAATGACATCAGTACATTTGCCTGTTACAGTTTCATCTGTAAATCTATCATCTAGTGTGTTTTATTGCTTATTTGTAGCTCATTCTGGCAGTCTCCGAGAAGATATGATAACAGGTGAGATCGGTTTTTTCAGCATCAGTTGTTATTATGGTTTAAGACAAACATTTGTGTTGGCTACATGATAGCAATGTTTTTAAAAACTAATAACATCAAGTTTTATGTTGTAAATAGTTAAAGTTATTCAATAAAACACCTACCAGTAACTCAGGGATCTAGATGTAGAGCTTAGTATATGTCAATGAGTTTAACTAGGAGTAAAATACATTCTGCCTCAACTGTTTATTTGTCCCACGACCAAACGAGTGGATGCGAAGTTTGAGAGTTTTTAAGATAAATGCATGTGCACACAACTTACGAAAATTATTCATCAACAATGAGACGAACCCTTGTTTTGAAATCTCATCAACAAATTTTACCATCGTTTTGTAGAGTCGTTAAAGTATAATAACGATACAAAACACATTTAAGCCTATTTAAATATGTTACCAAGTCTTTGTAAACCATCGGCATTATTTTAAAACTTACCCATCTGATCAGATTATACACAAATATACAGATTAGTTTGGACAAAAATCGCCACAAAACGCTTGAAAAGCTTGGTTTAATAAAATTTAAGACCGACCTACTATACGCCAATAAAGCCGTGCGACAGATAGTAGAACTATTTAGCAGTGCGCATTTCACAAGAAAACCATGCTCATTTCACCAGTCTATGGCATTGTTTACTTGTAATCAAATTTATTCGCAGGTTTCTGTAATAAGCGTAGACCGTTTGAGGCGTAGACCGAATTACAGGTACGAAATTGTGGTACACAGTTTATCAGGTTGTTTTTTTGTCCAATCACTGAAGGTTTCATTATTTAAAATGTTAGCCGAAATTCTTTACAACTTATGTACAAGCTAGGGCCAAACTACAACGCCCCTTTATGATGAGAACATTTTTTATTTTGCTGCAGTTTGCGGAAAACTTTCAGACGCGTGAATGCTCATACTTGCTTTCTGTTAAAGATCGCTATCAAAACCATTCTGCATTCAACGCAACCAACTTTCAAACTGTGTATAGTACTCAGTAGCTTGCCATTTTACTTCTAATTTTGCATTTCAGAGTTATAATAAACATATTTCCTTATTGTTGTTGAATTTCATGCATTACAGTAGATTAGGCCTACAGCTTAAATTAATATTTTTTTATCGTTGTAAAACAGGTTTGAGATAGTAGTAGATTAGGTGTGATTTTTTGTGTGATTTATTATTGTATTAAACTAAGCTTTTCAAGCTATTTCTAGAACATTTATATTTCAGTTTCTATTTCAAACAATTCTCATTTACACTATACTCTGTCAATTCCTGCTGAGAACTACTTTTTCAACAAACAACAGTATCCTTTCTTTTTTCCATTATCACTTTGGTAGTGGGCTGTATGACAGTGGAATTTCTAGTTAGTAATAAAGATTAGCTTTATGTGTTTTTGTCAAAGCAGTCACAAAGTGTCCCACTAACCTTCTGTCGAAAGGCTGATGGTGAAATGTGATAAGAAGGTTTAGCCATTTAACTTTTAAAACTTTTCAAATTTTTTAAAAATGTAACTGATGCTATTTCAAGATGGAACACAACTAGTAAAATATGGTAGAGGTTGTTACAGAGGGGCTACAAACACACATCGCCCATAACCTATAGTACTTTGCCCAATTTCATAAAGATTTCAAATTCTGGTAAAAAAAATAAGCAGATCTGGTTTTCCCAGTGTTTTATTTACCAATTTTTAATGGCAATGGTTTTCAGACTTAAATTTATGCTTAAAACTCCTAACAAATTTTGACTTAGCAAGAAATAGAGTAAAACAATGATCGAGGGAACAATATTATGTATCTGAATAAGAGTGCCCTTGGAATTCTCTCTCTGTAGAAAGTTCTCCTCAGAGCTGTAGGAGAGTTAAGCTGTCTTTGTAATTATTGGAGAAGACAGGGTCTTACATTGACTAATAGAGGCAGCATTGACAGCTAACACGTACATGCTTTAGCTTGAGTTCTTATCAATATTTAACATTTGTAGTCCAATACACTTGACCACTTACCATTTGATATAGGTGTTTAGTAATTGTCAAAAATGTTCTTATTGGACTCAATCCTGTTTCTTTCTCTACTCAATAAGTTAATTGAATTTGACTAATGATTAATTGACTTACTGTTGAACGCTGAGTGAACGCGGTGTCGAGAAAGTAACTCTCAGCCTATCGGTGCATATAGGTTTTTTCATAAGTACCTGTGAAGAACCTAAAAACATGCTCAAGAAATCACAATACGAACGCACTGTTCACTTGTAGATACTACCAACAGGGAGTTGCCCCAACCTATTATAACCCTCAATCACCATCTTCTCGTTCTTATCAATACCAACCTGACAGTCCCTCAAGGTCTCACTACAGCCAACCGAGACAGAGAACAGGCATTTCTAGTTGTAAGTAGCTACTACATGTGGGATGATAAAAGTTTAACACTTCTGTGATGAGTTGAAGGGAAAAGCTCTAAGTTTAACTATTGCAATGGTGTACTAGCTTTTGTACGAGCATCATTCCTTCCTCTGCAAGTAGTAGAGACTACACATAAATAGTTCAGGAAAAAATTATCATTTACCAATTTGAAGATTACGAGTTCGAGCCCCGTAAAAAGCAAATATAGAGTTCCTTCTTTACTGTTCATATCATTTTTTAATGTGATGATTTTAAGCAAGATAACAATATTAGTTTCCTATTATAATAGATTTATTATATAGAATGAATTAGTTCTTTTGATCCTTAAAAACTGCGGCATATCAAAAAATGATTTATTTTAAGCCAGTAGCAGCGTGACACATGACATCAAACACCTTTGGTAGCTTGAAACATCAAGTTCTTCAACTATGTACTTTATCTGCAGTCATGTAACCAAAAAACTTCATTCACAATGAAGAGCACTCGCCACCAGCTGTCAAAACTGCTGCACGCTTGGATAGCTTATCTAAAAATTGCGTGTTACTACCAAAAACATCGCTAGTTAGGACAAAAACTTTCACTATTGTAGACAGCTTATAACATTCTGGTAAAACAGTTTATCTCAAATTAAACGGTTGATTATCAGCTTGTTTCTGTAGGTACTAAAGACCACAAGCGAGTAGTTTATTGAAAATTATCAACTAGTTTGGTCTATAACTCCCTTTTAAAACTTTAAAGCAGCAGCTAAAATGAATGCTAGATAATTCAATTGTTGAGAAATGCTGAAATATTCTACAATCTACTGCAATACACATAACAGTATCAATTTTAATTTCTACCATCTCAATGTTTTGCACAGGCAGTTATTAAGACTTTTATAGATTGTAATAAATATTTATGACAAAAATAATACTATATAGTAGCAGCTCAAACTTGCAGTGCGTAAAAAACGGAGAGTTTCAACTCATTATTTGGAGTTGTCAGTCTCTCAAAATCATATATATGAACCAAAACAATAAGCAGGAGTATTCAATTTAGTTGGCAAAATGACCAAATCCATGACAAAATATTTCATCTTAGGTAGCAAGACAGACTGAAAGCCAAGTAGTATGACAGATATTGAACAGACTTTGGGCTGGTTGACTGGAGCTAATTTGAATATCATTTGCATTAATTTACTAGCCGTAGTAGGCCACTCACTATTTTATTGAGGTTGTCAGCCAAGTTTTAAACGGACGGACGAACTAAGTTAGTCAATCTTCTCTTCTAAACATCTCACACGTGTATTTCAAATGATACTTTATGTTCATCCATTTGCTGGCGCACGGGCTACAGATGAGTCAGCATGCTAAACAACGAGCCTTTGCGATAGTCTCAGGTATTGTTTTCTAATCCCATGAAGCAGCTCAGCAAAGTTGAATGGAATTTTTAAACTAATAGGACAGATTTGCTTTGGCTCTAGAAGTGAAAGCTGATCACCTTCAAATTTTAGTTGAAACTGTCTTTTTGCATTTGTAAACAAAAAATAGCGCAATCTATTTCGTGACACCAATATACTGCATCTACCATCATATGTTTCAGTTTATGAACTTTCTGCCGACTCCTCCGTAATACTATTAAATTACCAACTGTAAAAACACATTTGGTCAACTTACTCAATGATTCCCGATTTCTATCGTCTGATTTTTTCTCTTCTTTTTTTGCCGTATAACGGAAAACAAAATTTTTTTGATGATTACTAATATCAATAAATAGTTATATATACATACCTACTCCTCCCGGTAAGCCCACTCTTTTAACTAGGGGAGAGATGTTTCTTCAGACGACCTCATGCACATAAAAAAATTCTATAAGCCATAGTATTCCAACTATTAAAAAAATATCAAAACAAGTCTTACTATATCTGCTGTGATTACTAAAGACTAGGCTCCTTAGAAAAACTCAAATGATTTTTTTCAAAAAGAACTAGTAACTCAGTCATCAATAGCTCTTAGCATTACGCAGTCTGTAGCTCTGCTCTCAGACTTACAGATATTATTATGACAAATTTTTACTTTACTATTCTTTATTTTAGTTTTTATTTCATGGTTCAATTTGCTTTGAATTGTTGATTGAATGGCGTTAGTCGATGGTAATCAAGTTCATATCTGTCTAAAATGGAAATTTCTGTAGCATCACAACAATGTTGGATAACAACCCCAACCAAATGTGACGGGAACTCACCTTACAGAACGATAGATGGCTCATGCAATAACTTGAAAAATCCTACATGGGGACAGTCTGTACGACAAATTGGACGTCGTCTTTCTCCTCAATACAACCCAGGTACCAGCTTTGTTACAATCAGCAGAATCCCATTGCTTTCTTTACGAGCTGCAAAATGATAAATTTCTTTCCACTGCAGGCAACATTCTTAACAGTGTTCTGTTTTAAATGTCTTCTGTGCTTAATAAATGTGCCGTTTTATGCTGCCAAGAACACTGTTATGACTTGAATTATTATTGTGACTAAATACTGGTTTGACAAAAAAAATTTTCTGCGGCTATATTCTCCAAATTATCGACAAAACGTTAAACCAAATCTGACGTATGGCGGGAGAGCGTGCTTAATATGTTTACTAATGGCTGACCCAACACTTGTTACAGGAAGTAAGACGGACATTCGAACAATTGGAGTCACTGGTAGGCCGCTGCCAAGTGCTAGAAAAGTATCTACAGCAATACATCGTATAGCTACAAAGAACGATTTATCTACAAAATTATCGACGATGCATATGACCTGGGGTCAGTTTATTGACCATGATATGACCCATGTACCTCTTACACGTCCGGTGAGTACAGAAAATAAAACCTTTAAAAACTGGCACAAAGTGGCTGTTAATCTGAAAAAGCAAAATTTAAACCTTTTAAATAAATTAAAAGCTAAATTAGAAATTAAAATATGCAAAGTTTTCTCTAAATACAAAAATCGTGATTCCAGTGTGCCTTTTTATTGGGTTAAGCAGAGCGGGCACAAATCCATCGTATAGTAAAGCGAATTGCCAAAAAAGTGCCATACAAAATTCATAAACATTAACAAATAACAATTATTACCTTATTTGAAAAAAGGAATTTGTTATGGTGACTGTTTCTATTCTGCACACTACAACAACAATAAATACATTTGAAAATACCTCCTATTCTCTCTATGAATACAGATGACTTGCTGCAACCAGACCGGGGGAAGACAACACCCAGACTGTATAGCCATTTCTATCCCCCATGATGATGAACACTTTAGTTCAACAGGTCGAACCTGTATGGAGCTGAGACGCTCCATTGCTATCAAACCTGGTCAATGTGGTGAGTCAAGACTCATCTAATTTGTTGTGAATATATTTTTTCACAACAAATTTGATGCAAGTTGATGCAGTTGAAGCAATATGTGCAGTTGCTTATTTTTATATCTATATATCACTAAAACCCACTTTGCCATTGTGTGTGCACACATGAGTATGTGCATGCGTTCGCGTGTGTGCGTTCGCGCGTGTGCGTGTTTGCACATTCACATGTTTGTGAGCGTATGTGCATGCGTATGTGGGTGCATATGTGTGTATGTATGTGGGTGCATATGTGCATATGTATGCGCATGTGTATGTGCGTGCACGAGCATGCGTGTGTGTGTCTGTCAGTATGCATGAACAACCTCTTTGCCAGACTTCTTTCAAACTTACACGCATGTGCTTCGTGCCTTTTGCATGTGTCACTAAAATTATTTGGTTTCACAACTATGCATGTTTCCTAAAAATCAGACCCTTGAAAACAACCACCTGCTGGCTATCTGATTGAAAAAAAACCTGACACCACTGAGTTTAATGCTTGTAATGTTCATATAGAAAGAAACACCTCATCAGCTGTAGTAGCTTGACATAAACCTATTACAAATTTGGTGATTGTTTGTCACAAAAAAGATATATAGTCTGTCTTGAGCAAGAATGGACATACCAGGTATTTCCTGGTCTCTTAATAATCCAGAAAACCAGAATTTAAAGCTAAAATCTTAAACTAAGAAATGATGTAGTTCTTTGCTTTGCAGGAAATGAGTTTCGAGAACAGCTAAATAACTTGACTTCCTACATAGACGCAGGCTCAGTGTACGGCAGCACGACTGCAAGAGCCAATCAGTTGCGAGCTTTCACAAGAGGAGAGATGGTCGAATCAGAAAGGCAATCTCTTTTACCAACAGATAAGCCAGGCACAGCCTGTGACATACCTCCTCCTCAACCAGACAAACGCTGCTTTGCGGCAGGTAATCTTAAACAAAAGGATAGTAGTGGAATATTTTTGAACATAGTTTTGGGAATTTCCATTGTATTTCATTAGCCGTTACCCATGAGAAATATACTCCACCAATATTCTAAAAAGACTAAAATATCCAATTGCAATTTTAGTTAATCAAATTTTCTACACAATAAACCTTTTCAAAACCAGATCTATAGTATTTCATATCATGCATTGATGAACACAAAAGTACTACCTTTTAGCAGCCATGCTAGCTCTGTGTCATGGCCAGTGAATAGTGGTGGAGTCTAAAATTGTGCACTTAGATTTTCTTTTTTTGTTTTAATTTTATCATTTAATAAACATTTTATTATTTGAAATCATCATTATTGGTTTTTAACGGCTAATTTTTGAAAAGTACAGATCAACATTACAGTCTAACTTTTTGCTTTCAAAAGAATGTTCTCTCAACAATATCAGTTCTTAAAATTGTCTCAGAGCAAAGGTATTGATCTTGAAATACAATATCTTTCAACAATTGAATTAGTCTCAAGGAGAGTGACTTTATTGAAACCCTTTTGAAAACATCAGTCTGCTACCTCCGACAGCATGTCTGATAACAGCAAGCTGACTCAAGTAGATTCTAGTGATTAAACATTAAAAAAACTTTCTATTAAGCTGGTAATTACTCAAAAACATCTACATATATAACAGGTTTCACTATAAATAGCTCAAAATGTGCTTCTTCCTATTAAAATGTGCCTGAGTTTTGAAGGTCAGAAAAGCTGTTAACTCCTCTTTATCTACAACTAAAATTTCATCAATGACACTTAAGCACATTGGAGGCTTTGATTTTTTTATTATGGACGTTAGCCCATCCATCCATTCTAGTTAGCCCATCTGTCAGGTACAGTATACAACAATTTATTATTATATTGTAATTTACATTATTATTTATTGACTATAACACTGTTAAGCCTGGGAGTTGTAGCAGGTACAGGGTACTCCACGTAATTAGATTTGCAAATGGACTGTCATAGCAATTTAAAGATTTCGCCGGTTTTTAGCACTGAATAGAGTGCTAGAAACAATTAATTTGCATGTACTTTTTACAAGATGCAATATTAAAACATAATGTATTGCGTTGTAATTTAATTATTGAATATCTTGAAAAGTTAAGAGATTTTGAGGAAACCTTTTGCCAGTCAATTTTTTTGAATTGGTTCGAATACCCAGCAGCGCAATCTTTTTTCCAACCATTACCAACAACTATGAGCAGATGAATAAATGAACAGACAGGCTCAACTCTTATTATAGTAAATACTAAATGAATGCCCGGCGTTTATAGATAGAAGATCGATTACAATAATTACTGTATAGATTATATAGCTAATTCTTCTATCATTTAATCTAATTTATTTTCATTCAACCACATTTTAAATTTTAATAATTAAATAATACTTGATGCCAGCAGATATACGTACATCAATGACAATCTAAAAGCTGCAACAAACTAATGTCTTTCATTCGTTGTAAAAGATGCTGATTGCAAACAGTTTTCAAGCAATTTTCTGGGAGAAAGGCACCAGTACAAATATTTGCCAGACTCTACTGTTAGGAACATCCATAGGCACTATATTTTATGCTTTTCTGGTCATATCAACATGATTTCATTCTTCTACTGTTTTCTCACCATAAAAACTGGCTTTAAGTGATATAATGTTGACTCTAGTAACCTAAACATGCTTCAATATTTTAATCAAACAGAGTATAAATCGTAAATTTTATACGAAGTCTGAGCAAAATTCTTTGCAGTTTCCATAAAATCGTAATCTAAATATTTTTTTTAAATATGCTAAAACCGCATTTTGATTCTCTAAGCCAGGACTTAGAGTTTGCTCTGGTTTGCTTTAGGGTTTACTCAGCTCTTGCTGACTGAACATATGGTTGATGATGTTGCAACTTCTCCCATAAGCCTACATTGAGAAACTAAACAAATTTGCCTGTTTTCATATGAACTTCTAGGCTACTTCACAATAGGAAGCTCTAGATTTTATGGTATGCATCCATCAAATTTAATTAAAGCTTTTAATTAAAGCTATTAAAGCCTTAATTAAAGTTTTAGCAATCATGGCAAGAAAAATTAGGACTAACGTTATTTTTCAATTCAGACCTACATCTAAAAACTTTGGTAATATAGTGATTTCGTAATATGAATTTTTAATATAAACCCTTCACTTAGGAGACATTATATTCAACATGGTGCTTTTGTCAGTGCAGACAGGCACGACCCAGCTGAAAACATAACTTCATATTAGATTAGTCGCAATCGAACTAGGTTGCTGTCACATAACGTTATGGAATGCTGCTTCAACTTCTCTTTCAAAAAAACAGACAGAGTCAAACTGCCTAAATTAACTGACTTTTTCGTAAGAATCTAAAAAGTACCAAAATTTCTTCTGTTGTAGGAGATACCAGGTCCAATGAGTGGGGAGGATTGACAGCGCTCCACACCGCTTTCGTACGTGAACACAACCGAATTGCCCGAATCTTCTACCGTCAATTCAAGCGAGCCCGGCCTTACATGACGGAGAAGAACTTAGATGAGAGAATATATCAGGAAGCGAGAAAGATTATTGGTGCATTCCTTCAGGTAAATTATTCTCACAGCCACAGAATTTTCACATTTTCTTACAAGGGCTCACAGAGCTAGATATAAGTGATAGTAAATACGGTAAGAGAAAAGGTGAGTGCAAATTGTAGAGGTGACATCGATGACAAGAACCAGAGGAAAAAGAGAGCGACAGAGAAAAGTATGGAATTAGCAATGATTAAGTAATTATATAGAAAGAAGGGGGTGAGTATAAAAACTGTTGGGTCGTTGAGAAGCGTAGCTAAAAATAAGCTACAAATAAGAGACCATCAAAAGATGTAGACAGTGAGGTGGTAAAGAGATAAGTAGTAGGAGCTGTGTAGACCGACTTCTGATGCAATAATAATAAAGCAGGGAGGTTAGAATACAGAATTGGAGGGGTGTCATAAAATGATGAAACAAGGAAGCGATGCTTGGTTGGAGTGAGTCGGACGCCGTGCATCTGTCTAGGACTGCACCGGCATTGCGTCACTTGAGTTCCTATTAATTATCGATTTTGCACTTCCAGGTGATCAATTACGGAGAATATCTTCCTAATGTGCTGGGAGTCACTCAGATGAGGAAGTGGAGGCTCAATCTCCAACACAAGGCGCCATATTCACCGAAGCATACCTACAATCCTCAGCTTAACCCAACGTCAACAAATGTGTTTGGGACGGCAGCTTTTAGATTTGGACACAGTGAAGTGGCGTTTGGCGTTCAGCCAAAAAGCAGGTAAGTCTCAGTTGTTCAGTGTTGTCTTCTCTTGTAGACTTATAAATAGTATGAATATGAATTAGCAAGACTAAATAAAACGAATAAACTGACAACGCCATGGAAGCACGTGCGGAGTTATCTTCTCAGGAATCCATAAGCACTACACCACACCATACCGCCATGCCAAACCACCAATTACAGCCTGACAAGCGTCAAGTGTGACACAGCGTTGTAGATGCCACGAGAAGTTTTTGTCATATAAAAACTGTTTAGTTTTAATGTACTCAACACTTACAGTTTCAAAAATTGAAACAAAATATATATTAATATGTATAGGCCCCATATACTTATGTATATACGTTTATGTATAGATATACATATATATACATACATGTATGTATATATATATGTTGTATTGTATCATTACTGATAAATTGACATGTTGTTATTGCTTTGGAATCGAGCAGCTTTTACAACGTAGCGTGTCCATATCTAGATGAAGTAGATTATTCCTTTATAAAGCAATATTTAATCATATAAAAATGTAGTATATTAAATGCCAATTTAATAACAAAACTGATTAAAAATCTATTGCATGTTAATAAGATAGATATCAACTAAACCACCTGTCCCTTTGTGTCAAAAAAACCTCAAAACTTGTTTACGTTTGTAAATCAGACAGAAACCGGACATCCAACAATAGATATTCTAGGAAAGCAACAATCAAGTAAAGTACAGTAAAAGTCTAGAACTAAAGTACAGCAAAGCCCTAGGCTAGTAAAGTGTAGGAGTCGTTATGTTGCTAAAGTTCACGCTAATGTACTCGGGGTGATGGCAAATGTTAAAAACTGTTTTAAAGCAAAAGTATTCTCATATTTCAGCTCATATCACAACTCATCAAAGTTTGCTACTTTTACGGAATTGTTCAACCAGCCAACCAGCTTCCGCCAGGTGGGCAATGACAATCTGATAAGAGGAATGCTCTTGGAGCCAACACTGAAAACTTCCAAATTCTCCCCAGGTAGCTTTTTTGTTTTTAGCTAGTTTGGTGCTGCTAAGGCAGAGCTGTGAGTTGACTAACTGATGTTGTACAGACAGAAAAACAACAAATTAATTGTTTCATCAACAATTGTTCATTATTTACACTAGTTCTCCTACTGAAAGGTCAAAGTTCAAATCTTATCAATTTTTTTAAAATTCGATCTCTTATTTTTGCTATGTAAATGTTACAATTATCAATACAACAAATAGCCTATGTGTCAAACAGTTTGGCTGATAACTTTGCCTCAGGAGAATTTCAGACCGGAATCCTGGTGAACATTCCAAATTTAACAGCCAGCTAATTTTATGTTCATAAGTTCAATAAATTCATGCTGTTATCTCCTTTTTAGTCATAATCCTTGCTAAGTTGTATATCAAAATTAAATTATAAACTAGTCATTAGAAACTTGAACAGATTTTCACAAATTAACATTTTAAAACTTCATTTATCTTTCACTTTCAGATATACATATTGGGAAGTGGTATTTCATCCTTGTATTGGCTTACTGTCTGCCGTTTGCTGATATTCTATAAATTTGATAACAGAACTGAATTAAAAATTTCAATAGGTTTATGTTGTTTGTTTCACTTGGCAGAGATAAAAAAAGAGTTATGAACACCAATGCATCTAAATCTTTCCTGTATTAGTTAATTATTGCTCCGTAATAATTATATAATAGTCTAACAGTTTGAGATGAGTTTTTAAACTAATTGGAAAACCAAAGCCTATAAACACAATAAAAGCTAGCTACTTTCCAATTTTTAGTATTAATAATTTTGTTATAATGTTTTTATTAGCCAACCAATATACTTATTAAGTAATTGCAGTAAATTTATTCTTTGCCAAAATTTAAAAATGTTTGTTTGTAACATATTTCTTTGCTATATATTGCCTGCTTTTACTTAAAAAGATAATCTATAATTTAATAGAAATACGGGATAGACTGTTTGAAAGGTCCTTTAGTGGTCTGAGCCTGGACCTGCCAGCTGTCAGCACGCAGCGAGGAAGAGAGCATGGTAAGTCAGCAGTTATCCGACTTAACTCCAGTTTATTTTTAAGCAATGAAAGCAGTCGCTGTTTGTAGCCTTAGATAAAGGCCAGGTAGTGTGGGGTGCATTCTACTTTTGCTCACCACAGTCTAGAATGTTTTGTTGAATAAACAAACATGATTTTCAAATTCGGTTTTCCAACCATAATATTTTTAGGCATAAAAACTACTATTTATACCAAAATGATTTTCTATTACAATAGCCGATAAGATAATTGTTAGGTCATGAACTCTAGCATAGTAATGAATGCCGTGTGCACTGCAGGCTTACCAACATACAATGCATGGAGACGCTACTGCGGGCTTCCGACTGTCACTTTCGATTACATGCCAGACCACCCAGTGGAGCTGCAAAGAAGTTTTGCCTCTGTTTATGACCATCCTGATGACATTGATCTCTTTCCAGCAGGAATAACTGAAAGGTGAGAGATCTTTGGTGATCAAACGATTAAGCTGTTCATCTCCCTGGTCTATGTGATATATCTCTAGCTTGTGCATAACCAAAATAAAATTATTTGAAACATTTTTGATTTAAAGATTTGCCAACTTATTATGGCTTGCATAGGACATTCTCTATGCTTGTGTCATTAAATTATCAAATATTTCTACTTCAGTACTTCATAAATAAGATTTGACAAGTGAAAGTTTTTTTTAAAAACAGAAACAAATTTTAAATGTTTAAAGACATTCAAAAAGAAAAAATCATAAATAATATATATTTATTTATTTACTGTTATGAATGCGAACATGTTATAAATATGGCTATGCAATGGGTTGCCAAACCTAAAAGTTCTATAATGTTTAAGTTCAAATATATAATAACACAGTGAAATATTTTATAATTTCATAAAACATAATTTAAAAACATACTTGAGAATATCTATAACTGTACAAATACAATTTAAATAGTAAAAATCTGTTTTTTTAAACTGAAAAGGGTTTTCAATGTTTAAAAATATCTGTAAAGAAACATCATAAATACTATATATTTATTGATTAAAATATATATACATGTATTTAGAGCAAGAACGAATTATTGTTATGTAATGTAGCGCTACAAAGGGTTACAAAATCTAAAAGTTTGATAACATTCAAGTTCAAATATATAATAATATAGTGAAATATTTTATAATTTCACTAAAATGACTAAATATTAGTAATAACTATGAAACATAATTTAGACTGATCATAATTGTATTTACACTTTTGAGCTGTTGTTCAGCCTTAGAAAGAGGTAAGGCTGGTAAGTTTAGATGAACCAAGCTTCACAGGATTTTTGCTCACTTGCCAGGCACGTCGCACAAGATGCCCAAGTCGGCCCAACTTTTGCATGCATCATCGGCCAAGAATTTCAGAGACTGAAAGAAGGAGACAGGTTCTGGTTTGAAAATCAAGGGACTTATACCAACTCCTTCACCGATGATAAAATCAGGCAACTCTCTCAGGTTGGTGTTTGCTTCACTGAGATCTTAATGAGATGCAATTTTAAAATTAATCAGCAAACTTAAAATTAGAATTGCAAATCTTTCCTTTTGTAATGACGCTGAAATTAAAAAACTGCCAGTACTTATTAGCGGCAATTATATTAGCTTCCAAATTGTCTCCATAATTGCGTTGTTTTAAATGCACCCATCTGAACTTCCAGCCATTCAGCTTCAAGGTAATAGCAGTTCAAAAATTCCTTATAAAATATAAGCATATACTCCAAATTAAGGTGTTCCTAAAATTACTAAAATAAAAGTTATGATTAAAAATATCTATATAGACTGAATTTTATGCTAATAACACCTTTGGGTACATTACGTTCTCCTTTGTCGTAGGTTGTTTCAACAATGACTGTCTTACGCTTTAGACTTTTTCAATTACTTCCATGCAGCTCTACTTCTTGCCTCTAATACCTCTTTTCCATCCTCTTGATGAACACCTCCTTTAATCACTCCCAACAAGTACTGAATGCTAAAAACTAGTAGCAATTAGCAATGATTAAAAGCAAACAGCCAGTATCAATAAATGGTAACTCCACAAGAAGCCTACAACATCCAGTTTAAACCAGTCATAACCAGCCTAAACCAGTAACTACCAATGAAAACTAGTAAAATCTGTGACAGCCAATGAAAGCTAGCAACTAATTTTGCTAAACTTTGCTAGTAAGAATACTTGTCAAAAGTTCAGTTTTTTTCAATTATTCTGTTCCATGGATGAAGGCATAGCTCCTAATCTTTATCAAATCATCTATGGAAGCAGTTTGCTCAACTTTATCTAAAATGGCTATAAACTGTGAACAAATAAAATTGTGCAAATGTTTTTTGTTAATTATCGAACCACAAAAACAAAAAAATAGCTTTGCTCTTTCAGATCAAATAAAGACTAACTGGTAATCAAAAATTGTTTTTTATGACTATGGTATGCATGCTAAACCATAGCTGATTGTATAACTGTCTTCAGTATTGCTAAGTTTTCTCTTCCACTGTCTTGTGATGATCTTCAGCAGTTTTAAGGTAAAGATAACTTCTAAATAAGACTAAAGTCAGCTGTGTAAAACAGGTAGGAGATTTAGGCTACTCCCCAACTTTTGTAAAACTATTCCCGGCAGCAATCTAACGCAAATGTATACTAGGTAACAAAATGGTCTAGGATAACCTCTCAGTACAAACCTTTATTTCTATTACACCTTTCAGATAACTCTATCAAGGGTGCTGTGTGACACCACCCCAGGAACGGACTGGATCCCAGAGAATGCATTTAGGATAGACTCAAACTTTGTGCGCTGCCAAGATATACCTCGACTGAATCTGAATAACTGGCTCGGCTTAGGACTGTACTAGTCGTTTATTAAATTCGTCATAAGGTCTTAAAACACGTCATATTCTCAACAGGTTATTTATTAGCTAGAACATAGTTGTAGAAACACAGACGCAGGTTTAGTTTATTGAGCAAAATTAATTAGTGTATTTAAGTCTGTGCGAATGAGAATAGAGACTAACAGCTGTTACACTATGACATCTTATGGACTGTGTATTTTGTATTGTAACATTAAATTGTTGAAGCAAAGGGGCCTAAGCATGAGTGAGGTAATGAATAAATGATTAAAAAATGAAAAAATGAGCTAATAACCACATCAATAATTGAAAAAATACTAAATAAGCAAATGTATAAATAAAATGATAAATAAATGTAGGGTGAATGAATAGATAAATAAATGAACAAGTGAAAAAGTTAATGATGGAGGAAGTGAACGAATGATTGAATGAAAAATTGAATGAATGATGAAACAAATCAATAACTGACAGAATGCATAAAAGGATAAATAAATGAGTGAGTAAAAATACACAAAATAACAAAAAAAAAAGAATATAAAGAAGCAGTCGGTTGCATATAACTGTGTGAAGGTTTGAAGACTGCTTAAAGATATTCACTTTGCATTCCTTCAGTCTATTCTTACAATTATTTTACAGTCTTTCTTACAAATTATATTAAGTACATCAGAGATTAATACCAACCAGACATGCGACAGTGATTCAAGTTGACCTAAACTTGTATGGAATGATTTTGGTGCTTTATAAGAAACAAAGACCCGAATAATCTAGAACATTCTCTCTAGCTTCTAATGACGAGTGTTGATGTACTGGCATTCAATTTTAAATTGTTGTTAGAGTTCATAACTATTAAACCTTTATTTTTATTTCGTAGCGCTGCTGTTTGTGGTTATGTTATTTTTGTTTTACAGAGCTATCTTATGACCTGTTTAGCAGATATGCACTCGTGCACTAGACCAGTAGTTTTTAGCTTTTGAGAACACCATTGTTTTATTTGTCTCATTTTTTAATTTTTATACACATTGTTGCAAAGAAATATATTTTAATTATTTTAAAATTTGGCAATCAGCTTGCAAGTGGATGTTTAAGTAGCTGGTGCTCAGGAACCATCTAGAGTTTTGGAAACAAATATTTTTGCGACCTGGCGGAAGGCACGGAGCATACTTTTGTGAAATTTGGATGAAATCGAGCGAAAAAATACGGACAAAAAAATTTGACAAACAGATACACAGACAAAATGACATAGTGGGCTTTATTGATATAGATTAATTCATTAAAACCAACACGTATTATAGAGAGACTCATGTCTACCACAACTTAGATTAGACTAGCAGATGTAAGTGGAAATCTCTCTTGGACCTGGCTTCATCTCGCATGGGTGTCTGAATATTTCTTCTTTGAAGCAGTTATAATAGCAATGCTTGGATTTACAGAGGATTGTTGATGGTAAAGAACAATCCACAGCTATATTACGCCACTGGGCATTCTTTCTAAATCGACAGGTCATCATAACTTTGTAACAGTGTAATACGACCCTAAGTATACCCTCCTAAAGATACTATACACTACCAAGTATACCCTCTCAAGTATTCTACACCGTTTACTTCACCGTTTCTACACTATTTTCTACACATGCTTTACCCTCTTTAGCATGCTGTATCATCATAAGCCTGTTCTACTGTCATAAGTAAACTAAGCGTTAACAATTGCCCCCTAAATACAAGACATGCCTGTACTGAGACTCAAATATCTCAAGTCTTTAATTGTGCCCTGAATTTAGGGACAAACATTCTAGTGAAAATTATAAAACTTGAGTGCTATAAATGTAGCAACATATGTAAAACGTGTATAACTGATACAGCGAGAAAATAACATGTTTAAGACTGTATAACATATTCAGAGGCTATCCAAAGCCACAGTTAGGGATGGGGATAAAAGATTACATGGTGCAATATTTGAACTCCTGACACTGTGACTAGCTTGTCCAGCACACTACCACCTGCACTAACTACTCACCTTACATAAGGGCAAAATAGCTGTGCACATACCCATGTGTAGATGCTTGATTGTCACACCAGACAATCTCTCAGGCGGCACTTGACTATCAGGGTACTAGTTATAATATGTTTGCTTTGAAAACATTTTACAATTTGGAAGTGGAACCACAGAGTAGACGTGAAAGCGATTGTTGTGGAGCAACAAATACTCGACTAAATTATTCTTGTACGCAGTGCATCAAAAATTTACAAATTGAAAGCACATGGACAAAAGCCCCAGTACTTTTCACTATACACATTGCGCGCTATTTAGCGATATTCATAGACTTGCCATCATAGTCGATGTTTATGTTATTTTACCTACAAAAACATTCTTAGACTCACGCAGATGAGAGTTGTTGTAGAAAGTTTTCATCACGATAACGTATGATATTAATAATAACATTATTTGTTGCTGTTTATTATTGAGTTTATCACCTATTATTACAAACTAGAACCATTTTTTTTGTTATTTATGAGCAGACTCATAATCTACATATATACATGTATAAATCTCAGAGTTTGTCTGTCGGTCGTCTGTCTGTCATTCCTCTCTCCAGTTATACCGATAAAGTTTTAGCAAGGAAAATCACCTTTGTACGGGGTTTTAACTCCTAACATTCAAATCGCAAGTCTACTAACAAGCGTGCGAGCGTAGCCACAAGGCTAAACAGTTTTTAACACACCCATCGTTTTTATCATACTTTTTTGTCTTACGAAGTAGAACACAATGTTTTTTCCGTCCTCGCCGAAAAAACATTTTTTCGCTAATTTTTATTAATTAATAAATAATTAATAAAATTAGTTATTTATTAAAATAAACAATTAATTTCATTAAAATAAATAAAATTTTAATTTCATTATTATGAACTTAAAATTTCAAGATAATGAAATTTTTTTCGACTTTTGCCGCCATACGATATCAACAAAAAAATTCTATCGAAATTAGAATTTGGCAGTCAGTTTGCTCATTATGTCAATGTAACAAATAGGCCTATTCATTGAAATAACTCTCGTAACACCTCAAAGATATACAATGCTCGCTCGCTATCTTAGTTCAGCGTTATTCATTATAAGTTAGAGTAATAACGAAACCAAAAACAGTTGCTAAAATTTTAGTTAATGAAAAAGCTGAAATTAAGTTTCGTGAAATACATACTGAAACTTAGCTTTAAACATGTGTTTAATAACCTAAAATGATTTAGGTCAAATTCAACATTTATGTCACGCGCCTGTCTCGAAGGTAAGAACTCTCTACAGTGCGTAATGCACGTAGTTTATTACAATCTTACAAATTATTACAGATCATAACCGCTAAATACACTAAAGTTACTGTAGGTGGCTATAGTTACTAAGGTTAACATATTATTTTGTTACTAATTTTTATAATGTACAGTACGTATATAAAATGTGCATTTGATAATTACTACAGTAGGGGCTTCTATACCACTCAATACAATATTTTTGCATTACGATGCTTACACTGAAACAAACTAAATTCATATAATTGTATACCAAATAAGTGTTCATTGTAATCATAGCAAAACAGACTTTATTTAGCCATTACTTGCTAATTACTTCACACGCACACTTAAACACCTCTACAGTTGTTTTATTTTTTCTCTTAATTTTCAAATGCACAAAACACTTTTTTCATGATATGAAATTTTAAAGTTACAATTTGAAAACTTTGAAAACTTTCACAGTTGTTTCATTTTTTCTTTTTAATTTATTCTTACCTGCACAAAACACTTTCTTCATGATAATAAGTTTGAAAGCTAAAATGGTAACTGTTGTTATATGTTAAATAAAAACAAATTTTTTGTGCAAAGCCTTTTTTATTACCCGGGCAACGCTCGACATTCAACTAGTAATAATATAATTGTCAGCTGAAATAATAATGTAATCATCTCGTTAGTCTACCAACTGCTAACTACGATTGATCGCTGATCTCCATGCCAGTTGCTATTAACGCTGGTGACCTAAAGCATTCCTTTCAATACGAAATAAGCCAATCAGAACTAGCTACTGGATGGTGTTTTGGTGCTGCAGGCTCATTTTTGATTTACTAAAATAGTTTGTAAACATTACTAGTAACGTACTTTTATCACATTATCATACGTATCAGAATCTTTACTACGATAACAGTTGTGTCCGTCTAAAGCCAAAGTCAGAGGTTGGAGAAAATGATTGCAATATACTGGTTTCTGAACTCTTACCATTTATCTTGGTAGCCCGAAACACTAATACCGGCCTAATTGACCATCTTTGAGTAGACATAACATTTGTGCACATGCGTGTAGCTATTTTCTGCGCTATTTGAATACCTAATGATCTCTTACGGCACAGGTACGAGCATTTGATAAAAGCACCAATCAGCAGAATTATGTAATGAATTATGTAATGAATTATGTAATGAATTATGTAATGAAAAGTATGATGTTAAAAATAACAGCTTCGCCAAAACTTCAGATAAACTTTGGTAAAGATTTGTAGATGATACTGAAATAAGGGATGTTTTAAGGAGAAAATTAAGATTTTAACATCTCAAATTGTTGAGACTTAGAAGACAATAACAAGCTTGACACATACATTAAATATAGTAATAGCTAGGTAACTTTAGAAATATGGATTGTTGAAAAAGTGAATTTGAAATTGAAGTTTTTAATTAGCTGCTCCATATATACAGTACTGTCTCAATTATATTGTTTTATTTTTTGTGCTTTTCTTTAAAAGTATGTGGTTTCCAGATTCTTTAAATAAAGCCTGCTGCCAGGAAGTTAGCTGTTATATATTTCTATTCATTTGCTTCTATGATAGTCAATACGTAGCGAAAGGGTTGATTCATGCTCTATACAGGAAACACTTAGATCATCACAGAGAACTTTACCCTATGTGAAAAGAAGGTATCAATGCCTGATGCTTTGCAAAAAATTAAGTGATCTTTAGACAGATATAATGGCCATATGCCTACACAAATAGACATCACACATTCTAAACATCTCTGTTCAAAGTGAACCTGTTATCCATAGGAAGAGGCATTTTGATCATCACAGAGAACTTTATTTCATGTAAAATGGAGATATCAACGCCAGATGTTGTGCAGAAAACTAAATGTTCACTAGCCAGAAATAGTGGTCATATGCCTAAAAAATAGACATCACACATTATAGACATCTCTGTCTAAAGTGAAACTGCTATCTACAGGAAGAGGCGTGTCATGAGTCATCTCACTAGTAATGTTTTACACTAATCAGTGCCAGGCAAAGGCTCTTCATTCAGTGCAAGAGAAAAGGAGTGACAAATCAACGCAGATAATAAAAATATAAATTATTTGCTAAAAACTGAAATAATAACATCTTAAAACCTGATTAATATAATATGATGCTTTATCACTCTAAAATATTTTGAAAACTTTGAATATCTTACATCATCAATTATCGTTTTATGTCAACAATAAAACCATCTAATCTTCAATCAAACATAAAATGGAATAAATTAATGCCACTTCTTCAAAAACAGAATCTACTTAAACCAGCCGATATTAAAATCTTCAAACTAAAATGGCTAGGCTGACGCTGTGAGAAGCATCTCTGAAATCTTTCAAAGTACTTTTTGACTTCTGGGTAAAACGGAGGACAAAGCTAAAATCTGAAATTTGTTAAATTTACCCAAAAATGAGCAGCATTTTAGTAAAAAAGTTTTGCAAAGAAGAGCATTCAAAGATTGCATAAATTTTACCTTTACAAATGTCGAAAGAATTTAATTCTAAAATTAGAAATCTTTATAATACTTTTATGCCTAAGATTATTTGGTAGTAAATTAGACCAATAGATATTCCTTTACCTGTAACAGTGTAAAGCTCTTTACCTATCTATATAAACACCAATAATAAGTTGATGTTCTGATGCCTCTCACAATGACAGCTTTGTATAGCGCGAAGAAATTAAATTTTAAAAGAATCTAGTAACCAGACAGAAGCCCAGAAGCGACAAGGCGGCAACCCTGATGCATCCAACGCTGCATTCTTCATCAGGCTGTCCGAGATAGTCACATTTGTCTTCAAAGTCATTCGAGCATTCACTGGTGTCGCAGCAAGTTACACAGTACTGTAAACGTAAGTACCACTATAGTAATACAAGCAATATTTAGTTTTATAAAGGAACTAGCTGTACTACCAGACCTAGGTAATAAAAAGTCTTTAGACAGAAAGTTTATTTGTATTTATCATATAACAACATTTGCCATTGCTAGCTGATTTTTAATACCGGGCAACGCCGGCCATCAAAAATCAGCCTATAAACAATGCAGTTGCCTGCCACTTGCTATTAACCTGGCACATTGCCAATGGATAATTTAAGTAAGCTTACTAATAATAGCTAACTACATGTACTTGCTCTAACGATTGAACGCACATAAAATGTCGTGACCCTTTCTCACCCAACGTTGCACCATCACGTTGCGTCGTAACGGAGAGCGGTAGTGTATTTGCTCTCATATAGCGACATATATCACCTAATGAATACGTCAAGCGCGTGTGGCTGGTTTGGTAAGGAATCAGACTGGCAAACGGGAGGGTCCTAGATCAAATCTTCCGCAATATGGATTCTTTATTCCAAGATTTTAATAGCTATAGCTGGACAAACAGGCACCCAATTTAAGAAATATATATACATATAGATGGATTATCAGAGCAAAGTTGTGCTTTAAGGTTACAGAAATCTTTCTACCATAAAGATCAAATGTAATCAGACTCTAACACCAATGGTTGAGGCTGGCTTTTAAATTGAATTTTTTTCTTTAGATCAAGTCGTGCGGTAGTAATAGGCTCTAGGAGTTGGCAATCAGCCAATGGCACAGAAAAATGGCTGTCGATTTATTATTTCTTGATTGAATGTAAGTTTCATTAATGATTCAAGGGTCACACCAACAACTAAATGTAGGTTTGAGTAGATACACCCAATTTTAAAAGATTTTATCAGAAAGTATTGACGTTTTTTTTGTTCTTCGAGATTTTATTTGTTGTTTTAAGAAGATCTGACTGCCAAGATGTTTCAAGATTACCATCGGTAAAATTTGATTACAGTTAAAATACTCAGACTAAAAATGTTTTTCCTAAAGCGATGCCACTAGTTTGTTCCTTCGTTATGACATCGGCTATTGCATTCAAACTGTAGTGTTACGCATCTCTATTGGCATATACTTTATTTTGTATTTCTTCCTGTTTGTTGGAATAAAACTTCAATTATAGATACATCGCTACAGACGCATTGAATAATTTAAAAGTAAATTGGTTAGAAATTGTCCTATCATTTTCTTCTAAATGCTGTGTAAACTTAAAAACACCTGATGCCAATGAGACTGCATATACACAAACCGCAAGCAGTATGCATGACTCCTGACGTCATTTTTGAGGAAGTCTGAGCACATCCTTTTCTATTGAGCATTTCATCTATGATCAAATTTCGTTGATCTTAATTTTGAAAGGTCTTAGCAGTCAGATCACATTAAACAATAAAAATTTTCAAAATGAGAAGAAAACATCTGTATTTTCTAATAAAATAATTCAAACTTGACACGAGGTACCCTGTACCTGACTGTTTTGTACGTGGTTAGTGCTTATATGCTGCAAATAGAAATGGGTACTCTGAGTAAATAGTATAATTTAAATAGCTCAAAATAAATATCATAATTGAATATATGTAAATAATATATTTAAAAAATTTATATAAATATTAATAATAAATATATATAAATGTTATATATAAATATATTATTAATGTATAATAGTTATATTATACATATATATATATAAATTATATATTTTTATATTATAATATTTAAATTTAAATTATATTATAATTATTTATATTTATAATTATATAAATTTATATACATGTATATATTATATATAAGTATCATAAATACCAGTAAAAGTTGAGCTGTAGTTAGTGATATCCCACTATTTTATCCACTTTCTACGTGTTCAGCATACTCGCTTCAGCATAATCCATATTTTTTTGTACTTTCACAAGTTTCACAAACTTAGTGATAGATTTAAAGGAAAGGAGTAAACAGAACTGCTTATCCTGATAACTATGCATAAGAACAACTGACACATACCTCAACTTTACCAATTGTATTACAGCTCCCGTCTTTGTAAAATTGACTGCAACTTGTAGGCTTGTCAAATCCCTTAGTTGAAATATCGAAATCTGACAAGCATCCTAGTTCTGAGCTGAAAAAGAAATATCAAAACCAATAATTATTTTGATTTTGAAAAAAACCAAAAACAGTCAATTGTTGTTTTCAGTGCTAAACACACAGTTGTAGTTGAAACACTTGGAACTGTGGCTATGTTAGAGTTGTAAATGAAACACTCGGAACTGTGGCTATGTTAGAGTTGTAAATGAAACACTCGGAACTGTGGCTATGCTAGAGTTGTAAATGAAACACTTGGAACTGTGGCTATGTTAGAGTTGTAAATGAAACACTCGGAACTGTGACTATGTTAGAGTTGTAAATGAAACACTTGGAACTGTGGCTATGTTAGAGTTGTAAATGAGACACTCGGAACTGTGGCTATGTTAGAGTTGTAAATGAAACACTCGGAACTGTGGCTATGTTAGAGTTGTAAATGAAACACTTGGCACTGTGGCTTTGGTAGAAAATGGAGAGCAAACTTTTTTGCTTATTTAGACTGAATCAGAGATTATGTTTTCATAATAAAAACATTTGAGATAGTTTTGGTTTAAGTATTGGCAGGGATTAGGAAAACCATCGGATTCTCAAAAGATTTGCTTAAGAAAACTCATCATTTGGCAAGCCATTCATTCCGGCTAAAAAACTATCACATTTGAATCTAAAAATGACATAGATTGTCACATTTGGTAAGCTTTTTTTGAAAGTGAGTTAATCAGAATATTCTCAAGCAAGATTTGGCATGACAGCAAACACAGATTTGAGTAAACAATAGTTTCATGTCTTATTAGATGCCAAAGCGATATACGTAGTCTTAGCTTTTTGGTGTGAACAATCCTTGAACATCGAGTTTATATGATGTTTGCTTAGCTTTCTGCAAGCAGAGGCTCTGGATGTTTTTAACAGCACTGTTGCACAAACAATGTCTCTGTGAACATTCCACTGTTAAAGTGTCTCTGTGACTTTGGCTGGGCATGTCTGAGTCCAGTGGCAAGGGAACCTCAAAAACTGGAGACATGACCAGTTTCAGAGAACAATTTAAAGTTGCAGTTCATTCCAGTCACCACTGGTGGCCTTTTTCTGAGAATTGAACCCCCAACCTGCTGTTAGCAGATAAGACATTTTGGACCAGTAGGCATGGATGCACTAGTCTTAGCTTTCGAGGCTGGTTCAGACTGTATCGCAGTATGTTGGGGTTGTCCTCTCTGTGATTATTTGTAGACTGTAGACCGATGACATCACCGAGGCAACTCAGATATGCTGGCAAACATTGCAACTGTCAAACTTCCTCAATATTTTGCAGATAATTCACAACAGTCTGAGCAATGTGCACCACTTTTGTGATTGGCTATTGCAGACTGCGTGATCTATATTTCCCTTTATGATAGTTGCAGCTGGACTAGTATTTCATCATTTCAACAACCACATTGTGTAATGAAATGTTATGCCACGGAATAATCGCTGATGTAAATGCAAATGGGTTTGTGATAGCGTGAACTATGCTATCACAGACGATGACCGTTTGAGTGAGAGGTTACTGTCGATATATTGCGATAATGTGCGCCACTCATAGTTTAAAAGTCATAGCCTAGGAGTTAAGTCACTCTGTCTGCAATCAGTAGAGTTATTAGCAATGTCAGAAAAGGCTTGTAGTATTCAATTTTTCATTGTTTTAGGTTCCGTGGGATATAGGAGCATGTAATCCTACGTCTGCTAAAATTATGTATTATTAATAATGGTTCACCTATATATAACTATGGTTCCATGGCACGCATGATTCGCAAAGTTGAACCAACCCGCAAGTTAACCACATCTTGGAAACAGCATAAAATTGCAAGCAAAGTGAGTTTTGCAGTTTTGCAATCGAATCTATCGTGCTTGCGAATAATGAAAACAGCACTTGCAAATGATGCGCATTAAAATACCGCATCGGCTATTCTACTTTAAACAATTTCACTACTTCCTTCATCTTTTTTCAATCGAGTTTCAGGTGTTTGTGTCGCTATCATGTGCGTCACTAACACGGGTGTCACTAACTGCGTCGCTAATTATTAACTGATAGCGTAAAATTCCTTACCTTTTTTCAACAAGGCACCGGAGTCAAACCGCATCGTGCGAATGTCCTTAGAAACACTAACTTTGCAATGTAATGCAACTTGCGTGCAACTTCGTACCCGCATGATGCGAGTCATTTGCGTCATGAAAACACAGTGTATATAAATCTTTCTGACTGTCGTCTGACATTCGTGTGTCCAGCTATAGTAATAAAGTTTTAGGAATAAAAAAGCCGTTTCACCCTGGATTTGAACTAGGAGCCTCCAGTTATGCAGACAGGCGTGCTACCCATTACACTAAGCATCCAACTGGCTATACTATGGAATAATTGTGCACATCATGCTTATTACAACGGTTATAATACAAACGCCAAAAGCGCTTGCAAGAATACAATTGGTTACTATTAGATGCTTGGAGTAACACTTGACGCATAATATTATGATTATCAGCAATTGATGATTATCAGCAATTGACGATTATATGCAATTGATGATTATATGCACTTGACGATTATATGCAAGCTGGCTTCAGACAGCTTCGGACACTCTCTTATTATGGTAAAGATTTTGACTAGCTTAAGTTACTAGCTTATGTTACACAAATTCTCTGAGTAAAGAAACTTAGCCAATGGCAACTAAAGTTAGCAGCTAACTGCCGAGAATCGAGCTAGTTGTCAGTATTAATATAGCATCATTTAGATAATAAATAAATATTAATCATTATTGATTCATCTATTTTATTATTATTAATTTAATTATTATTATTGACAGCTATGTTATTTTGTTAGTTATTATTATTACTATTATGGTTCAGTGAGCCCTTAGCAAAAAACCGCACCTGACTTCATCAAGAGATGTTTGCTGTGTTGCAAATCACTGGCAAGCCAAGCCGAAACCTATCTAAATCTATAAAAACATGCTGATACAATTTGACCTAGTAATACATTAAAACAACTTAACTTTACCTTCCATCCTGTAAAAATCCAAAACAGCCAATGTCACAATAAACATATTCCTTGTCACTAGGGGTTCCTTTTGCACACTTTATACCTGAAAAATAACTCTACATGGTCAGATATAGCTGAGTGTGGTCTGAATGGTGAGAGAAAAAAGCTGTAGAATAGCAATGTTCAATTTCTATAACAATTAATAAGAATCAATAAGAATTAATTAAGAATTAATAAGAATAGTGATGATTAAAATAATAAATAATTAGAATATTGATGATAAGAGTGAGTGTTTATAAGGCTGATTCTCATAAACGCCACAAAGTTTTGGAACCAAATAATTCTAGCAACTTAGCGGAAGACGCGGAGACTATTCGTCTAAAGTTTGCATGAAATCAACTGAAAAATGTGAAAACGCTTAAGTGTAGCGTTAAAGCAGACTAAAAAACACGGAAAATGAACAAGTGGGATTTATGAATGCCACTTTATTAATTAAAATCAACCCGTATTGTAAAAAAAGTAATGTTTATTGCAACTTTGTTTCACAGATAAATTAGCTCTAAGTTCATTATTTTAGTGAGAAAGACTTTTTCAGTGGATGAATACATTTAAAGTATTATATAACTTGTTTAGCTTATTGAACGTTACTTTACTCAGGGAAATTGATAACCTACTCAATTTCAACTTACAAAAACTCAAAAACGAGATGATGGAAGATTTCAGAAAAATTGCTCGCTAGTTAATTCTAGATTTGCCTAATCAAACCAATTTTTAAAAAACTATTTGTTAATTAATACGACTATTTATGGAGAAATTTTTCCTTTTAATAAGTTTTTTAAATTTTAACATTATGGACACACTGCTGACACCATGTAATGATCCAGTCAGTAAAAACAGTCATAGCAAGAACAGCTAAACGAATTATAACAACACAAGAGTTCTTAATGCAACTCAGTTTGGTGCCATTCATGCCTTGCGTAGGTTTCATGTGTAAGTTAAATATTTGTGTACTTAGAGATTTAAAGACAATCTTGCCGAAAATCTTTGTAGATTTTGTCAAAAATTATCAATATTTTTTAACATTTGCGATTGATTTTGATGTTTGATGTGATCTCACTACCAGGATATTTCAAGTTTGAAACAAACAAAATTTTATCGCTGTCAAAACAATGAGATTAAGCCAAAGTGTGAATATGACGTCTATAGTAGCAAAGAGACTGACCAAAATAGAGACACGTAACAGTGCAACTCGAGCGCAATAGTCAATATCAATGGCAGCAACGGCAGCGTGGCATCATTTGGCATGTAATTTTTTTCCGAGTGTTTTAACCGTAACTTGTTATCGATTGAGTTGAGTTGATTTGTCAATATTCAGCTTGAAATACAATGATAGAAATAATAAACGATAGAAATAATAAACGATAGAAATAATAAACGATAGAAAAATGATGGATAATACTGATACTTTATGAGAAAATCTACTACAATGTTGCATAAAATCATTTTTAATTTAATTTTTAATTTTAATTTTTAATTGTTACCGCTTGGTTCTTCTGTTGTGTACAGGTCCTCCTCATCATCATCATCTTCCGTTGTCATCACTGATCCAAGGCAGCATTGCGCAACTGCAGCATATGGAATAATATTCTAAATTGCATCTATTGTATTTATTTCTTAGTGTATTCTACAAACACTGTATAACTATTATGACAAGAGAACTCATTGAAAACAACGATAATATTAGCAAGTTTATTAGTTTTTTTAGTTTCTTGCAGATCTTTACTATAATAAGAGCCGTGTTCATCCATATGTCCAAAGTAATGCTCAGAGTTCAAGGAAAAAGACTCCTTATGACAGGATTTGAACTCGCTGCTGGCGGCTTGGTGGACCAACACTTTATTACCTGCACTAATCAACCGCCTCGCTGCCTTTGAAACAGTAATATTACATCAAGTACGGATGGGTGTTCAACCAAGCCTCAGTTTCTAATTTTGGTACACTTTAAGGTATATCTGTTGACCAACACATTACTAAATTAATAGTAATATAAAGGGATTGTTACATTTTTAAATGCAGTACTGATATGGAGTTCCGTTTGCGCTCACAAGACCACACATGACTACTAACTGTTGTGCTTGAAAAGTGTAGCAATTTAGAAATCATTCAAAAATCAAGTTAGGAGAGAAAATGCCTCCCTTTTCTATCGCTCTTGCTCTGAATGAAAATCGCGGTGAAAATCTCTCACTTTTGCTCTTGAGGATAACATATATTAATTGTTTAACTTATTATTGGCAGTAGTAATCATCAACAAAATGATGTTTTTCATTGCATGCCAAAAGGAAAAAACCTTAGGTACCAAGGTTAAGCTAAAAAATTTTCTACTTCCTCTCTTTTAATATCAGTGAGCTGTTTATGAATCACTCGCTGTAAATTAATGAAAACGCTTTATAGAGATTCATTTCTTTTTATGAATACTGAACTTTTTATTGAAGGTCAGCTGACCAAATATAACATAAATTAAAATAGATATAATAATATGTAAAAACCATTCTGCGTTCATTGTGAATGCACATTATAAGGCCCTAGTTGTATGCAGTAGTTAAGAGAAAGTTGGGAGCATATGGCGTGAAAAATTACTTTTTAATTTTTGCAATATTTTAAAGAATTTGGCAGATATCCAAGCAAACTTATAGGTTTTTATCAAACACATACACTCTTTTCAAGAATTCAATTTTACATTGCTGGAAAAATCAGCATTCTAGCTGTAGTCTCAAATTTAAATCACATCTGGCCAGATGTACCCTTGGCAGCATCCGTCTGGCCGAGTATCCTGCTGACCAAGATACTTGACCAGATGTGACGATACATGAACCACCTTTGGACATGGTCATTCGAGTATTATTGCTTGCAGACCACTTTTTACATTTTCATTAAGAACTATAAGGAAAAATGAATTTTGATAACGAAAATAGTTATTAGTAGCTCAATGAAGATTATTATTAGAGTTCTGCATTTCATAGTATCTCTATGAAGCATGCAAATCATACATTTCATTGTGTTAACATCAGCAGTATTGATGAGTATTGACCTACACAAAAAAACAGATGACTTCTTACACATTTTCTTTTTTCTAGAAAACCAAATTCAGAATTAATTCTATGGTAGCTTATCATACATACCTGCAGCAAGTAGTAGAAGAGCTTTCAAAACCTCCAACTGCATGATGTGAGAATCTATATCCTTCTACCATGCGACTGTAGACTTGCTATGTTTATATACAATCTAATGCATGAGTATGTTGCTATTTGCGCTTGTTGTGACATTAGCTATACTCGTTGCCAGGTATTTCCTGTGGTGCTTTGTTCTCTCTGTTATGGATACACTAGCTCTGACGGATCATGTCAGGTCGAGAACACCAAACAGCCCGCTGAATGCATACGACTATTACATAACAATTGTAATGAAGTTTAATATGTTTACTGGTTTCTCATAGCGACACTAATGGCTTGATGCAGCTCCCTACGACTTAAGAGTTACATAGAGTCGATATAGTTGTGTGGAATTTGGTTTAGTGGTAGATAAGATACGGTTATATTGTTCTTCTAAAAATAAACACGTATATCCAGATTAAAAGCAGTTTTATTTTAATATTTAAAATTTGTTTTTAGATCTAAAGGTGTGCAAAAAGTTTTAAGTTGAAAATCATTCAAACATTAAATTCAACTTTATGAACAAAGATAAATTTTTTTGCTAATATGCGTTGTTTGATAAGACATTATTGTTCGAGTGGAGATGATGGTAATCAGTAAGCAAAAGTTTAGTTTAGTCTTCAAGCTAACCAGCTCAAACAATCTAGGAACTTCAGCTATAATTGAGTTCTTACATGAGCAATATTTTCTAATTTTTATTCTTTTAATATTTATTCTGGTTTGCTAAAAAGCTTGTATAGTTTACATCCCATAAACATATGAACATCTGCTTCAACTCAGCATAACTGGGGAGGAGCACAATCTATCTCCTCAAGACATGAAAGTTTTTACTTGTGAAACTCCAACTGATATCTCTGTCTGACCTGAAACCTCGCTACGTTTTAGGAAACTACACTTTGCTAGAGTGTGGTAAGGTCTATTAAAGGATTCCTAGCTGCTGGATGATATAATCCAAATGAAGAGTAACAGAAGTAGCAGAAGTTCAAGGACTAGTTTTTTTTAGAAGACTGAAGAGTAGCTAAGGCAGTGCAGAGTTTAAATACCACTAGAAGGGAATAGGCAGTAGATGCCAAGGTAAAGAAGTCTAAAATCTACTCCTCTTGAGGCAAATGCGAGTCAACACTAACGTCAAGAACTTCAAAGACTACCGTATTTTTTTAAATAATGGAGGGTGGATAGCAAAATGCCAATCTAAATGCTACTGTTTTTGAATGGCCTGAAAGATGGGTTTCTGATTTAGTCCAGGGTTGTGACTATTACGAAAAAATTATAACTGCACATTGATAAGTACTCACTGATGCCTCAATGTAAACTTCCTTACGGTTGCAGTAAACCTTTTTTTATAGATATATACAGAGCTGCTTTACCCACACAGTAAATAGTAAACATGTCACAGCTATGCAGTAGGAGTAAATGTCTTTAATCATTAGAAAGTTGTCTCCTCTTGCAGTCGGTCGTTTTGGCCATGACTGTTTTATGGTTTAAGGCTGATTCACACTATATCGCTGTATTTCGGCAATGATGCCACAATACTTTGATGATCGTCGATGATCACGATGTTCACACTATCACAAACCCATCCGCGTCTGCATCAGTGACGCAGTACTCTCATTTTTTATTTTAAATTTCCGTGAAGAAACCTCTTGATTTTCGCGGGACTGAAATCAAATACTAGTCTCGCAGCAACGTTCATAAGCGGAAATAAATAAATCACGCTAACAGCAACCACGAATGACCATCCCAGCATGGTTCACAATTAAAAGGCGGTCGTCGATGCTTGGCGGAAGATTGGGAAAGTTTGACACCTGCAAACTTTCCTGATGTGTCAGCGGTGCTTCGTTGCTGCCATCAGTTCACATTTTCCATAATCGACGATAAATGCCAAAAGGAAAACGCTGACATACGGCAATATAGTGAGAACCAGCTTTAAGCTTTATCAGCTTCCATGCAGCTGTTTTCCACTTGCTCTTGCCATCTGTTTGTGTCTAGTTTTCTCAGCTTCATGTTATACCCAGGTACATCTTTGTATCTCAGTCTGCCCTTATTTCTCTTACCTTCATAGAGTTATGAATATAACAGCTGGCGCAGCAAAATTACAGTGTATTGCACTGCATCATTTAATCGACAGTCAGAGCTGCGCAGCGACATTGACTCATTAATCAA
Organism: Watersipora subatra; assembly: GCF_963576615.1. NCBI lineage: Eukaryota > Metazoa > Bryozoa > Gymnolaemata > Cheilostomatida > Watersiporidae > Watersipora > Watersipora subatra. The sequence continues at coordinate 44,428,797 of NC_088717.1, forward strand.
TGCTTGACTTTTGCTTTAGATCGACCATCATATACAGTCTACGGTCTGACAAAAAATTCACACTTTACGCATTAATACTTATTTTTGACTCTTCAAGAATACATATTTGCAATTTTACAATTTTGCTAAAAACAATTATTTTCATGGGATTAAACGTATAAGAATAAGCATTATAGAGGTAAAATGAAGGTTTGTAATTATACAATACAATTGTTATACAACTCAAGCTTAACTAAAAAATCTACCAGTGAGAAGCCCCAATAATGCAATGTTTCTGTTGAGTTCCACAAATTTCACTGGGAACTAAGGCTAAATATAGAATATGAATTGTGGTGAAGCCGATGAGTTGTTGGGTGTATGAAGCGACAAACACCGAAGGTGTTGAATAAACAACGAACACGCAAACGTTATTCTTCGGTCAACTCCTACTTTCACCAATATAGAGCATTTGGAACCTGGTTAAATAATTTGTCTATTAAAAGTTAATTTTGATAAAAATTTTAAATAAAAGAAAGTGATAAACTTGCTTGTAAATTTAACAAGAAAAAACATGAAAAAAATTACAAAATGTTCCGCAAAAAATATAGTTAATATTACAATTAAATAAAATGACTGGCAACTATGTCTATAGACCTCATATAGTCAGCATACATATTGTTAACATAATAGTATAAAATAAGGGTGTGTTTACTTTGATTTAATGCAAATGTAATAAACAAGAGCCTTAGTAACTGACTAATGATCAAAAGCCTAAATTCTATGTACATTTACATGCAACTAATTCAAACTTAACCAATTAGAAGCAACAAAACAAGAAAGTTGAACCAAGTTGTTTCTGAAACATCCTGTGAGCAGAAAGATCTCAAAGTGCATTACCATATGAAATAACGTACAGACAGTCACTTTGAGCTGAGTAATATAACGTAGCACAGCGATGCGGCTATGAAACGGCGGCTGACAGGTTGCTTGCTGCCGCATTAAACGCAGCAACTTTTCTCTCTGTGACTTTAATCCACTCAGTAAGACTTCTAGAGTCAGAGTTCTACAATCAAGTCTGAATGAGTTACAATACTAGAGTACAGCTCGACTTCGACCTCTGCTATGATTATTATAGTAGCCAACAAAAATGCTAAATATTTAATAAAAGTGCATTATACAGAAACCAAATATAGTATCAAATAAATAAAATATAGCATAAAATGTAGCATAAAAATATAAAACAAAATATTATGAGAAAAATTAAATATGACTTGAAATAAATAAAATAAACCACAGCATAAAATAGATAAAATGTAGCAGTAAAATATATATAGCACTAAAAACATAAGTCCGGTTATATTTGTAAGTTCAAAGAAGTTTTGAATCCAAACTTACAATAAGTCAATATTTTAAGGTAGACTTTAAAATAAGGAGATTTCCACAACAGCAACTGATCATAGTTGCATATATGTGAATAATAAGTAATAATATAAAATAATTGGAGTCACAAACTACCACCTGGGTTAGTAATAAAACCACATAACCTCACAACAATTCATGATCTCAATGATCATGACTGCTTATTCATGTCTTGCTGATATCTTGTGACCACACCAACCCACAAACACCCCAAGTTAACTTTATTTCTGCAAGGAATATTGCTGATAGAACTGAACACTAAATTTTTGGCAAATTAATTCAAAAGTTTAAGGATTTGTATAGCAGGTATCTCTCTGAGTTTAGCTGTACTATTTTGAGAAGGACACAAACCGCAAAACCCTAACTTCAATGTATGCATATTTTGAATAGGCAACAAAACCGGCTAGTGGTTGTATACTTATTTCATATGCTACTACCCTCCACCTTAAATACATTATAGCCTTCTCTTACGGACAAGGTAGGTGCCTATAAAACTTGACTACAACTTTAATGGTGGATTGTATAAAGCTGAACAATGGAAGCAGTTTTTCGCACTAAAATCTAGCAAACAAACACTTGCTGCCAGGTGCCATATCTGCTATAAAAGTTTTACATTGAGTTAGCATGTAAACACGAATGACTCTTGAGTAATTTGAGATATTCCTTGTTTTCTTTCTCTCACTATACAACTTCCAAAAAGTACTTTAACAATAACGTACAGAGAAATGTTAGAAAAACTCTTATAACAAACTTGGTTCATAATGAACCAAGTTTAAAAAAATAAAACTGCAGATGCAATCAACCTCAGTTTAGTTTCATTGTTAGACCGGTTGATATCCTGAAAAAATGGAATGAATTTTGACCAAAGATGTAAGTATTTTTTTGGCAAAACCCATCTCATTCCCTTAAATTTCAAATCTAATTGTTTCAACCAGGCGTGCAGTATTTTAAAGAACTTTGTGATGAATTTGGTATCTAGCAGTGCTGTAATACTGCAACTACATGTAAAATCAGGAGTTATCTCGCGCTACTAATCTATGAATGCATAGAGTTATATAACCATAGCAACACAATAATGTATACTTGACATATCATTATAGACTTGTAATTATGATATATCAAGAACAAGATAAGCCAAAGTATTCCCGTGAAGTAACAAAATTCACCAGTAGAGACAGCCAAATACGCTGCCAATCCTGGAGACATACGACTAGGCTTGTTAGTAATTAAGCAATGATGATTGCATAACATCATAATAAGTGGTAGACTGCTATAGCCTTCATAGGGGACCCCAGACACCTTCAGTTAGCTTAGGAAATTGCTGTATACTTCGATATGTTCAAGTTGTCAACAAGCTTTGCTGTCATTGTCAAATCAACAAAGCTTGTCGGTTGTCATGGCCTACATACCACAACGAATAATGAGCGAGTATATAAACAGCAGTTAGATTGGAAAGTGTAACCAGTAATAAACGGAGTGACAAAACTCCAAAAAGATATCTAGCACAGCTAAACATTAACACGCGAAGTCAGGCCTATTCCCTGAGAGGAAGAAACTCAGAAAAAATGAAACATTAGTTTCGTGGGCAGTCACATGTCACCTAAATTTTTTTAATCATTTCGTACGACTCAATGATTCGGCCAATTATTATGCAAGCTGCATTCTACACAAACGGTGACATAATTTCTTCTTAAAACCATACAGACACTATCATGGTTTATTTTTATTTAGAATTGGTGTAACTTTTTAACTGAGAAATTTGCTATCAACTTATCTATTGTAGTTACTCTGAGTGGGTAAACTAGAAATGCAGAGAATTGACTTTTTTCCACAAAAAATCAACCAATAGCTTCATAAAATAAAGAAGTGACAAAAACCTACTACCAAATCATACCGATCCTCTCTCCAACCAATCTTATGAAACCTAACAGTGCTTGATCGCTATAAATCTTAACAAATCTATCGTTTTCATCTCAACAAATTTCATTGAAAGGTTTCATCGAATATTCATCCTTGTGTGCACTAGGATTAATCTTTCTGCCATTTACTTTGTGTGTCAAAACTATTATATGTTGAAACAAATATCTTTTATTAAAAACGTATCGTATTTTGCATAACTTATCAAAATGCACATAAAACCTAAATATTTCAGGCAACTACATACACACATAGTTACCATAAAGCGAAAACATTATAGAAAACAATATAAATGTAAAACTAAATTAATGTGTAATATTCAGCAGAGATTCAGTTTTTTGTTGCTTCATTTTAAGGACGTGAGAGCAGAAGTGTAGGGAATAGGTTCAGTGTAAGAGTAAGGAACACACACACACACACACACACACATATATATACATGTATATATAGATATATACATGTATATATAGATATATACATGTATATATATATACATGTATATATATACATGTATATATAGATATATACATGTATATATATATACATGTATATATATACATGTATATATATACATGTATATATATATACATGTATATATCTATATATACATGTATATATAGATATATACATGTATATATATATACATGTATATATATACATGTATATATTTACATGTATATATATATACATGTATATATATATATATATATATATATATATATATATATATATATATATATATAGTTTCATTTCTTCACTGTATACAATTTGTATTATCTTTATTTTTCAATTTCAACCAAATCTGTTTAACAAAATTGTAACACTAAAAAATATTGGATGTCATATATACATGTTGGAAATAACCTTGCATGTCGTGACAAATATTTGCTCATATTGGACATTTTATATTGCAAAAATCATGATAGACTAGATACTCAACAAGACGAGCTACTAAAAGACCTGAGCCTGGAGTCACCATTGCACCGTGAATAATTTAGTTTCAGTTTACAAACAGGAACTAAAATAACCAAGATTGTGACTAATTAGCGAACTGGCATATTTACTAGAATGGTTTTGTTTTAAAGTTGTCATCTCTTGCAAATAAATTTACCTAAACCTAGTGAACCTAATTTATGTAAGTCAGGTGGTAGTACTAAGGTCATACTTAGGTCATACGGCCAAACGTACAGAGCGCATATTCAATCAGTTTCACTTTGGCAAACAAATTAGCAGACTGAAGTTAGAGAAGGTTTCTCTCTAGTTTCACTAGCACTACATATAAACACAGACACGCTTCAACTCAAAAAAATATAGAAATTATATGAAAATAATAAAAAAGAGGGAAGATTTCAAAGCTTCAAAAGAATATAACGACTGCAAGAGCAACAAAGAATTAGTTTTTTTCAGAACTGGCAGCTCGTCTGTCTAGTTATTTGCTGATTTACAGTTTGTCGACAGCTGATTCCTTTTCAGCGAGTAAAATTTAATTTTGTTTGTAGCACAAAATTAAAACATCTTTTATTCAAAAGTATTATAGACTTTACAAGAAATACCATCCGCTGTGGATTGAGCTACTCAGGTGCGCTAATGATTATTATGTTTACAAATAAAGGAATGATTGACAAGTCAGAGCCATGACAGTTTGCACGTAAAACTTGCATTGCCTGAAGTTGACAATTCTTAGACCTGTTTAGATGAAAACACAAAACTTAAAATGAAACAAAAAAGGAGGCTTGTGTAACCCCACCCTGACTGAATCGAACTTATAACTATGTGGCTGTGTTACTCCAACCTAACTGTGACTTGAACATACGCATATGTGGCCAGTGTAACCCCACCCTAACTGTAAATTGAACTGATGACCTACGGCTTAAGAGCAGCATTCGGCCTGAATGCTTCCTATCAATATTTAGATTTCAGAGTGGAACAACTAATAATATTAACAGTTTCAAGTAATTCTGAGAGAAAAAGCTTTATTAAAACTGTTTTGCTGGCAGCATGTTAAAATAGCCAGAGTGCGCTGCCGTTAGACTTGGCAGTTAAAAAGCTGAACAAAAATAATAGGAGCAAGATTAGTTTAGAGTTAAAAATTACCCAATATCAAGGCGTTTGACTCGCTACAGATGAAGGCTAAAATGAAATAACATGGATTACATAACATGGGATTACATAACAATCATACATCAGCATTGCAGCTGACCTTACAGCGCCTTTAACTGGTCAGCCAAGGTCACTGACTACAATGAGCTACTATCTGCCCAGGTAGCTTATAGTTAGCTAGTAAAGGCTCTATAGTTGTGAGGTGAAAAGGTGAACACTGCTCAGTTGACCTCCCAAGTGCGCGACAACTCTAGTGACTAACAAACAGCTCAGCTAAAATCGCCAGTGTAGAACCTATGCTAAGTATAATCTATAATCTATCAATAAATCGAAATATGTCTGTTAGTTTGTGTAAACGCCAAGCGTTTCCAGATTTTTTACCGATTTCATTCATACTGCACATGCACATGTATATGCTCCGTGCCTTCAGCCAGGTCACTAATAATATTTGGTTTTAAATCTCCATCTGATTCCTGAGAGCCTCTTAAAGATGAACTTACACAAAAATTTAGTAAATAAAAATAATTAAAATAATTTAGTAAAAGTTAACCGAAATTGTCGGTATTTTTCTATCATTAACAATTGTTTTTGATGTTTAAGGTCATCTGATTGTCAGGATGTTTCAAGATTAATATTAATCAAAGATTAATTGATGTCATTTTGCCCACATTTTTTCCCGACTGTTTTTACCCCGATCAAGTTTGGCCGATTTTTATCTTGAAACATTCCGGCAGACAGATGACATCAAACATAAAAAACAATCACAGATAATAAAAAGTACTTATATTTCTTGATAAAATCTACTAAAATTGCGTGCAAGTTCATCTTTAATATTAGTAAACATATTATAATAAATGTATTCATATAGCTCTAACCTGAGTTGCTTCTCCTAGAATGACCTCAGCATCTTATAGCAAGGATTAATCTACTTTACCGATTCAAGCTAACCGCCTCCTCAATTACAGCAGCATGAAATTTTTAGAGATATGTAACCAAACTATAAGTAATCAACAGTGCTAGGAGACCCACCTTATCACCGCTGGGAACAGCAGCCGCCGGAGAGAGATGGGAGGAAGTGGCTGTTCGATGCCTGGTTAGCCCAGATGGTGATACCGAAAGCCTGAAATGGATAAATGAATTAACATCTACGAGCTGTCAGTGGCTTGAGGAACAACAGCCTATAAGACAGCCATTGTCTGTAACATTCATTTCTTTGATTGAACCAATTGCTGACATCTAGAATTGACCTTTCACCGAATGTGCACCTTCAATATGAGTGTGACATGAGTCAGCACATTTGATGGCTGTTTCAAACACAACCAGAACTCTTTCACCAGTTTGGACTATTTAAAAGAGTACCTATCTCAAACCATGTCAGCCGGCCGCCTCCAATGCTCAATCTGCCAGCGGCCATCTTGGAGGTGACCTACATCTCAATTTTAGCCTGCCACCTTTGTGCCTACCATAATTGACTATGACCTTTATGAAAAACAGTAAGCAATGACTACGTTCAGAGATTCTTCCGTCATATTTTCAAACTATCGGCTCATCTTACATGTAACTAAAAAAGCTGATCCCGAACAGTTGGTCAATGATCAAACCAAATCATGGCAGCCAAAGTATGATGTAGCATCAGATATGCTCGGAAAATAAAGTTTTAGTTAACAATTTGGTAGCAAATCTTACCTGTTAGGAGAAAGAGATGTGTCAGCAGAAGTAAGTGGAGTCGTGCGACCCGACCTTGAGCACAAGGGAGTTGCCCCTCCCATGCGGTCATTGACCCTTCTAAGCTCCTGAGCAATCCTTTCCTTCTCAAATCTCTCATTGGTTATTTGCCGTCGTGCTCTCTCTAGATCCGCCTCTAGCTCAGCGATACGATTTCGTAACTGGCCCAATTCTCTTGTTTGGCTGTCTCTATTAACAAAAAATAACTTCGCTGGTAAGGATTCGTTTGATTCGATATCAAGCATGACTCAAACTTTGGTTTCATATCAAGCATGACTTACACTTTGGTTTCATATTAAGCATGACTCACACTTTGGTTTCGTATTAGGCATGACTCACACTTTGGTTTCGTATTAAGCATGACTCACACTTTGGTCTCGTATTAAGCATGACTCACACTTTGGTTCCGTATTAAGCATGACTCACACTTTGATTTTGTATTAAGCATGACTCACATTTTGGTTTCGTATTAAGCATGACTCACACTTCGGTTTCATATTAAGCATGACTCACACTTTGGTTTCGTATTAGACATGACTCACACTTTGGTTTCGTATTAAGCATGATTCACACTTTGGTTTCGTATTAAGCATGACTCACACTTTGGTTCCGTATTAAGCATGACTCACACTTTGGTTTTGTATTAAGCATGACTCACACTTTGGTTTCGTATTAAACATGACTCACACTTTGGTTTCGTATTAAGCATGACTCACACTTTGGTTTCGTATTAAGCATGACTCACACTTTGGTTTTATATCAAGCATGACTTATACTTTGGTTTTGTATTAAGCATGACTCACACTTTGGTTTTGTATTAAGCATGACTCACACTTTGGTTTCATATTAAGCATGATTCACACTTTGGTTTCGTATTAAGCATGACTCACACTTTGGTTTCGTATTAAGCATGACTCACATTTTGGTTTTGTATTAAGCATGACTCACACTTTGGTTTCATATTAAGCATGACTCACACTTTGGTTTCGTATTAAGCATGACTAACATTTTGGTTTTATATTAAGCATGACTCACACTTTGGTTTCATATTAAGCATGACTCACACTTTGGTTTCATTGAGGGTGAGTCTGTCTTTCATGAGTTGAACCTCAGAAGCGGACTCTTGCAGAGAGAGCTTCGACTGAAACTCTTGATCTCGATTCACTGCTAGCACCTGCTCGAGACTCATCAGCCGCTGACGATCTCTGAGATGTCAAAAAAATATTGTGAGACACTAAAGGACTACCAGCTATGCTTAAGTAAGGTGAGGCTTTCACTTGTTACTTTGTACGAGAATTTTATGCTGTGGTAGAATATAGCAATAAAATAGAATAGGTAGAATATAAGGTGAATAAGGTAGAATATATGGACTCACCATAGAAATGTTACTCGTCCTTTAAAGACACTACTACTGATACAAAGCGGGAGTAAGAGATACATATTAAAAGGTGACACAGGGTTTTTATGACAATTGTTTTTTTTCAGATCAGGGTTTTTAGATTAGAGGCTAAGGCTGAGACTAAGGCTCGCGAGCTGATATTAACGGAGGTGCAGGAATCAATCGTAAAGATGAAGAAAGTATATTTGTTGACGAAAAAAAATCTTCTGAATTGAACATTATTCTTTCTAATTCTTCATAACCTATCAGCATGTCCTTTATATGTTGCTGCTGAGTGAAATTCTTAGAATAACCTTCCAATAACATGTCGTTTTCATGTATTCCGAATATGTCTGTTTTTTTATTATGTTATGAGCCTTTTTGATTTCATTCAAAGCAAGGGGTGCGAGATTGCCCTCGTCAGTCATAGGAGGCTCAGTGATGACAACGAATTGGAAAGCACTGGCTTATATTCTACCTAGATAAAATTGTGTGAAGCAAGATACATAACTAGATTCTGAAGAACATCACTGGAGTATGGAAAGAAAGAGGTTTAATTTTTCAGACCTGCTTACCTCTTTTGTACAGGGAGACAAAGCAGCTACGGGCTATAACGTATTTCCGCCAAGAAGAAACCTTGTATATTATATAACAAAATAATATATTATAATATTATATAATAAAATTGAATAACAAAAATCTGTACTATAATAAGAGCCATGCCCATCCATTTCTCTAACGCTACACTTTAAAGTTAGGAAAACAGTTGCTTTCAATGGGATTGGAACTCGTGACTTTCTGCTTGATAGATGCACTGCCACCTGCATGAATTGAGCACCATCAGTCATATAAGAATGCTTGCGCAGATAGTTATTGTCTGTGCTTTATTAGCACACCTGATGATGTTGACAACACACTAGACTGCCAGTACTCATGAATGGCAGAGAAATAATATCAAATATTGTATGAAAATGTAGATCAGGCATGCGTAAGATCACTTGCAGGTGGGCAGCCTCAAAACAAAATCATTTTTTATAACGAGCTTTGGGTTAAGCTGTATACCATATCATTAAAATAAAAATTATCATTAAGACTTTTCCTTTCACTAAAACTTTACAAAGACTTTCAAATTCAAATAATTCCAGGTAAATTTAGTTAAAAATTCTAATAACTTCTCTAGTCACATGTTACATATAACTTTCATCAACAAATCCCAAACTTCCTAACAAGCACAAATCTCCGAGTATAGATCTAATGTGTTAGTCTGTGTTCCAAAAGCATTTTTAATAAATATATACCATTCACCCACACTTTAAACTAATTGAAGTTACGCAAAAATCATTTTTAAGGTTGAGGAGTTATCTTCTCACTAAGGAGTGCAGACATGATTTTCTTTAGGCAACTACAAGGCAAATGTGTGTCAATTATTGAATAATTTAAACAAAGGCCGGTAAAAAAGCTTACCCGTTGCATCTCTCTTTCAACATGTTTATTTCACGCTCCATCTCATGCATTGTACTATGGGCCTTCTCCAACTCCATCTCCTTGGACACCAGGTGACGCTGTGTAGCATCGCGATCATTCTCAAGGTTAGATGCTGCGTCTTTCAAATCAGAAACGCTGTTTTTCAGAGAGTACCTTGCGAAATTGAGAACAATCTAGTAGAATATAGTACAACATACAAAAATAATACAGAATAACATTCGCCATAAGAGTGAATGCCGATAAAATGATATTTCTCGAATTAGTTGGCTTCGAACTTTGCTTAACACTAAGTATGTAAGTATGTATGTACTGTAAGTATGTGTGTATGTAAGAATGTACTGTATGTATGTACTGTATGTAGAGTTCACCCACTATTCAAGGTAATGTTAGAACATGTCAACGGACTCAGATATGTCCCATACTACAAATACATATACTTATAATAACACAATTTTTAATGCCAGTAAATGAGAGTTGTCTACCCTTGAAGATGAAGCTATTGCATCGTGGTCCTAATGTGAAGTTAAACTTAGGCAAAAACCGATGCTATAACAGCACTCGTTCATTTTAACTTTATCAATAATATGTCTTTATAAGTGTCATTTAAAGATTACCTTGCACAAAATTTTACTAGATTTCATTAGAAAGTATCGGTATCTTTCTATCATTAGCGATCGTTTTTGATGTTTGAGGTGATCTGACTGCCAGGATAGGATGGTTCAAGATTCAAATCGAAAAATCTTGATTGCAGTTAAAACGATAAGATTCAAGCAAAAGTGCAATTCCATTGCAAACAGATAAATTGATACTGATACCTCAGATACTCAGGATACCTCAGATACCCGGGATACCTCAGATACCCAGGATACCTCAGATACCCGGGATACCTCAGATACCCGGGATACCTCAGATACCCGGGATACCTCAGATACCCGGGATACCTCAGATACCCGGGATACCTCAGATACCCGGGATACCTCAGATACCCGGGATACCTCAGATACCCGGGATACCTCAGATACCCGGGATACCTCAGATACCCGGGATACCTCAGATACCCAGGATACCTCAGATACCCAGGATACCTCAGATACCCAGGATACCTCAGATACCCAGGATACCTCAGATACCCAGGATACCTCAGATACCCAGGATACCTCAGATACCCAGGATACCTCAGATACCCAGGATACCTCAGATACCCAGGATACCTCAGATACCCAGGATACCTCAGATACCCAGGATACCTCAGATACTCAGGATACCTCAGATACCCAGGATACCTCAGATACCCAGGATACCTCAGATACCCAGGATACCTCAGATACCCAGGATACCTCAGATACCCGGGATACCTCAGATACCCGGGATACCTCAGATACCCGGGATACCTCAGATACCCGGGATACCTCAGATACCCAGGATACCTCAGATACCCGGGATACCTCAGATACCCGGGATACCTCAGATACCCGGGATACCTCAGATACCCGGGATACCTCAGATACCCGGGATACCTCAGATACCCGGGATACCTCAGATACCCGGGATACCTCAGATACCCGGGATACCTCAGATACCCGGGATACCTCAGATACCCGGGATACCTCAGATACCCGGGATACCTCAGATACCCGGGATACCTCAGATACCCGGGATACCTCAGATACCCGGGATACCTCAGATACCCAGGATACCTCAGATACCCGGGATACCTCAGATACCCAGGATACCTCAGATACCCGGGATACCTCAGATACCCGGGATACCTCAGATACCCGGGATACCTCAGATACCCGGGATACCTCAGATACCCGGGATACCTCAGATACCCGGGATACCTCAGATACCCGAGATACCTCAGATACCCGGGATACCTCAGATACCCGGGATACCTCAGATACCCGGGATACCTCAGATACCCGGGATACCTCAGATACCCGGGATACCTCAGATACCCGGGATACCTCAGATACCCGGGATACCTCAGATACCCGGGATACCTCAGATACCCGGGATACCTCAGATACCCGGGATACCTCAGATACCCGGGATACCTCAGATACCCGGGATACCTCAGATACCCGGGATACCTCAGATACCCGGGATACCTCAGATACCCGGGATACCTCAGATACCCGGGATACCTCAGATACCCGGGATACCTCAGATACCCGGGATACCTCAGATACCCAGATGCTTGCTGATAAAATCCACTAAAACTTTGTGCAAGTTCATCTTTCAATGAAAGTGCTTCAGAGATTATTCTAGAAAACAGGCCATTACTTGCAACTGCTTAAAAACTTTAATTACAAAAAATGCTGAAGTCTACCAAATCTCAATCAGTGTGTGCAACAACAACTTCTGTTTACATAAAATGTGACCATTATATGAGTACAGCATACACCCTCAGACATTAGTATTAGTACTAGCACTAGTGCTAGTACTAGTGCTGGTAATAGTGCTAGTAATAGCATTAGTACTATTACTATGTATTCAAGTTTGACTACCAGAAATAATTGAGCCTCTGAATGAGTATAACTTACATCTTATATATATATTTCTCAAAGTATGTCCGTGTGTTTCGTATATCTGTCAGTTTTCCGGCTATAGCTATTATTAGAACAGCAGAGCTGGACAACAATGCAGACGCAAAGTCATGGCTTACCGTCATTGTTGTTTGACAAAGTTTTAAAACCTTTACAGTTGTTTTTATTTTTCGCTTAATTTATTTCAACTACACAAAACACTTTTCTCATGATATGTAGTTTGAAAGTTAGAATGGCAAATGTTGTTATATGTTAAATACAAATCAATTTTCTGTCCAAAGACTTTTTTATTACCCGGGCAACGCCGGGTGGTACAACTACTATATATATATATTTCTCAAAGTATGTCACCTGTCTGCATTGCGGCTATAGCTATTAAAATCTTGGAATAAACAACCAGCACAGTAGAAGATTTTATCTTGGGCCCTCCTTTTCGCAAGTCCAGCGTCATACCAATTAGGCCATAAAGATCATTTTATTCGCTAGCTGATATATGTCGATATATGGGAGCAAATACCCAACAGCTTTGCTACTACGCATGGTCATAGCATAACGTCACAAGAAGCTGGTAGCTCTCATTATTAAAGGTTGACTTGCAACAAAATTCACATTACAGTTATTTGGTATTAAATGGTTCACCATGTCTTACTCTGCTGTGTTGTAGGTGCAAAACATGTGGAAACGTGATTACAAAGAATAGAACAAGGAGTGCTCTGCGTATGACTACTTGAAGAATAAAAAGATTGGTACTGAAAAAGTGATACCACAATGCATTTTAAAATCCAAGAGATCCCTGAACCACCAAGGGAAACAGTAACACGACATCGTTCTGAGGGTTCGAGTGATCTCTAAACCATCAAAGGAAACATAACATACCGCCATTTTAAGAGTTCAAGAGATCTCTAAACCACGAAGAGAAAGTTTATAGAAAAAAAGAGAAGTTGTATTGAAAAAACTAAGTAAAATTAACATACTTCTCTTGTTCTGAGCAGCGAAGCTTGTCCTCTAGAGAAGCAATAGATTTATCATTCTTAGAAAGCTGTCCTTCGAGAGCTTGTTGAGCAAGGTGGTTCTATGAAGCAAATCAAAACAGAACACAAATAAATTATTTATGGTTGAAAGAACAAGTAACGAAACACTAACAGAAGTACTCAAAGCGTGATGCAGCACGGATACAGAGACGGTGAAAGAGCGACAGTTACTTGTGAGAAAATATGTGCTTAGCAAAAATATAGATAAAGACGCATAGACATGGAGGAACGCTGCAAAGACATTAACCTGATACAGGAGCACGAAGATCAACAGATGGAGCTAAAAGACGTAGGGGCACAGCCAAACGAATGATGAACACAGACAAACAGATGTAAGGACAATATAACCTTAAGCAAACAAGACAGACTAAAAAAACACTCTACAGACAAACAAAAACCAAGATCAACAGCCAGTCATAAATATAGAGAGAACTACAAGAAGATACATAATCATGCGTTAGCATAGAGACAAAAAAAAGCATAAAATGGCATAGATGTAACCAGGCACTGCTAACCAAACTCATAGACTGTGAGACACAGACACAGAGAGCATTCAGCACAAAAATAGGCACCACTAACCAAAGCATAATAACAAACAATCATAAAACTAAATGAGATTCAGAAAACAACACCAACAGCTTATGAAGTACACCACCTGGTGACACTCTTTGTCCAACATGGCTATCTTCTCATGAAGCCTTTGGATCTGTCCATCTCTGTTAATTAGCTCAGCTTTTAGCTTAGACTTGTCTCCTTCCAGCTGCTTGACTGATGCTCGAGTACCCTCTGCCTCCATTGAAACAACCCTGTACTGTTCCAGCAACCTTGACCTCTCATCTTCCTGCGTATCGAAACAGCACTGGGCTGAAGGCACCCGAAGACAAATATGTATGATGTAGTATCTATTTTTAGACAAAACATGGTATTATCAACTATATTAAAAAAATGCCAAGCCATAAACAAAATTTGACAACTTGACGGCCGGGTTTTAGTTACTTGATAGAAGAACAAGAAAACATAAAAGAAAGTATAACGTAGGCGGGAAATATTGTGAAATATAAAGACAGCATTATTTTAGAATGCCATAAAAGGTGGGAAATATTGTGAAATATAGAGGCAGCATTATTTTAGAATGCTATAAAAGGTGGGAAATATTGTGAAATATAGAGGCAGCATTATTTTAGAATGCTATAAAGGGTGGGAAATATTGTGAAATATAGAGCCAGCATTATTTTAAAATGCCATATTATATAGGAATATTGTGAAACACATTTATAACAAATGGTCTTCTAATGAACAGAAAGTGAATCTTGAGTGAAGCAGTGCTAAGCGTGTGATTGGCTAATTTTCATACAGTAAAACTACAAGCAGGTCTCACCATTGTGCGAAGGTACTGAGTCTGAAATGAATCATGGGTAATACTTAGTCATGACATCACAGTTAGTAGAAGGTAGAAAGTGTTAGTCAGGATTAGGAAATTTACCATATTTTGGATGTGAATTCGCTCTGCTTATTCAGAAGAAGCGGGAAAAAGCTTTTAGATAGCCTAAAATCCGAAAGGGGAAACAAGAGAAATCTATTCAATAGATCCTTATGAAATGTGAGAAATAGTAAATTTCACACAAGCTATGCTTGAGATTACCGAAAGGGTTCTGAGAGACGCAAACTCATTCAGATACAACTATAAGAATGGAGGCTAAAATCTATCTTCTACGGAATGTTGGTCAATTTAGTTGATGTGAAGTCATTCTCCGCTCATGAGGCAGCAGACAAGACAAATGTTAAAAGTCAGCTACAAGCATTCAATTTGAGGTCAAAAGCAGACATGGTAGGAAGGACAGATTTTAAGACCAGCCATCTTACAATCCCCAATCATGCAAATATATCTAGTCATTCCGATCACCAAGAAATTGAGTAGCGAGCAACTCACCAAATACTCCTCCTGCTGTGAATAGATGAAATTTAATAAAAAGATTTGATTAAGGGAGTATAACAAGCATATTTAACTTAAAACCTTGAACTGCTGCATCACTAACGAATACAGCAGATTATTCCTCCCATACAACCCTGATACATACTGATACTGCAAATAACTTTGAAAGACATGCTATAAACCTAACGGCAATTCAAATAAAGAGTTAAAATAGGGAGCGTATCAAAACATATTAAATCACTTTCAATTTGAGAGCAGATCACCAAAAATGTTCTTTGGGTGTCATTAAAATGAGGCTAATTAACTTAAGAGTTATCCCCCATTTTATATTTTTACTACAGATGATCAGCAGTTTGAAGTTAGTTCTTTTGATGACACTCCAGTCAATAACAGAGTCCGACGAGGGAGACAATTCCCAAGTTTAATTTCTTGTGACAAACACATTTGATTGTCTGCTAGTACTTTCACTGTGCTTCTGTAAATCATACCTTGCAACGATCAGGCACTACTAGTAATATTAATTTAAACTATAGCCAAATTTCTACCTTTTGTGCGAGGACTTCTTCTACCCTTCTTACTTCCGCGACGTACTCTTGAACTTGAGCCGAGAGTTGTTTTCTCTCTGTCAATAAAGCCTGCAAATCTTCAGATAGTCTTCGATTCTCCTCCGAGAGGGTCACCACATCCTCCTCAAGCATGCGAGATTCCCTGATAATAGCAAATAAAAATTGATAGTTTTCTTCCACCTAATCACGCTCATTGACTGTATGTTGCCGCCCATCTATGTTCGAGCTACCAAGCAAAGCAATCAATATGAAAACTGAAGTGAAGAGTAGTGCTGTACTTTTGGTAGTTTTAGTCGGTATTTAGTAAAAATGCCTTATTCTAGCGAAACTTGGTACACGCAAAGAAACATACAGATGCGCATGTTTCTGTTTTACTTTTATGACATGCAGCAAAACTACCAATGTTTATAACCATAAAGCATGCTTACAATTTTCTCCAAAATTAGTCTCGGATGAGTCCTACCTATAGGTGTGAATACCTTCGTATATGATTTTATTCAACTAAGAAATTGCATGTTTTTACGAGCTAAGAGAGCATTCTTCAAAAGTGATAGTAGTCAGCAGCCCCATCAAGTTTTACACGCAAAATTATACTGGCTAAAAGAGAAACCTATGAAGAAAATTTTAAACTGAAGAGTATCAGTCACACATTATGATTAAAGACAAGAGCACCCACAAGAAAACTTGACCTTGTTTAATCAACGCCATCGAAGTGGAGCGTAACAGGAAGATGATCTGCGCAAAGTAACAAAAACCAAAATAAGGTTTTGAAGGAGTGTCTGAATTGGAACACAAAATTGAAAGAGGCGGTTTATCTAAGACAATCATCTGATATTGGGTGCTACGCATGAATACCGGTATATGAAAATAGATAAATCTATTGACACTGTGCCTTATAATCCAGCACACACTCTAGCTCTGAATATATGGTAGTAGTATAAGCACATGCCAAAACTTTCCATGCTGTTAGAAAGAATAGATTTCCATGTGTTTACAGAAAATGACAACAAACCTAAGAGTTGAGTTTCGAGAGTGGTTCAAGTTCTCTACTTGAGCATTTGAGTCATCGAGTTTCTTTTTAAGACTCGTGCAGTCTATTTCCCTCCTTCTCAGCATTTCCTCTGTACCTTCGAGCTGAGCAAAACCAGATTAGTTATTCAGAGAAACCTTAGACTTTGACTTTAGTAACAGGATATTTGGTTAGTTTTATTTTTAGTTTTTAGTTTCACTCGGCCCTTTCATTTGATTGGCTGCTTTCTAGAAGTTAGCAAATGTATGGAGTCATTTAGACTAGTTTTGCATTCCTTAAACATATCTAGTTACAAATTGTTTCAAAAAATGCCAAAAACAAATTTGGGTATCCATTTAAAGTGCAGAATCTTTTTCATCTGTTTTTCTTAAAAAGTCTTTCAATGTAACACTCTGACTGTTATCTTACTAGGCAAATTTTTTGTTAAATTTTATTAGTATTCATGATTGCTTAATAGCCTATAAGAGAAAGAAGCCATAACATATTTTTTATGGCTTAACAGTAGAAGCTTGCAAAAATTGAAAAAATGTCAAACAACTCAACGCAAGAAAAATTAAAATCAGTTGTCTAATGCTGACATTGCTATAATCCACAACTCTTCTTGTTATAAAACAATAAATATTGATTTTCAATTAAACAAAACAATAAAATTAAGAGAAAACAATGAAATTTGAATGTCAAGCCGTATAGCTTTGTACTATTTCAGTTACTTATATTGCATCAGATTTTTGCTTTCATACAAACATTCAAGAGTTCAGGCAAGCAATGCTTCTGCACATAATTTTCTGCAAGTCTGAGGCATGAACCTTGATTATCAGACAGACAGACCAGTGAGTAAAGTTGCCAGTCCTGAATCCAGCTATGGTACTGATCAATTTGTTCATGTTTCAGACAGTCTTTTTATAAACTCAGCCATTAGGAACTCCTCCAAGAGAACTGAGTAGCAATTGATCTCTATCAACTAACATATAAATACTACCAACTATTAACTGATCTCTATCAACTAACATATGAATACTACCAACTATTAACTGATCTCTATCAACTAACATATAAATACTACCAACTATTAACTGATCTCTATCAACTAACATATAAATACTACCAACTAGTAACTGATCTCTATCAACTAACATATAAATACTACCAACTAGTAACTGATCTCTATCGACTAACATATAAATACTACCAACTATTAACTGATCTCTATCAACTAACATAGAAATATTACTAACTAGTAACTGATCTCTATCAACTAACATATAAATACTACCAACTATTAACTGATCTCTATCAACTAACATATAAATACTACCAACTATTAACTGATCTCTATCAACTAACCTATAAATACTACCAACTATTAACTGATCTCTATCAACTAACATAAAAATACTACCAACTAGTAACTGATCCCTATCAACTAATATATAAATACTACCAACTAGTAACTAGTAACTGATTTCTATCAACTAATATATAAATACTATCAACTCCTGCCATTTCGTTACAAACCTTGCGAGCCAACTCTTTGCTCTGGTTGTGCAGTTGATTAGCTGTTTCCTCTAAGCTTCGCACTTCACTGTCAAGTCTATGGCAGCGCTCTGACCTCTCCGTGAACTGCATGACGACATTGTCTTTATCACGACTAACGGCCGACAAACTACTATTCACCTGATCCAACTAAAAATGAGAATGTTATAGAGGAACAAGTAAATTTGTGAAACTGGAAAAGATGTCATAACCCAGGGTAGCAGTAAGTTTAATTAAAGGTTGGCTTGCAACAAAATTCACAGTACAGTTATTTGGTATCAAAAGATTCACCATGTCTTACTCTGTTGTGTTATAGGTGCCAAATATGTGGAAATGTGATAACAAGCTCTTAAAAGCTCAAAAATGAAAAGCCGCCGTAGATTGGAATCTGTTTATTTCTCTGACATATTCATTACATTTGGTTATTGTTTTGTCACGCGATGTTCTCACGTGAATTGAAAGGCCAATAAAAAGCTCAATATAAAACTTATCGTAGCACTAGTTTATGACAAACACTTCAAGTTTTACCGAAGACCCCGTATCAAATATAGATGCTCGCTACTTTACAGTTTTGTTTCAGCATTATTCAATCGTCAAGTCGTAATCTGATCATGTGACCCAATACTTCGCAAATAATTTCTGCAGAACTTTTTTCCATTATCACAGGTAACAAACAGGCTCGTTATGATTATCAGACAATGATATGTACTCCTTCGAGCTAAGGTTAAAAAATTAAACAAATTTTTATGGTAAGTTATAAGATATTAGGGCTAAAAGTGACAGCATTACAATGACGATAAAACAGACACGTAAGAACAACAGACATGGTTTTATTGAATGCGTGAAGTATATTTGTGAAAATATTTCGAAGAATAAGGTTGCATGAAAGTGTAAACAGAAACCATCTTGTAACAACTACGCCCCATTTGAGCCGTTTTGGAAAGAGAATCCAAACTACGGCAGTCTCGTGTGGCAGCGATTAACTGTTCATATTTTAGCTTTTAAGAGCTTGTAATCACGCTCCCACATATTTTGCACTTACAACACAACAGAGTATGACATGGTGAATCTTTTGATACCAAATAACTGTAATGTGAATTTTGTTGCAAGTCAACCTTTAAAGAATAGTCACTTATAAAAATGTGTGCAAGAGATCTCATTATAAATGTTTATGAATTATGGAAAGACAACTTCATAACTCCCAGTCATCAACTTATCTAATCTGTCAAACCTTTTTGGCGTTGAAGGAGACTTCAGTTTGTCACATAGAAAAGAACAAAACTGCACGATTTGTTAAAAGTTTATCCTATGTAAAACCTTTTTACTCATCGTCATGAAACATGTACTTTTGAAGAGCATTTCTATAAACATATAATAAACAAGTGAAATCTGGCAAAGCCCTATATATATAATGTAGTTCAGTGCACTATGGCAAAACTTATAAGTGCGGGTCTATCTTTGAGAGCTCCAATTACCTTCATAAGTATGTAAATCCATACTCTATATTTTAATAAAAATTATTTCTATATGCAACAGGCTCTGAACAAAGGCCCTCCACAAGCAATTGCTTAGCTAAAAAACAGAATATTTTCATATGTATACTATGATAATTAGAGTTCCCTTTGTAAGTTTTCCAAGCTAATGTGTATTTGAAAGTAATAAAATAAAACAGAAAACATAAAAATAATATGGAGAGGTCAAATACTGCTGGAATATTTAGCACTATAGTTTAAATTTGATTCATGTTGTTGACCTGCTGATGCAGAGACTTAACGATGTCAACACACTGTCTAGACGCTGTGTTTCAAACAGAAGAGTTTAAAATGTGGTGATTATGTCATTTATTTTGGGCAGATGATCTAGTTAATAATATTATATTGACTAAAGCCACCTACTGATCTAGTCACCGCGTATATAATACTATAGAATAATCTACGACAAGTTCCCATTCATTAGCCGCATTATCACCATATCATTGATCCATATGAAAACATGAATGTTATACACACTCAGTGAATTTATCTATATAAACACAACCGTGTCAGAACAATTTTTCATGCCTATACGAACCTCATGCCTAAGTTCCGTACAGAGTTTATCAGAGTTGGAGAGGCGCCCCTCAAGGTCCCTGCATCTCGCCATAGTTGACTCGAGTTCATCTTCCTTGCCCAGCAATTTTTGTCCATATTCACTGACACTGCGTTCCAAGTCAGCAATTGTCATCCTGTGTGTGAAAGATATCAGCTGCGCTGATTAAAATATGAAAACTATTGACAACATATGTGTTCTATAACATAGGTTGCACTATAGTATTATTTTCAGGATTATTACTTTATATACAGTATAGCTCTATGATAACAGACACACCCACTTTATCATGATTGCACAGTATACAGTTTAGCATAGCTTCAGTGAACAAAGTTACTATAAACACATAACTAAATCATGTTTTGCATCAAATGTTGAACCTTTCTATTTAGATCATGCTTTATTTACCATGAATAAAGCAAGCAGCCATCTTGTTAGCAAAAAGAAACAGAAAAGATTTTCGCTGTAGAAAGTAGCATCTTAGTTTTTTGAGAGCTGTCTGTGTAGTCTTCCGATTTCATTTCAAATAACATGAGCACACAACCAACCGTAATTCTCAACTACCCTTTTCAATAAAGGCATACTCAGAGATTGAAGATTTCTATAACCATGTTAATGAATGTATCTTGTAGATACTTAAATGCATGTATTGCATCATTCAGTCTCAATATTTCTGTATTCTGATGCAGTGTCTTCAGTGGGTAGAATTTTTGAAACTTTTCATTTAGATTCTGGTTCATTTACCATGAATGAAGCAAGCAACCATCTTAGTATCAGAGAGAAACAAAAGAGAAAGTTTTATTGAGCAAAGCCATGAGGAGTAGCTAGTTAATTTGGATTGAGAGCCACTTGACTTATAGTCACTTTCTGTAGGGTTCTCAAATTGCATTCCAAATAACAAGAGCACACAATTACAAAAAATTTCATAACTACCACTGCCGATATTAAAATCATCTCACTATGCAGACTCACCCAAAATGAGGTTCATTATAGTGAGCCATGGTTATATGAAACCTTTGTGGATAAATGCTCTAGTTTGGTAAAGCCAAGTTCAACTACACATGCTTCTCTTTAACAGCTGATAAACTGACCATTGTCAGGATGCAAGTACCAACGTAATATTATAAAAACCTTTATGTTAATGCTAAACAGTTCTGGGAATACCTGGCATCACTGTTTCACTTACGAAGTTTCCAAAATTATTAAAATGTAAGTTTGGGTGCATGCAATATCTTGAGAATTGTCAAATTTATATACATATACATATTTTATATAATATATCTGTAATATATATATTATATACATACTACTGTAAAACCCCCCTTTGAACGCCACGGCACTCTATTTTTCAACCTTCCCCTATAGTGTCGGTCAAATGGAGGCGACGTTCAAATAGAGACTGGCGTTGCATTTTTTCAAATAGCTAGTCAGAATTTTGGGAAGATAAATTTAACGCTGTTACGGGTGAAGCGAATGTCACCATTATTTGGCACTCCCCTCCGAGCAGAGCGACATTAACCCTTTTGGATATAATAAATCTGCTAACTTACCTCTAACTTGTCAGATATATCTTAATAAATATACATTGGGAAGCAGAGAAATATCTCTACCAGTTGATATCTATTGCTTGCAATTTACTGGCGATGATATTATAGCCTGTGCCCTGCTTTGCAATTTATTGATGCTTTTAATTTTTTTATTTAATTTTAAATTTGAAAGAATATTTTTATTTTATGACTATATTTGCAAATGCTGCATAAAAGCTCATTGCACTCATTGATATGCTTACTACAGTTTGCAGACAAAACTAGCTTTTTATATGCGATAGAAGATGAGTTATGAGCATCAATCCGCAAAATGACTGCATGGATGCTATCAAATAATATGCTATAAATTTGCATATTTGTAAGCTATATAATAAGCTATCAAATGGTACAAATATATATATATATATATATATATATATATATATATATATATATATATATATATATATATATATATATATATATATATATATATATATAAGAACAAGTGACATAAACAAACCATACTAGTAGATATAAGCATCCAAACAATTTTTTGAGCAGAGCAAAACTTTTACGCATTGCATTTCGTACAGATGATAAACATTTAGCCACATCGCTAAGCTCAACTTTTAGCCAAAAACTAGTCGTTCATATACTATTGTATACTATCGTCGAAGTATCAAGACTACGTTAAACGAATAACTACTGTTAACTTGATATAGTTATCAATTATTTCTATGGTCCTGCTTTCAGAGTTTTAATTAAAAAAAATGAAAACCTTTGGAGTTGGAAAACGTATTTTGATACAAACAGACACAATGAAAGAACTAATCGTCATTGATGTAATTATTATGATATATGATATATTGATGTTATTAGCACGATTTTGTGGACACTGTCTACTGATCACTTGCTAGTATAGGTTTGTAAAGATCAAAGAATGCCAAAGTGGTAGTCAGAGGTGGCGTTCAATTCAAATGTGACGCTCTATTTTTAATCCTTCTCCTATAGTGGTGGTCAAACGGAGGTGGCATTCGATTACAGGTAGCATTCGATTAGAGATTTTACGGTAAATATAATATAAATAAATGATATAGGATATTAAGACTGTAAGATTGTATGCAACTTTACCTCATTCTGTTAATGCTAGCTTTATGCTGGTCACATTCCTCTACCGATTCTGTATATTTGTTAGTCTGTAGTCTCAGCTCCTCTTCAAGGGCATTAATTTGAGTTTTCAAACCAGACACCTGCAACCACATGTAATCTAAGCTAGCACCTGGTTGACCTGCTGCTACATGTCAGATGTGGCACATATCACTCTCACAATAGATATTTACTCTTAACATCTTTTTCCTGCGGTCACTCGCCTCAAACCATACAATTATCATGGGTCATAACGCACGCACCCTATTATGTTCTATTCATGATAAACACTCCATAGCCTTGTATTACAAGAGTCATCTTTACATGACACCTGTTATGTGTTGTCCAACTACCAGGATGTTTATAAATTTTACGCATCAACCATTTGACTGAATGCCATAAAATCTCCGGACCTAGTTTCTACATTAGATTTTTTTAATGCTGTATTAAAAAATGTATTGTAAAAATTTACATTTTATTAAAACTAGTCAAAATTTTTTGATAAGGTTTTTTATCGGTGGAATGAGTTAAATAAAATACAATGTATTTTAATTCGAACAATTTCATACAAAACGGTTTTGGCATACGAAGCAAAAATCGTACATAAAGTATTTACTGTATATATAAAGCAAAATGTCCAAAAATATCCATAATTCTTACAAACATGCCTTTTCAATTTTAAATTTTAATTCAAGAGATTAAAATTTCCAACTTGATTGAGTTTATTATGTCTACAAATAAGTCCCTCGCACAAACAATGAAATAACAGGTCTTTACGTGGAGAAATTTTACTTTTCACAATAACAACTTTATGTTAATAGTTCCAAAGTTTGCCAATTGCAAAAATCTGCTTGTATTAGTTTCTAGCAAAAAAACAAAAAGTCAACAAAAAAGGGTAGATTTACCTAAAAAATATTTTGTCTTTTTCATAATTTGAGATGTTAGATTAAAATACAAACATACTAGTTATTCTTTTTTTTTAAACTTCTCAACTACAAATTTTTTTTCTAAATCTTCTTAGAGTATTTATAATAGTCCTTTAGTTTTATGATCCTACCAACAATTGAAAGTTAGTTTACAAGAAAGGGAACAGCTTAAAATCTAGAAGTGCTATTGCTGATATTGAACCTTTAACAAACAAGTCTAGAAAAGAAAAGACAACTCCTTGAAGCTCTGAATTGCAAACTACATTCTATGTTGAACAAAAAATAAGTCTACGTTTCTTATTTTTCTTGCAGTTCACAAGTTCTTGGATGGTACCCAGCTATCTTCAAGTTGACACTTTCATGAAAAGTTGACACTTTCTTGTTTTAATTCTTTTATAAGCAATGACTTGTTGAATTGGCAACCTTCTTAATGCTGGCCATGCTGAAGTATTACACCAGAAACCTTGATGTCAGGTATTAGCTCACCAAGCTAGTCAGCCAAAGTTACTCTATGATAAATAAATCTAAGAACACATAAAGAGAGACAAGTTCTACCTGCATATCAAGTTGATTCTTGTCATTGTGCAACACTCTTAGTCGTGTATTGAGATCTTCAACTTGCTGTTCGAGGTGTGCTTTATCCGCTATCTGACTATCAGAAGAGATCTTTAAACGCTCCCGAAGAGAATCTCTCTCAACAATGATGCGCCTCAAGTCTACTAAGGCCTCATCCCTCTCCTGTTACACAATCAGTATACACAAAGCTCAGGCTAAATGAGAGAAGACAACTCAAAATCATGATTTTAGACTTGGACGTAAAACTAATTAAACATTAACAAAATAGTACATAAATTAATAAATATACTGAGATATGATGACTTTATCAATATAAATAAATCCCCCTGTCATTGCGTCCCATCAGAGAATAAAGAATGCTTTGTGACCAAAAAGCGAACATACAGACAACGGACAACAACTAAATAAATAGATTGTACGTTGAAAGTTATAAATACCGCTTTTAACTTTCAGCCTTTTTCACCCTACATTCTGACCATCTTCTCTTACAACAGAAATCCCTTTGAATTAGCTAATAGGTTTTAGAAAGTGCCCATAGAAGGGGACTAACTTTCTACCTAAGACTTGATACAACTGCCAGTTGCAATTCAACTGTGCAAAAGCCTGCAAGGCGAATTCGATAGCACTTGTTTGTCATAACCAGTAGAGCAACAAATGACAGTTGCTGGGTATATCTTCTATCACTATTAAGAAACCTCACTTTGTCATCATGTATTCTGTAAATGTTACGCGTTTCCACATTTTGTGACCAATTTCATCCAAACTTCCCACATGCACGCACCCACACACGCACCCACACACGCACCCACACTCACCCACACACGCGCACACACACGCGCGCACACACACACTCACACACACCCGCTCCGTGCCTTCTGCAAGGATGCCAAAGATGTCAGTTTTCAAAGCTTTGCCTGGTTCCTGAGAACTAACAATTTAAACACCCACTTGCAGGCTAACTGATTGAAAAAGCAAAAACCCTTTTCAGCATCCCCAAAATGATTCATTCATCACACAGCATCACCAGGTTTACTGCTCATACGTAATAAAAATCTAATATTGATTAAAATAGGTTTTCTTTGTATAAAAGCTAAGAGGTTGTAGCGCCACTTATAGTTTTTACACAGAAAGCATATTGCAGATCAACTGAGTTACTTCTATTTCCATGATCTAGGCAGTTATTAAATTTCCAGAAAGACTGCCATCTATCTACTATTTATATATCTATATTCTATATCTCAGTGTTTGTCACTCGTCTGTTCAGTTATAGCAATTAGGTTGTAGGAACAAAAAAAATCTGCTTTGAAGAGGATTTGAACCCAAAACCTCCAAGCCTGCAGACCAGCAATCTAATCCACACCACTGACGTCCAACTGACCGTTGCAATAAATAACCGTAATGGCATTCATTACATGGGTTCAAATACTCATGCTTACGGCGCTTGGGGTTATTAAATAGCGTGATCATTACAACGATTATTAAGCTGGCTTCAAACACATCTACTGTTGTTGTAAAGATTCAGACTGCTAGCTTACCAGGTGAGTTACTCATATTCATTGTGTAATTATTTTATTATCCGTGCAACGCCGGGCGTTCACCTAGTTTTGTATAAAAAACAGAAAAGATATTTGAATGTTAAAAAAGACAGATATAGACACTATCGATCAGAAGCACGTTGAACCAAGATAAAACAGAAAATTGTTCTCAATTTTCTTCAACTCTCTCTGTTGGCCGGCTTTAGCAATAGTCATAATGCTCGAAATACCAAACAATAACTCATTACTGATGTAACAATGGATATAATATTTCAACTTCTAGACTTACTAAAACTATCATTTAATTTGAAACAAGATTTGATTTTTCTCCAGTACAAAGAGGTATTTTCACCATTTTAAACAGTGATTTACCATCGAGAATAAGAATGGTACAGATACAACTGAGACGCTAGTGAAAAAAGCTTCCAAAGTAATGATGCTCTCACCTCCTCAACCCTCTTCAGCACATGTGTAGCCGTGAGAGATGATGTTTTAGATGGTGCTTTTCTCAACAAGTCATGCCTCACACACTTCAATTCTTCTTTAGCTCCCTCATACAACTCAGCCAACCGATCCCGCTCTCCTGTCAGCACCTTCACGTTTGTCTGAATCTAGAAAAACACCAAATAGCCTTCAGATTATATATCATATGCTGAAATTCACGTGTTTGTAAAAGTGAGCTCTGCACACTGGCAGCCAACTCCATGAACTCATAAAAGTATTTTTGCGATACAGTGAGTCAAAATTACTCAAAATTTGCTATAATAGGAGTAGTGTCACCCATCTGTCTGACACCACGCTTAGAGGTTAGGAAAAAAGATTGCTTTCAACCGGATTCCAACTCGTGACTTTCAGGTTAGTAGAGCGACACTTTACAAACTGCACCAATCAGTTAAGTACATACCTATTCTCTGCGCTTCACCAGCTCACCAGATGATCTCACACCAGACTAGACTGTCAGAGTACTTGTATATATTAAGCGAAGGACAACCAGCTCAGGTACTTGTACAAATGCAACCTACCTCTGCCACCATCTGATACTTAAATACCAATATTCTGATGCAGAGTTTAAGCTGAACATTCAAAAAGAATCTCGAAGTTTTAAGGCAAAGAATTGATATAATTATT
Organism: Watersipora subatra; assembly: GCF_963576615.1. Lineage (NCBI taxonomy): Eukaryota > Metazoa > Bryozoa > Gymnolaemata > Cheilostomatida > Watersiporidae > Watersipora > Watersipora subatra. Next base: position 44,456,370 of record NC_088717.1, read on the forward strand.
AATCATTGAATGTTTGTATTACAGCAATTAGGAATTATCTGACCATGTCCTTGTAAAATATAGTGTCACATTTCGCAAGAATAAAAAACTTAATCGCCAAAGATTTATATCCCTGTTGCAAAAGGCATGCAGGGTTTACTCTTACCCTAACCACAGCTGTGACACTTCATTGGAAATGATTATGATGAAGTCTTTTTTTGGACACTAAGATTTTATTTAAAATATAGCATTTCTGTTCAACACAATTATAGAGAATCGAGTGATTTCAACTCCTAATACTCTTGGGTTGTGTTTAGATCAATTTTGTAACAAATCCATTCATTAATTTACATAAATTTCTCTTTTCGAGTTAACTGGTTTTTAAAACAACTGAAAAAAAAACAATATTTATACCTAGAATCTACAGCTTGCTCAAATAAATTGCGATATGCAGCATAAGCATTATTAAAGTTCTCCAAGGAAACAATAATCTGAGTTCAAAGGTAACATTTTTAACGATTTCTGTTTCTGTTCTGTGCTAATTTGAAATAAAACGATGAGATTGAAACAAAATATGCAACCACGAAATTAGGTTAATTTCGTAGATCATAGAGACAGAATTTTGCTACAAAATAAGATGTTTCACCAATGTGCAATCCTGAGAAAAAATAATAATACCTCAGCCATGTGACGCTCAAATTTGTCGAGAAGAGTCTGCAGTTCATCCCTCTCTCTCATCACTCGTCTCAACTCAGAGTTGCCAGTAGCTGGTTTATCAGTCGCACTCAGCTTGGTAGATGGACGAGATCGCAGCGATTTCTGTAATAGAGTCAAAGAATTTACAAAGTTCTTATTGTAAGTCTTAAAAAGTTTTCGTGTTGACATCATACCAAAAGCATAATGCTTTTAAATTTTCTATTTTCACCCTAAAAGAATAGGCATAGAGCCGTTTTAAAGAGGGATTTCAACCTACGGCGTTTTTGTGGTGGCTGCGATTAACTGTTCATTTTTGAGCTCTAAAGAGCTTGTACTTAAAGAGCCCGGTGTTAGAAGTTCTTAAGTTACAAAATAGCCTATTGCAAAAAGCAAAGTTAAAGTTAGAAACTTGTTAGGAAATCAGAGAAAGGTCACTAGACATCTGTTACCTACATTGTCAGGTTCATAACTGTACCTACATTCACATTGTAAGCTCTTTAGATCTTTTTGCACTATTGGATTGCAAAAAGCTGAGATGTTTTTATGGACTTGAGTTCTTATAGTCTGGTGACTTGGGTTTTTCAAAAGATTAACACACTTTTATTCATGTACGATGACAATGAGAATGATAAGGTGAACAGCAGATGTAAAGAACAACAATGTCAGATTAAAAGCATGCATAATAAAACCATTTTCTAGCCAACTCAAGTGAGTTTCTGGCCCTTTTTTAACACTTGAAGTTAGAAGTTCAGGAATAGCAGCTTCATCTACTTGCTCAGCCATTGTTGAATGCTCTGAACAGAGCCGCGTGATCACATGACCCAATAGACTCAATCCAATTGGCTGCTCACGGACTTGAGTACTTCTAGTGAATCAGTATAGAAAATGTTGGTTTACTTTAGTAATTTATACAGTACTTGGATACTTTTTCATGCTTATTTTTGGGGTTGTTGGTCTTGGGTGTGTGTATTAACATTCTACAGTGAAAACTGCAGTTGGCCAACATTGAGACTTGAGTACTTTTAGCACTAGGCTCTTCAATCACATTTCCACATATTTTACACCTACAACACAGCAAAGTAAGACATGGTGAACCCTTTGATACCAAATAACTGTAATGTGAATTTTGTTGCCAGTCAACCTTTAAGCTAGTCTAAATCTTTACTATAATAAGAGTCATTTCTAAAGCCAGCTTAACAATTGTTAAGTTATGATCTCTAATACATCATGATTTTCAAGCGTGCTAGGAATAATCAATAGTATTTTCCAAAGGCTTTCAGCATGTGTATGGTAACCGATGTAATGAATATCACCACAATTATTTCATTGTATAGCAATGTAGTGGCTTGGCCTAATGGTTTAGTACGCCTGTCTGCAGATCTGGAGGTTCGGAATTCAAATCTGGGATGAAGCGTTGGATAAACAAATGACAAAAAATACCAAAACGTTTGATAAGATTTTGAGCTGCAGTTTTTAATGATGCATCACGTGGGGTCTGCGCTTATTGACTGTCAACTGAACTTCACCGACCCAAGTTTTGTGCACCCACAAGGACCCCAGTCTAGGTAAAAACTATTGCAACTTTCCTAAAATTTCAGAGATACACGATAAAAATCCAAACAACTCATGTGTACGGTAATCTGGTACCTCCTACAGGCCAAAAATCCAAAAGCACTTGAAACAGGCAATATGCAAACTACAACTTACCTTGGAACATAGCTTTAGTACCTTTGAACAACACTCTTCAAATTAAGACGACATACCTGAAGTTCGAATTCTCTCTTGTAATAATCACGCTCTTCCTCTGTTGCCTTCAGAGCAGACTCCAACCTGCCCTCCCGCACTGCTGAGCTCTTCATGGGACTCGGGGATCTAGATCCACCTCTTGATCTGCCTCGGCTCAAGGACCTACTTGGGCTTCTTGCGGAATTCTCTAGCTGTCGATACCTATCGGATAATCGCAAAGTTAATCCGAGCGTATTGCATCTCTACATTAAAGTAAAAAAGAACAAAGGTCTCGTCACTCGACAACCAAGCAGACGCTTTCCTAAAAAAACATGAGAAATTGTCTACTGATGTGGATGAATGAGTAATGGTGTAATAAAAAACCCAGATGTAACAGAAGCCGGAAAACCATAGGACCAAATGCACAAATATGACCAAATATGGTATTTTCAAGATTAACTAATCTACAAAATTGAAAAATTGACAAAAAACTTAGTATATCCAGCAAAAAAATTGAAAAACATGGCACATTACAAAACATGAGAACTGTCAAATAAGAACGCAGCAAAATTGTCAAATAGTAATGCGACAGGTGTTAAAGAAAATAAAAGATGTTTGACTAGATTAGCAAGTGAACTGTAAGAAAAGATCATTCCAGGAGTTAGACAGCTCTTACTTGAGCAACTGCTGTAATGTGGTTACTTCCCCTTTCCAGTAGTCTCGGTCCTGCTCGAGATTCTTTATAAACTGGTCAAATCTATTAGGAGAACGACCTCTTTTGGCATCAGCTTTGACTCCGCCTTTTCTACGCCGAACTTTCTCTAGTTCCATCACCAATTCTTTCTCTAATTGCAACCAGTAGCAGGATAAAACACGTCAGATAAAACCTCGAAATATGAATAAATTGCTCTAGCACAAGTTTATAATTGATTTTCCCCTTTTTTGGCTGACAAATAGGAAAGATATTTTCAACTAGCGTAGTATATAGTGTATAGCTATATTAGCAAATCTTACTTTGCCGCTGTGTGTTTGGTTTGGTGTGTGGTGTATATATGTGTGTGTGTACGCGGTGAGTACGTGGTGTGCGTGGTGTGTAATTGATGTGTATGTGTTGTGTATGTGTGTGTATGTATGTGTGCACGTGTGTGCGGTGTGTGTGGGTGCGGCGTGCGTGTGTGTGGTTTGTGTGTGTGTGTGTGTGTGTGTGTGTGTGTGTGTGTGTGTGTGTGTGTGTGTGTGTGTGTGTGTGTGTGTGTGTGTGTGTGTGTGTGTGTGTGTGTGTGTGTGTGTGTGTGTGTGTGTGTGTGTGTGTGTGTGTGTGTGTGTGTGTGTGTGTGTGTGTGTGTGTGTGTGTGTGTGTGTGTGTGTGTGTGTGTGTGTGTGTGTGTGTGTGTGTGTGTGTGTGTGTGTGTGTGTGTGTGTGTGTGTGTGTGTGTGTGTGTGTGTGTGTGTGTGTGTGATATGTGTGCATGAAATAGTCTGAATAAATGATGTGGTTTCATATTTTTTGGTCAGTTTCATATAAACCTCATATACATATACGGCGGGCCTTTGGCCAGGTCAGCAAAAGTACTTGGTTTTAAAACTTGGTACTTGGTTTTGATAGCAAGTTAAAAAAGTGAACGGCTTGGCTCACTGAGCTTACTGCTAGTTCATGGTAAACTAAAGTAACTCTGATGTCAGTTACCAAACTTTTGCAAGTTTGAGATCATCTAAATATAGGGATTCTAATTGCCTACTAGCCAACTAATTCAAACAGTTCTTACACTACATTACCTAATACATAAATAGAGCTACCTGTACTGATAAGTCGATTGACGCGAGCGGACAACTTCAATTTATCATCTTGCAGTTTGTCGACCAAAGCTTCGAGCTCTGCCATCTCATTAGTCTGTGAGGTGAGGTTGTTAGTGAAATGCTTGTTGTCTTCCATCGAGTGGGACAACTCTGCCCTAAGGGTAGATAACTCTAAGTCTTGTCTTTCTAACTCTTTTCTGGACCTCGACAACTCCAGCTTAGCCTCAGCAAGCTCTCTGTCAGCAACCTAATCATAATCATAAACACTCGTAAACTGTCATTGTGAAAGGTATGGGACAACCACTACTTGGAATGTTTATGAGAATTCAAGCGAACAATTCACACTCATCCATCTATCTTATAAACCAGTGATTCAGGTTCAATCCCTGGCTGTGGCAAGCTATTTTTTACAATCATAATCTGTATTGTACGTTTATATGAGGTGCGGTAAGTTTTGATTGTAAAAAGATAAATGTTTTATCACAATATTTCAAATGGTGAATCTGTGTAGAATGAATTTTTTATGTAGATAACTAGATTATGTAGAAAACCATAATCAATCATCAGGCCTAATATAGAATGTAATCTACGCTGATCAATAAACAATAATGAAAATATATCTGTTTAATGATGATATGAGTCCATTTTTACAACTTGTTCAACTTCTTTCAATCGCTAAACCTATATTATAAGCAATATGTAACCTCATGTGATACTGGCAACCAAACTGCGCTTCCTATTGTGAAACTGGTATGGTTTGAAGCTATGTATACTGTCAACAATGTTACATAATACTATAGCATTTGTATAATATCGTCTATAAGTAATAGATATGAGCTAGACGTGTACTAGACAGAAACCTATGAATAGTTGTGCCTTGCATAGACTCAGAATTCAGGCACATTAGGTTAATGGAAGCTGATGCGTAAACTAAAACGTTGGTTGCTAGACAGTTTGTGACAGGGTGTATATCTGTGTTTGAAAATACTTGCACCAAAATAACGGTGTTAAGAGCAGCACTGTTTGCAGTAGTGGTAAAACTATTGATTCTGGTTTGGTCAATACGCGAGCCTGTCTATCTGTTAGTCTGCGTAAAATCCACGTGTTTCCACATTTTTTGCACGAGTTTATTCATGATAAAAATGTATATGCTCAGTGTCTTTTGTCAAGCCGCTAGAAATATTTTGTTTCAAAATTGTCTGGTGTCTGAGAAACAGCCTCTTAAACACCCATCAGAGTTCTATCTGATTAACATGAAAGAAATTTTGAAAAAATGAAAGAAATTTTAGGCATCGCCAGGTTCTCTATAATAATATAGAGCTTGAAACGCAGAGTATTAGTGAAAGGAATACGTTATGTCACAAATGTTAATAGCGACTAGCACGAAAATTAGCAACCAAGCTGATTGGCAGAATAACAAGAGAAGTATATTATTATTTCAAAGTCATTACTCATGAATAGTAAAAAAAATTGTGGTAATTTGTAATAATAGGTCAATAATAATATTAATAGCAACAGATAATGTTGCTATTAATATCATATGTTATCGTGATTAAAACCTTCTACAACTACTTTCATCTGCGTGAGTCCAGGAATATTTATGTAGGTAAAATAACATAAACATCGATAATAATGACAAGTCTATGAATATCGGTAAATAGCGTGCGATGTGTATAGTCAGAGCTACTTGGGTTTTTGTGCATGTGTTTTTAATTTGTAAATTTTTGATGCACTGCGTACAACAGTAATTTAGTTGAGTGTTCGTTGCTACGGTCCATTCATTTCCGTTCAATCGTTCCACTTCATAAGAGGGTACAACTGCATAAGTGCCTTAGAATGCCTTCTCTGAGGGCTCCTGCGTATTTGATTCCAGTTTAAACTGCTAAGTTTGGAGTGAATGGCAAGAGGAATAGATGGTGAAATAGAGTTTATGATATCAGTACAAGCACAACCACTTAGCCCCAACAAACTAGATGTAAGCAGTTGAACTGGTTTCTGTTATATCTATCCGTTTTACAAATATCATATCAGTGAACGAATGAAACAAACTCTACCCTTTGCTACAAGCACTTACCACAAGATTGATATAGTAATGGTATCAGCAGTTATAGAGATCTCTTAAAAATGAAAAATTGAGTTGCAAATTTGGTTAAAAACCTGTGAAGAGAAATATTAATTTTGTAACATAGAGTATAAAACAAGATTAAATCTCAAGGAGGTAATCATAACGCAAATCATAAACTTAACCTATCGACACTTTGAAGTGTAATCTTGTACACATAAGCCAATCATCTGATACTAGATTGTATTAACAGCTTTCGGTTGACTGTGACAGCGCTTAGCAAGGTGGAATTCCTTTTGAATTAAATTTAATTTTGAAACTTCAAGCTTTCAGAACTCAATGACAAAAACAGAAATCAAATATTGTAAATAGTTTTTTCACACTTTTCAAAAGAAGTGATTGTTTTAGAGATAACTGAAGAAACATAATGATTGCAGTACACTGAGTCTGATAGAGTGTGTGAATTTGTTATGAATAGAAAATCAAATAGTTTTAGTGTAAAGCTCTTGCTGTTGAGGATAAGAAGCTTTCTAGCTTTGTCAATTTGAATCCTTCATTACCAAAAATGTCAATCAGTGTATCATTAGACGCTAATGTTCCATAAACAACCAATTTTCTTTTCTCAATCAGAAGTGCTATCGGTCTTTCAGCGATATCTCAAGAGCTAATAGCCCAATTAAATTGAAACATTGAAATTAGACTACTAATATATCATGCAAAAAGTGACCAACAATTCATAATCTAAACTAAACAGGTGGTACGAAAAGAAACAGCGCAAAAATACGCAGCTGAGTTTTGAGGTGGAAAGACAATTCCCCGGATTACTTTGGGCCCGGGTGTCAGTGTGTTAAACATTTATTGTAAGTTGCCAACAAACAATATTTTTCTAGTTTCTCAAAGGTTATCTTTCTTGTCACCTTGATGTTGAAGGCTAAGTTCCAATTATTCACTTGTCATAACAGCTGCTACATCAACACTATTTTCAAAATATGTTTTGCTATTGCCAAGAATAAGCTAATCTCTTCTCAGTGGCAAAAGTTCAAATCAAAGCTGAGAGCCTCTCATACAAGCAGCCTCACCTCTATCACAGTTTCCTTATCAAGTTGGAGTCTTTTTGCCATTCTATCAACATCCTTGAGGCTCTCGGAAAGAGCTGCCTTCTCAAAGTCAGCATTCGTTGCGTGCCGCCGAATGTTTGACTCGGCCATTATCGAAGACTCTAACTGCGCCTCCAAATCTCGATTTCTTCTCGAGAGGTAATCATTCTACAGCAGCAACGATCAAAAGAAGAGTTGTTTCCAGTTCTGTTTGACAAAATAAAAAAGGGTAGAGACACAATTCCAAAAAATATTTCATAAATGACCAAAGCGTAATAAATAGATGAGTTATTGAATTGAAACATGCTTTCATAGTATCCACAGTAAATGATCCTGTTGAACATTTAAAAAACAAATTGTGAAGAAAAACACAAACAATTTTAAAAACCTAGGATAAACAATGAAGTCATCTCAAATGTCAAAAACAAAAGGCCCCAACCGAGTTTCTTATTATTTTCACCAGTTCCGAACTATCTTTGCGCTGGCCAATAGGAACAACTGTTATTTCTGTGAACAGAAAAACCAGTTGAATAACAAAAAGATACTATCGAACATAAAAAATCTCAGTGGAATGCGCTTATTATAGTCTACCTGAGAATTCACATGGTTTAGTCTTTTCTCATTATTAATATTTCTCGTCTCCAAGGCTATCACGTCATATGGCCTGTCTATCCTTTCCAACGGTGGTACAGACATGATAGCTTCAGCCTCAGCTCTCTAAAACACGTTAAAAAATAACACGCATGAGATCGGTTAGCTTAACCAGTACATGGAGCTATTTTTTCTAAGCCGTCACCAAGTTATTTAAAGAAGGGATAAAAAGTACAAGAATGCATAAAAAAATTAATCTCTTAAAGCTGGGCAGGTGGACTGTTGTCTGGTCAGACAATACATAAATTGCAATGGTAGGTCTAGTTGAAATAGGCTTTGTTGCATTGAATATATAGTGTTAGACAGAACGAGTTTGGGCAAGTCCAATCTAATTTGATCTCCAACGGCAACAAAGTTGTTCATCACGAGATCCCATTATTCAAAAGTGGATAGCTAAGGTCAAAAAATGGAACATCTCATGGTTTTACTAGAGAACTACATTCCAGAACAAGCCAGGCTATAAATCAGCCGGAAAAGGGAGGTTATTTCCCATGAGAACCGTGACAAAGTAAAAGTTGTCAAACTAGACATATTAGATCCGTTTACTAGTGTGTAAGATACTAGCGGATTCGGACTCGGAGCATGCCTTCAATGATTTATAAGCATCAAAGCTATACAACATCAAAGCTATACAACATCAAAGCTATACAAACAAGCAAAATAGCAAGTTAAAATGAACGCGATCAAAACATACTTACCTAAAAATAAAAGCGTTTGGTGTACACAACGCTCGCAGACATATAACAAGATAAAGATACTCCTTCTTGTCATGCAAAGTGAATAAACCGATACACTCGTGAGGAAGACAGCCAATTGGACGAGACGGTATCGTGTAACGCCAGTCTGAGTGATTTCTCATAATTGATAGCGTCAGTTAATTGTTGAGTTGCTACTCTGTACACAATGCTTTTATACGACTTGTTTTTACAATAGCTTTGCGAAAGCATACAAGGAATTGCCTTGAAGATAAGGGCTATAAACATTATTTATTTATTCCAGAGGTAAATGACAACAGAGAGATAATTGGCACGCTTATCCGCTTATCGTATTGGCCAAGGTTGGCATACGCCGTCGCATAACAACTGTAAACTATAGTATGCAAATCTCCCCCTCATTGCTAAACAGGCTAAATTGTACGAATGTGCAAACAGTATTCTATAAAATATAAATTCAGGTCACATATTGAAAGTGATCATTGCAAAGTTTACAGACAGAAACATCAGGTAGGGGATCTAAAAAAACAAAATCTCATCTCAAAAAATGTTTTAAATCTAAGTTTTTATTAGTTTTATAGCTATTTACAAGCTATTTCAAGTCAACCTGGAAGCTTAAAAACAACACAAACAACTGGAAAAACTAAGAGATTATGATGGACTTTATCTTATTTATCTCCTAGTTGTTTGCGCTACTTTCAAGCTTACTGGTTCAATTTAAACCTTTACTATAATAAGAGCCGTGTCTGTTTGTCTGAAGCCACAATAGGAGCTTTAGGAAAAAGGTTGCACTGCAAGGAAAACAATCTCACATATTCGGATCACTAGCCAAGCAGATGGCCGCCTATCCATAGATAAGAACAATTGTGGACATGATGATTATGATGATGATGTTATTACTCATGATGATCTCTCATACGGGACTGACAGCATACTAGTAGCTTATAAAAAACTCTAAAACAAGATAATGATGGGAAACCGGAGTAAACAATCAGTTGATACACTAATTTATTTCTAGAGCAAACCTTTTGAAATAGACCTACTATTCATCTTTAGTGAGAGACAAGTGTTCAGTCTGTTCGCTTGAACCTCGGCGAAGCTTGATGCCGAGTTCTGAAAACTTCCCGTGATGTTACAGAAAACGAGTTAACAGAACAACACTCTACAGTAAAGACACAATCCTTACCAAAACTAGATACCATTACGCTAGCATAAACAAAATGTTACCTGCATAAAATCTTTCCAGCTCCGCGCTATACTCTACCTCCAAAGAATACACTTTGTTATGCTACGATGACTAGGTTTAAGCTGATGCCACATGCATGACGACGAAGAGTGAGCGAAGTTGTCAGCATGGCTGCAAACAAAGAACATATACGCCTATCATGTTGAGTCATTTGATTACAATGAGGATTTAATTACAAAGCCAATTAATATGTAGTAAAACACAAACTTGACACATACTCCTGCAGACCTCATGGCTGAATAGACAACTTCGAATACGATGCTATTATGTTAGAGAAAGGTTGCTTTTGTTTTCTAACATGTAAGATAAGCATTCACAATGGCTGGTCAGTCGCCCAAACTGTAAGATCACCCTTATCGCCTATTTAAGAGTTTCTTATGAATGAGCAATGAACTTAAGGACTTTGGTCCAAAATCAAGAAAGCTTTGGATTTGTAAATATCATCTAACAAAAAGGAGATGGTTGAAGGACTTTACCTATTAAACCAAACCATGTTTAGACGAAAATTAAACAGCTGGAAATAAAACCTGAAATCCCTTTGCATAACTATTACTACAAGGTAGGAAGCTCTATTTTCCACGCAGAGAAGTTCTAGAGTATCAATAGTCTGTTTGAACAAAAATTGAGCAGCTGAAAAAAGTTGAATCACTTTTTAAAAATTTCATTTTATTATCAAGATTTATTCCCTCTCTGCTGCATGTATGGCACTTTATTCTGAACCATACTTTTCCTGAAACTAAATATGCAGTGGCTATATTGCATTGCACATGAGATTTGGCATACGAGCAATTGTAGATGGATGCCCTTCGTAACACCACCAATGGTCCCTCTGTAATTTTTTGCATAACTCTTACCGTAAGATAGGCAGCACTGTTTTACATCCGGAGCAGTTCTAGAGTACCAAGACCCTAAATTACTACCATAGCTCAAAGATGCACGGTGAGTCTAATCCTTACTACACTTAGGCTGTGTCTGTCTGTGTGTCCCCAACTACACTTGGAATTTAGGAAAAAGATTGCCTGTAACCGGATTTCAACTCAAAACTTTCATCTTGGTAGTTCAACACTTTATAAACTGCACCAGTCGGCTTCGTCTAACACTGCTGAAAGATTGTATACATACTTATTCTCTGCGCGTTTCAGCATACCTGACAATCTCTCATTGCGCGATGCACTGTCAGGGTATGAGTATAAAAGTTTAATGCTAAAAGCTTAATTATTACAAACAAAAAATTCTAGCAAAATAATATACTAAAAAAATCGGTAAACATTTATTTAGTTGTCACTTTTGGCATCCTCAGAGAAAACTAATAGATAGATATTTTTCTGTTAGGTAATGTCTCAAACCATTCACACAATAAGTACTAGTTGAAATTGCCCATAACTCACCAGGTTTACAAATGAGCAGCAGTTCAGAGTTAGTACTAGACGTAAATGGGAGTTAGCACACAGAGCGATTGATCCTGTTTCTTTATATACATCCAAGCAAGGATACTGCGTGGACAGCAGATACCGGAGGACCAATCAATAGTTACAATAGAGCTTGGCACCTCAGATGCTACTACACGAAGGATGACATTAGCTTGTTCAAATAAAACTAATCTTAGCCTTCATTCTTATAAACAAATTGGGCGTATACATTCCACCCACATTGTTTACAATGCATTGTGAACTGAAGGATTTGTGGCTATAGCTTGGCTTTTAGCATTTTACAGCATACACCAAATGGCACATTCCATAAAAATTTTCTTATTTAAATTTAGTCCAAACAAAATTTTGGTAATTCACATCGAAATCTACACATGAACAAAAAATCATTTGTTGAACATGAGACCAAGTTAAAAGCAGCAATTTTGCCTAACTGCCTATGTTTTTTAGATAATTTTTGAGGATCAGTCATTTTTCATAAAAAAGACATTGACTCTTGTAATTATTACGAGAGCAATCATTGAAAAATTATTACAGCCACATTCACATACACGCAACAGCTCCTTACCATATAATCATGTTATGCTTGATTTAAACATTTGAAAGCCGTGAAAAGATGTTTCACCTAAATAAATTTAGATGACAATTGCTGTTATGAAAATAGATAAAAGTCTATACTTAGCCTCCTGTATACTTGCTAGATTACGTTGATAATGTTTAACACGCAGTAATTCCACATCAACTAATCCAAAATTATCAGAGGCCTTGTAAGGCAGATAGTGACAAACATAAACCTCTCTTTATGTTTAACGGGGAGTCATACAAAGTGTTATTGTGTGGTAAAGAATTTTATCAAAGAAACAAGCAAAAAGAACTTTTAAGATGTTCTTTTAATACAAATTAAAATTAAGAATATGCATAACATGAATACAGATGTCTGTATATGAGGCTAGATCACCGGCTAGTGAAAAGTTCCGTGCTAGTCAAAAATTATTAAATCAATAAAGACTATAAATTTACAAATCATATTAGATAATACTGGGGTAGAACTTTATTTAAAATAAGCAAACTTACATCAAGACTCATTAGTTTTTTAGCTAAAAAAAATTGTACTAGTATTTCCCAAGTGTTTTTAGAGAAACTACACACAGCCCTCTGGTGTGTTTTTGTAACTTCATCAGAGTGAAACTTCATAGTGGATGGCAAGAGATATGTGATAGTTCAACAGAATAGACATGATATAAAATAAACATTGCCCAATTACTATAATCTTTAGCAAATTTCTTCATTTATGATTTTATTAATGTACTGGCTGGTGTTATCCATGTCATCTGCCAAAATATCAAGAAGTATTTAGTAGAAACCAACTATTATACTCGATAATCAAATGCATTCTAAGAACTGAACTTTAAAGTATATTTAGACTCAGATCGTTTCTGATCTATTTTAGTAAGTAGTGTATCAAGAAACTGACATTGACCAAGAATATTCGTTGTAATTGGTTTGCAGTGTTGGCTTCTTTTAATAAATTTAAAATTATTTGATTAGGCACTAATCACTAGACTTTATAATTAAAAACTAAAAGTTTTATAACTTGAATCTAGAATATGATATATAAATACGTTTATTTTCAAAATGATGCAGATGAATTAAACTTTTTGGCGACCAGAATAGAGCCATCAAAAAGTTCAACTAATTTTGTACAGGCAACAAATGCAAATCACGGAAATCTTTCCATGGCGGTTTGGTGGTTGAATATTCAAATTTGCACCAGTTTGCTTTCCAATTTGTCAATTTTAAAGCTAACAACATATGTCATACGCTGTTAGCTTTACAATTGAACTGTGAACATTTTCAACAAATGTCTCAAGTTTTAAACAAGAGGCAACATACATATCATGCAAACATACGTGTGACAGTTATGCAATGGTATACCAATAGCTGCATTTTGTCTGCTGGAGCCTCGGTTTGTATATATGTATAACATTCTATTGGCACTGGTAATTATCAACTAAGTGATGTTTTTCATTATATGCCAAATGAAAATAAAATAAAAAGACAGAAATCAGGAGTTCTATCAATTAAGTTGAGCATACATGTATATTCTTGTTGTTTCTTGTTTATACTTTTTACTTGTTTATACTTGTTGTTACTTGTTTATACTTGTTGGTAACTTGTTGTTACTTGTTTATACTTGTTGTTACTTGTTTATACTTGTTGTTACTTGTTTATACTTGTTGTTAACTTTCTGTTACTCGTTTATACTTGTTGTTACTTGTTTATACTTGTTGTTAACTTTCTGTTACTCGTTTATACTTGTTGTTACTTGTTTATACTTGTTGTTACTTGTTTATACTTGTTGTTAACTTGTTGTTACTTGTTTATACTTGTTGTTAATTGTTTATACATGTTGTTACTTGTTTATACTTGTTGTTAATTGTTTATACTTGTTGTTAATTGTTTATACATGTTGTTACTTGTTTATACTTGTTGTTAATTGTTTATACTTGTTGTTACTTGTTTATACTTTTTGTTACTTGTTTATACTTTTTGTTACTTGTTTAGACTTGTTGTTAACTTGTTGTTACTTGTTTATACTTGTTGTTAACTTGTTGTTACTTGTTTATACTTTTTATTACTTGTTTATACTTGTTGTTAACTTGTTTATACTTGTTGTTACTTGTTTATACTTGTTGTTACTTATTATTACTTGTTTATACTTGTTTATACTTGTTGTTACTTGGATACATGAAGTAAATTAGTCAGTATCTGACCATAAGTATATTTATCACCGTAATACAACTCTTTGAAGAGGTTTCTGAAGGTACATATTAATTTTTTTTGTTAGGTCTTTTTCAATTTGACCTAACAAATTTTTTAATGAAGTTCATTTGGATGCTTTATGCACAAAACTTTATAGTTTAACGTTTGCCAAAAGATATTGTCATATCGGCTCACCAACTTCTCAAAAACAACATATTGAGTTAAACTACCAATGTATGAAACACCAACTAACTGATCGACACCGATCTTTGGAAGTTCTGACCTTGGTGTATGCAGTTGTTCGCATCATCTTATCTTCAATGGCATTCGTTAGAAAATGCTGAAACAGTAAAAGACAATAGTTAAATTGTTAGTACTGTTACTGAAGTGTAATTACAGTGGTGTGCATAATAAACTGGATCCCTTTTTTGGGAAACTAAAATTCTCACTTATGACATGGTTACTCCTTGTGAATTAAGTCAATAGCCATAAATTATATATTAAACTAGAAATTCCCCTGCCATACAGCCCACGACCAAAGTGATAATGGAAAAAGAAAGGGTGCTGCTGGTTGAAAAATGCAATGTTAGCAGTCAAATGGCACTGCAGTGCAATAGGAGAACTGCAATGGTAGCTGAAATGGTAGGTGTAGTGTACTGGGTGTTATTATGTACAACAAACAGCAATAATGAAAGGAAAAGATTATATGTTTATATCTCTCCCTGCAATAGGAGAAATGCAATATTAGAAGTAAAATAGCGAGCTGCTGTGTAATATACATATATATATGTAAATATATATATATACAGTCAAACATGGATAACTCGCCCACGGATAGCTCGAACACATGGTTAATTCAAACGGTTTCTTTGGTCCGTTCCCACGTAATGATAAATTGCTATAGATAACTCGAACTCAACACTGTTAAATCGAAATGTTTTTTGCCCAACGGCTACCGAAACGGTTGTTATCGCTTTAGAAAATCACTTTATTCCAAGCCATAGAGGTAAACCTCAACTTTTTGTAATTCATAAGCGTCGTTATTACCACCATCGGCAAAATATTTCTGTCAACGACTTTTCTAAAGGTTTGGTGAAATTTGATTTATACCAAACATCCGCTTAGCGATCGCCCTTCGGAAGCAAGGTAGAGTGAGGTAATCTTTGCATAAACTTCAAGAAAAATCGGCAAAAATGATCGTGGGTAAAACGCTCAAAAGAAAAAGATGTCTTTTCTTTTGAGCATTTCAGCAACGATCAAGTTTTGCCAATGTCAATCTAAAAAACGTCCTGGCAATAACATCACCTCAAACAACAAACCAATCTCAAGTGATAGAAAAATCTCTATACTTGTTGATAAAAACGTTTTAAACTTTACATTAGAAGCATTTAATTTGAAACAAGCCATTTGTGCTTTTGATTTATATTATAGTTTGTATATGTACATGTATCTACTAATAAATAAGTAAATACATGGACTTGTGACCGTGCTCTGATAACTTGAACGCTCTGATAATTCGAACACTTTCGCTCAGTCCCGTGAAGTTCGAGTTATCCATGTTTGACTGTATATAGCTGGGGGCTGTATATCATTGGTCATAGCAACCAATATCAAAAAGTGATATTTATCTAGATTTCTGTATTTATATCTAAAGAATTATGCTGAATTTAAAAATCTAGACAGATTTTAGCTGGTTGTCATAGAAATAGATGTACATGTATATCTATAAGAAAATGTAGGCCTATTACTTAATTTTGCAGATATTAAAAACGGCTTGGCAGTACCGCAATATTGAGCACAGCCGTAGTACCATCAACAAAATCTTTAGAAAATAATAACGGTAACATATTGCACACCATCGGTCACTATATACTTCGATCTTGTAAATTTGAATGACTATTCTTATAACTAAATTTTATAAAATCGAATAATTATTCTTACAATTAAATATTGTAATAATTTTATAGGTAATATTGTAAGAATCGTTAGAAAAATATCATCGTCATTTCCTCTACTTTCACTGTTTTGGACATCAGTTGGAATACCAAAGTACTCGTTATAAGTGTTCAAAATGTCAGAGTCCCGTAGAATCGGCAAAAAAGAAATGATAACTTTTCAGTACTTTTACGTTAATTACAGAAACCTTCGACAATTAGACAATGCTATAGACTGGTGAGATGTGCATGTTTTTTTCGTGAAATGCGCACGACTTAATAGTTTTACTATTTGTCGCACGGCCTTATTGACGTTTCGTTGGCTGGTCTTCATTTTGATTGGAAACAGCTTGGCAAGTTTTTATCGTGTTTTTTGGCCAAATTAATCTGTCTATTTATGTATAATCCGGGCAGATGAGTTAGTTTTAGGATGTTACGGTAACCTTTCAAAGACTTGGTAACATATTTAAATAGGTTTATACATGTATGTGTTTTGTATCATTATTATTTTTAAACGACTCTACAGAAAAATGGTTAAATTTGTTGAAGAAATTTCGGTACAAGGGTTTGGTGACGGCCGTTAACGGATAATTTTTCGGGAATTGTGTGCACATATGCATTTATTATAAATCTCCCAACCAATCGCTTCGCTCGTGTTTGGTCGTGGGATTAATCCTCATTTTGTTCTGATTTCAAATATGTGAACCGAGCGGATGTAAAATTATGTTTTGGAATGATTAAGCAAGCTAAATTCCAAATATTCCATTGTTTTTGGTTGAAGATAACAATCTGTACAGATATGATCCCCCACATAAATTTTTGTTTGCTTATTTCAAGTCATATAGTTTGAACAACTTTTAGATCGGCATTAAAGTACAAATTTTAGAAACAATAAAGCATCTCATAAAACCTGGTGATATGCAATCCAATCATTTTTATTTCATTGGCTCCAGAAACTGAATCTAATCAGATTTGGGTGTATCCTGCAGATTATTTGATTGAATATTCTGAATTTTGACAAGATTTTGAATCTAGTGATATAATTTATGTTTATTTACAAGTAACAAAAGCAGGAACAGCAAATTATAAAAAGGTTTGAGAAATTTTTTCCATAAACAAAGAACGTCCAGTTTATATTGCACACCACAGTATCAAGTGCAGGAAATAGAATTACAGCCATAGAGATCGAGGTGCCTCTCACTAGAATCATACAGTGTGTCCTCAAAAGGTTTGAGCTAAAGCTATATACCAAGAAGGAGTTATGACAATGGTGATCACAATACTATTTTGTGGTCCAATATTATTAAAATTCATCCTATAAAATACATATGACCAAGGTGACACAAATGATAAGATTGATTTGAGCGACTGCTAAAGAGTTTCTGGTGCTAAAGATACTACAGAATCAAAAACCATTTCCAAAGTAGCATTTATCTAGTGTACAGCGACTAAGCATCATGACCGCTTTGAATCTACACGTGACAATGGGACATTGTCACGTGACATGGGACATGTGAATTGTCTATGTGACATGGGACATTTGAATTATTTGACTTACGTAGTCAAATAATTCAAATGTATAGCGAATGCAACTGTGACTTCAATACAATCTCGTGATAAAAATGATTGTAATCTTCACCAATGCAAAGTCACTAGAACTGTTCACAGTAATACCACAACATATACGTTACACCTTATACACCTTATACGTATTACAAAAAGTTGTGTGCTCATTCATCTTTAAAATGAGAGAAAGTATCTGGCAGTGTAAGCAACTATATAGTTTATGGGTAGCTAGATGTTAGCTGACGATTCTGCCAGTTCATCTGATATTTAGCGGTCAAAAAACAATTTTTATTTTGTTAACCAGATTTCGCCAGAACTCCTGACTCATCACTAAATTTTATAGTATAATATTTTCAAAAACCTGAGAAAGCATTAAGACTGTGGAACCCACAGTTGCGGAGTAAATCAATAGTAGACGAACAGTGGATGAATAGTAAATGAACAATAGTTGAACAGTAGATGAACAGTGGAAGAATAGTAGATGAACAGTAGATGAACAGTAGATGAACAGTAGATGAACAGTGAATGAATAGTAGATGAACAGTAGATGATCAGTGGACGAATAGTAGATCAATAGTAGACGAAAAGTGGATAAACAGTAGAGGAATAGTAGATGTACAGTAAATTTACCGTAGATATACAGAAGATGCACATTAGATACACAGTACACATACGGCACATGTACAGTATATTTATATATACTTAAGAATATATATATTTTTGAGCAATTTTGCAATGGCTCAAACTTGGATAAATGTATTTGAAACCAAGTAAAATACAAAGGACTTGAATATCTCTGCTTTATTTAGCAAAAGCTCAAGATTTCAGGATTTGATGAACATGTCTAAACTAGCGGCTTTGCTTTTTAAGTGTTTCACATTGTCGAAGAAAACTTGAGGCATTTCTAAAATTGATTTGGATATGTACAGTTGTGACCTCTAAACTTCAGAGTAACTGTTTTCATTACCTCCACTTAAAGATGTTACCTTAAACAGTTCCAATTTTTAATAATAACATAAGACAATTCTATATTTGGACCTGCCACCAAAGCCAAGGCGTGACATAATGCAGTCAATCAAACATAAGTTAGGATTTGGTCCAAATGCTATATAGTAAGAACTCTAATAATGTTTAACACACGTATAAAAAATTCAAGGTGTAAGTTTTAGTAATTAACGTTACAGCTTTTGAAGGTGAGCACGAATGCAAATCATTGTACTAAGAAGGTAACTGAATTTGGGGGAATTGTAACAGCTTTTCAATGTTGTTTGTCATAGATTTTCATTCAACCAATCTAAGCAAAATATTTGTACTAGCAAGAACAAACCTGATTATGTACTTCTGTCTTATGAAACTTTTAATACCTATGTTACGAGTTATTGTTATACTATTCCTATAGTATTTTAGAGCCTATGCTTTAAGTGGCTATGGTAGTATCCTAAGGTAGCTCAATCACCAGCGTTGAAGGTACCAAGCTATTGCCCCTATGATATTTCTAAAAATGTTCTATTAGATAAATGTGTTTTTAGTCATAATGCATTCTATGGTAGTTTGATGTTTGCCTAAATATTGAAACAACTTGATAAGATTGCATCTGTTCTTTGAGATTCAGTTGTCAGATGCAATATCTACTAATGTCTTTCTCAATTACATCATTTTAATGATACTGAAATACAAAATTTAATATGAACTAGAAAAGTCATTATGTAGCGTTTCATAACAAAACTCTAAAAGCAGAAAAGGATTCAAGCTACTTCAGAATACTATTCAAGCTGCGTGAATAGTATGAAGATATATAGACTACGCCATCTTGTAAATTAAATTCACCAACTCACAATTTTTCATTGCCAGACATGACAGAAAATTTGCATAGTTTGTTTTGATGTTATCATTTATATAACTGTCGCAATACACTCTACAGTTTTAAAACTGCACTTGAAGAATTTGTGTCTGAAACTATGATTCTTAAAACAAACTATAAGAAAAAATAAGTTTACACCAAATAGGAGTTCCTGGAATTTTCAAACAAATTTAAGTACAGAGGAATCAGGCAGCCTGCTATGAAAGGTGTTGTGACTCAGCCAGCTAGCAATTTTACAGAGCAGGTTTTAATATAAGTAGGTGTGTGTGTAGCTACAGCTAAAAAAAGTGAGATAAAGTAAAGGACAAGAAAAGAAGTGCTACAGCCTGGTATTAATTACACGATTACAGAAATTATACGATACACAGAAAATAGTAAGCAGCTAAAAAACATGACCAAAATGTTTAATTTAACAGCAGTTGTGGTGGTGGAACTAGGCTGGCTTTACTCTGAGTGTTGTCTTTCCTTGCTTATGTTGTTGCGGGAGTCATTCTGGGCGCAAGTTAACAAAAATAAACTACGAGTCAACCGCAATTCTTCAAGTCTACCTTTAGCCACTGAAGAGCCAAACCCAATAATACTACATGATGGCAGCGGTGGGATCACCAACCAAACATCAGACGCCTAAATGGTATGTTGAATCAGCTAGTGAAGTTTGTCTCCAATCAAGTGGAGCTCATGGTACCGATTCGCCAGTTACTCTAAGAGAGGGTCAGGGGCACTGCCAAGTAGGATGCATTCACAAGACTGAAAGGAATACTGGCTTCTAACGAAGTTTTTGCTGCAAACGATCCAAAACTTCAGACAGTACTCGTCATGGATGTGTGTAACAGCGGGTTAGGAGCTGCCTTGCTTCAGATTCAAACTGATGGTACACGCCAACCAGTCAGCTTTGCTTCAAGATCTTTAACAGAGGTTGAAGGGAGAGATGCAGTCCTTAAATTAGTACTTACACGGGCTAATGTTCACTGTAGAGGTAGACCACAAGCCTTTAGTCACACTGCTCAATTCGAAGAATCTTGCTGACATGCTGGCCCGAGGTCTTCGATTTCGTCTTCGTCTGATGAAGTACTCTCCCACAGTTACTTATGTTCAAGGAATGAAACGCCATGTAGCAGACTATCTATTAAGAACCAATAGAGTGCTGACTACTGTTAGCAAGGTTCAGTTCATTGATGAAGTGGAATACTTCAATAATAAGGTGTTCACACTAAACTCATCAGTGAATAACATACGTGACGCTCAGAATGATGAGCCAATCCTGCGAAAGGCAATATAATTCTGTCAACGTGGCTGGCCAGCCTACAAAGGTGAACATTCATCACTTGCACCTGATTTTGATCATCAGGGTAATCTGACTGTAGATGAGGAAGTGTTGCTTTATGATGGGAGACTCGTGATACCTGGCGGTCTTCAGCTGGAGATGCTCAATCTTGTACATGAAGATCATCAGGGCATAGCGAGATGTAGAACACAAACAAGGAGAGATATATGGTGGCCAGGTATGAGTGGTGACATAGAAGTGGTAGTTTGTCAATGCAACATCTGCCAACAACATCCCTACTCCAAAAGAGACACTGGCACCCAGTTCCTTCCCTGATGGCCCGTGGGAGAGACTTGGAATGGATCTGTTTGAAGTACATGGGAAAGTCTACCTTCTGATTGTAGACTACTACAGTCGTTGGATTGAGGTTCATGAAACCACCAAGAACCAGACTTCATCTAGCACAGTAGCCATCTTAGACAAAATCTTTGCAACACATGCATTCCCAGACTATATAGTATCAGACAACGGTCCTCAGTTTGCATCACAAGTTTTGAACAATATGTAAGAGACAACAATTTAAAACTTATTACTTCATCGCTCTGATATCCACGAGCTACAGGGGAGGCAGAACATGCAGTTGGCACCATGAAACGCCTCATGGTTAAGACAGGAGACCTTTCCGCAGCTCAGCTGATTTATCAATCAACCCTTTTCGAGAATGGATCCTCTCCCTCACAGCTACTGATGAGCCGAAAAATTGTGTACCTTTTCTTCCGGATCACCTTACACCTGCTCTCGCCGATCAACAATACATTTGCAGCCATGAGAATGACAAGTACAAGTATGCAGCAGAACAATTACAACAAACGCCATTGTGCTATAGACCTTCCGGGTGTTGAAACCAGGTCAAAAAGTATGCATCCGGGATCATATGGCCATAGGAGTAGTCTTACGACAGATAGCTCCTCATTCCTACACTATAACGAATTAAGCAGACAACACAATACGCCAAAACAGATCAGCTCTTATTCCAATGACAGCTCCCTCAGATAATCACAACAGCTAAATTACAGTGTAGACCAGTAGATATACCGAAAAAGGGGCGAAGACATTCAGTCTGTGAACATTAACAGTAGACCGTGACATGATCGCAAGCCACCACCATATCTTGTAAAAGAAAGCTACTAAACATCCCTCGGATAATCATGACATATATGTCCTATGATGTACTTTGTGTACTGAGACAAATTCTACTGATAACCATTTTCATTCTGTATTCTATTTCTTGTTTTTGCCATACACAGTGCAAGTTGCATTTGTTGTGTTTCATATCCCATAAGGAGATATGTAGTGGAACTACTATGGCTTTACTCTAAGTGTTGTCTTTCCTTGCTTATGTTGTGTTACGTGTTTTGTTCTTGACATGGGGGAGGGGGGTCATTCTGAAGCAAGTTAACAAAAATAGACTACAAGTAAAACCACACTTCTTCAAGTCTACCTTTAGCCACTGAACAGCCAAATGCAACAATACCACAGCAGTTATGACTAAAAACATATTTATTTAAAAAATATTTTAGGGTTGACTTTACTGATGGTTTTAAAATTAAAAGAAAAATCAACAGTGGTACACCATGTTTGAGTTTCACACAACTCTGTTTTCAGGGAGCCTAATCAACCGTCGTCGCAGTTATCTTCCACGAGCGTCATTCATAAAATAGAACATAAACCAAGAGTGATAACGGTCATAATGTTATGATTATAAAAAAGTATAACATTTTTTTATTTTGGTTTTTCAAGTGATATTCTTTCCTGGATCCTAGACTTTTTATCGGGCAGAAGCCAGAGAGTAGTTTTAAATGGAATTTTTTTAGATGTTGAAACGGTAACTTCAGGAGTACCCCAGGGCTCGGTCCTTAGGCCAGCTGTTTTTATTGTATATCAATGACATAGGGCTTACTCTGACATCCGCAATACGATTGTATGCGGATAACGCATTAGTACACTGCCCGATTACTAGTTCATCTCCTGTGGAGGATTTTCAGAAGGACTTGGATAGCCTGGAGAGATGGGCGGGTGAATGGCAAATGTATTTTAATACCTCTAAGTGTTCAATAATAATTTTGGAAAATACCAAAGCTGTTAACATCCAAAATTTAAAATATAGATTAAACAATGTAGTTTTAAACACTGTAAACAGTATCAAATATTTAGGACTTACAATAACAAATGATTTTAATTGGAGTGAGCATATAGTCAAAAAACATTCAGAGGCTGTTCAGACTCTCGGCATGCTCAGACGAAATATCTCATCAGCACCACCTAAAATCAAATTAATCGCATATAAAACCTTATGTCGACCAAAAATGGAGTTTGCTCTTGAGGTATGGGACCCGAGCAAAAAGAAATAATTATGTACAATTGCTTGAAATGGTCCAGAACAAGGCAACGCGTTTTATAAGTAATCTGAGGGGAAGGAGGGAGCAGTGTTCGAAATAGGGGGGTACGCAGGAGTAGGGCATATCCCTAAAAAGAATTAGTGGGTGTACTCCCTAGGAGGTGTACCCCCTCTTATAAGGTTGCTCATATTTTATTAAATGCAGTAAAATCGGAATGAAGTGAAATATTCACACAACGTTTTCTTTTTTCCTTTTCTTTCCGAACTTATATTAGCTCGAGTTCTTTACACTGAAAACAGTGCGCATTTTCGGGACAAAAGAATCACGCTACTGATCTTTAATTTCTTCAGTTAGTTTTTTTGCTATTATAGCATATCAACTAGATTATTTTGCTAAAAACCTGAGAACCGATCAGTTTTCTATCAACCGACACAATCGACAGGACCCTGTGTCGGCCGCCCTTTGAAATCCTCGAATAGCTTAAGATTGCTCATTGCTTGGATTCTTCTCTTGTGTTCTAGATGGTAGTTTTGAATAAATTCTTGCTCAATATACTAGCTTCTTCATTGTTTCTTTCAGTTCATAATGAAAAGGCATGGGCCAATAGATAGCTTCTTTAAAGGTGAGTAAGAATTAGTGACTGTCATGAATTTAGAGTCTGTATTTAAAAAATAGTGAGTGACTGAGCTTATCATATAATAATATTCATGGTGGTTTGGAAATGGTACTTTATTGTGTCTGGGGTCTGTGTGGACTCTCCATAGGGTTTTTTGACTCACTCACATCACAACCTGGAGTCTCCATTGTCATAGAGCACTCAGGTTGTGCAGCAAAGCCCACTTTTAATTTTTTACTGGACACAACACAGGGTTTTAAGTTTTAGAAAACAGCATAATTTAGGGGCATTCATGCTAAAAAAAATTTTCGGGGGAGGTCCCAGGACACCCGCTACTGAGAGGACGCAGCGCCCCTCTCAGACTCATCCCGTGAGCGGCGAGCAGGGCCGTCGGCCCTGAACACCACCCTCCTGGCATGACAGAGAGTACCCCCAAGAATCTCTCTCCACTTCGGATACTAGGAGGGAGTCACACAAGAAAAAGAACAGTGGGGCCTTGTGACTTTGGAAGAACGTAGACAGGTCCAAAGGGTTAAAACTTTACACCCTATTATAAATCAAAATACCCATCTTTGTAGGAATTAAACGATTTTATTGACACTTGTTTTAAGGATGATCGTCCACAAACACGGGCCAAATCCGAGGGACAACCTTTGGCTATTTCTAGTAACCGTGATAAATTTTTAAATAGTTTTATACCGAGAACCACTCGCAAACTTAGAATTTAACCATTTTTACCTATTGATTCTGATGGGCTCCTCTTCCGCCTCGGGGCGGTCTAGAGGCTCTACTTTAACATGAACATGGCAAATAAATTCGACCAACATTATTAAATATTCTTTTAAAACCTGCCTTATTTACAATGTTTCTAATTATTACTCATTTAGGTTTGAACAATCTAAAAAATAATTTAACGAGATTTATATTAATAAAAACACGGCAGCGTTGTTGATGGCAAGGTTTTGCTAAGTTCGACGTTTATCGAACATGCAGCTTACCTATTAGACATTACGTACATGTATATGAAATGAAACAAAACGTTATTGGAGTCGCTGATTGCAAAGTTACGCCCTCCTGTTGGTCGAAACTACAAATATAGTTTCCTCATTGGTCTGTTTAAGTTATAGCTCGTGTTTCAAAGAAATAGATTTTATCACTTTAACTTCACTAAATCATTTTGCAGTTTATGTGGTCGGGAGGTTGACCAGTTAGTCACGCCAGCCTCTCACCGGAAAAGGCGGAGTTATACCTTCAACCGCTTTTGCACAAACGAATTGCATGTCATCAAAGCGTTCTACTCTCGCCGTCGCTCAGGTTCTACTTTTGCCGCTCCTTTATGGCGCTCGCTAATTTATAAGCTTGCTAAATACTTTACCGTTCAACGATGGATGCTGAAACATATGCTAAAAGCGCTAGTAGTGTTAGTTGTAAATGTTTAAACGTGCAGTTTGGTGTACGCTCTCTGACCGGAATAGGTCACGTGTCAGATGAAAACATAAGTGAAACAAAACCAGTTTCTGACGGGTTTGATAGGAAAACGGATTTCCAAGATGCTGCTACGATCAACTCGCTACTAGTTTCTCCTAGACTGGTGAAAACCGCTCTCTCAGAGCCGAACTATGGTGCTAATGTCACATTTATGTACCTAGTAGGATCTAAAAGAGTTGGTGACTGGGTTATCTTCAGATGTTTGAACTGTGACATTGTTACTCATGCGGTTTCTGCTGCAAATTCTGGCTTAGTGCTAGTTAATGCTGGAGAAATGTTATCTCCGTCCGATCGGGATTCTATGCTTAAACGCAATCCCCATTACTGCCACGCACTTGGCATTGTTTGTTTTCCTTCGAATACGTATCACGCAGAAAAAATCAAAGGATCTTTGAAGCCATCTATCACGGACTTCATTCGCAATGTTAAGGATAGTGTCAGTGACTTTCTTGAGAAGGAAAAGGCAAACATGCGTGATCGTGTCCAACAGTTTGAGAAGGAACAGATGATTGCATACCAAGATTTAGAGTACGTGACACAAAAAAACCAAGATAATTTAGAGAAGCGAATTTGGACAATATTTGGAGAAAAAATGGAGGATGAGGATAGTGCTTTTGAGCAAAGTGTGGAAGCAATATCATTAGACAGTCCCAAACTCTCCACAGGTAACTCCGCATTTCAAGTAAATTAACATAAATCGTTCTATTGCAAATGACAAACACTTTAAGTTCGTTTAACTGATCTGGCCTCAGTCTACTGTAAGCGCACCTTTGGCTCCAGATCATACCTTTCATTGTAAATTGAACACAACAAATGTCAAATTTTAAGGTTGTATGTAGTCGGTTTATATTGTTCATAGATGTTTAGTTTTTTCAAAGCGTTGAGAAAAATTGTGACAAACTAGTAGATGCTCAGCGAAATTGTAAACCTGTTATGTATGCCTATCTGTAGCCTATTCATTTCCTATGCATTTATATTGTGCTGGCTTCTAATAATCAAGCACCCACTTGAACTTGCTTCATTGGTTGCAGCAAAGAGTTCAACAGTAAAAAATATCAACAGCCTACTATTTGTGTGCATTTGTTTACAAAGCAAAATTCGTGGAGGGTCTAAGTGAAGTTGTTCAGGCTTATGGTTTATCTGGATGATATAATTGTATTACATTAATATGTCTTGGAAAATGCTGCCAGCTGATTCAAATCACGTTTTTTGTTTTACCAACCATAGATTGTTATGATGTTGGTTAAGAAACTCCGCTAATTCGTGCCTTGTTAAAAATGTTAGGATGTTCTTTCCTTGTTGGTAACCGAAGTTGCGGCCGTTACAAAGAAATGCATTGCAGTTGCAGTAAACTTTTGTCTGGATATCTATGTAGTCGCATTAGTAGTGCAGCAGCAGTAGTAATTACGCATGTCACAGTGATGCAGAATAATTGCTTTACGAATTTTGGCAACTGCACCATACGCAGTATACATGTAGTACAGCTATTTTTAATGCGCAGTCAGCTGTATTGGTCAGTGGTAGTTTTACCACCGTGCATTGTGCAGTGCTGGATGCAGTGGGAATGCTGCTAGTGCTACATTCCCACTGCAGTGAATGAGTTTTCACAGAAATAGGCTGTGATAGCATGTTGTCGCGAAGCGAAATTCCGTGTAACGTGAAGCATCAAGTCGATGCAAGTTCCTAATTTGCATTTGAATAATGAAACCCCCTTAAAAATGCTGTTTTTCTCTTTATTAGCTCTTGGTAGAGAAAACAACCTATGGATAGGGGTATCTCTATTATTAATACATGTACTAGTACCCCGGCAGTCTTGTGCGCGTGAAGGAGCGGGAGATAAAGCAAAGGGAATAAGTAGCTGCATAATTATTCAAAAATACCTAAGGGGGTCAATTAGAGCAGATTGGTGCAGGTGTTAGACTGCATGGGTCAGAAACCTTTTTGACTGAGAGAGCCACAAAATCGACATGTTTCAAAATTTAATTCTAGGAGAGCCATATGTATAATATAAATCTCAAAAACATACAATGGAAAAGAAGACAAATAAATTTCGTATGTTTGAGCAATTTTTGAGTATAAAAAATTTTTACTTATTTTGAACAGCAATGTTATAACAAAGATATTATGAAAAGTACTTCTTACTATTCATGCGACTTTTAATGCTGCATGCTTTTGTTGATAGCTTTGTAGTACGGTGAGGTTCAGCTTTATGCAGGCCTTTAAGCTTCCATCTGTTAAACGTGACCGCAGGTTCGTCTAAATATTGTTCATGGGCGAGGATGACTGCTCGCATGTATATGTAGAGCCAAACATGGTCAAAACGTACATCAGAGTACATAAAGCACTATAAACTCATTTCTGCGTGTGCCACATCAAAGAGTTGCAAATGAAAATATATTTTTATTAAGTGGACGTTATTTTTTATTTTGTTTAATGTTACTGTGAATTTAGCATTTTTTTATTATTGTGTTAATTACATTAACAGCAAAATTATGGATTATCTTTTCCACTTATTTATTAAAGAGTCAGATGAAATCATCAAAGGCTCGGGAACATATGGCTCGAGAGCCATAAGTTCCCTACCCCTGTCAGTTAGAGTATCTGTCAACTAATCTGAATGTCCCGATTTGCAATCTCGTTAAAATTTATATTTTATTCTGATCTCTAATCCTGACTTCGAAAAAAACAAATGGACAGACAGACACCGCTTTGACGATGGCTAATGTATTTTTTGTTTTACTTTATTTTATAAATTTATTTTTTTCTGTTCAACATAAACCTTGTTGTCTAGGAAAAGATCAATTTAAATTGGCAATCAAGTTGTGCGCTCTCCTAAACTGAAAATTACCATAACACAGGCCCTTAACCGAGTAAACATGATGCAAAAGCCTCTGTCATTAAGTTTCTTGAGCATTGCGGTTCATGCACCTGTCTGTTCTGACACAGGTCATACCGACCATCTAAATGCTGTCTGTTCTGACACAGGTCATACCGACCATCTAAATGCTGTCTGTTCTGACACAGGTCATACCGACCATCTAAATGCAATGTAAATTTAGTGTCTGGTTGCAAACAAAGAGAGTATTGTGACTCCCTTCACCCATGTAAATTCTAATTCTAAGTCATTCTAATTGTCACTAAAACTGGGAATTTATAAAAAAAAAACTTGTGAGAATAACATCCATATTGCAAAGGTCGCGATGACATTTGAATGAGTTCAAACAGCATTCGTGTGAACTGACCTAAAGGGCTTAATATAAGGCGGTAATAACTAATGAAGGGAATATATTGTCGAAACCCTCCTGATAGATTAATTATTTATTTGTGGTTTTTATATTTATAGCCGTATCGGCTTGTTACTGCCCGTTTCAAAGTTTGCTTAGTTATTGCCAGCATCAGTAGAGTTCTCTCTTGAGTCAAGTTTATTAATATTGGTCAGACTTATCCTTCGTTTCTTTTTTGACGTCATCAATTCGTCTGCACATGCGCTCGTTCGTGGAAACGCCGCCTTATTTGCAGACAAACGATCGTCCTTGTTAATTTTACGTTGTTGAATAGTATTTTTGGTGTTATTTCGATATTATATCGGGATTCTCTGGAAGAAAGTGTTCAGTATTGCTATACAAAATTGCAAACAACGGTGTCATTCGCAAAAAATTAATTGCAGAAGCTTCATGTTTTCAACAGTAGAAATTATCCACTAAGATGGCGGACCACGAAAGAAAAAATGAAGGATGCGCGCACATGTTGGTCAAATTAGGATAGTCTATATAGTCACACTTCATCATTTTGGGGTATCTTTTCGATCTCATGGCTGTTTACGTGATGAGTTTTTGCCATATCCACAAAAAGCTTGTTGTTTCCCTATCAAGCGCATGTTGATGTAACAAGCAGAATTGTTTGACTTACCTAGTTGATTGCGAAGCTGCTGGAGTAGACATTTCTTCACGCCCTAGTGGATAGCAGTCTACCATCATCTGTTGCTTGAACCATACTGTTAATAGCAGTACTGCTTCTACTAGCAGTAATATCACCAGTTGAACATTTCAATTGAAAAACCAAATGAGCTTATAGTAGTAGCAGATGTACTAGTACCACTACCGGTATCATTTCCAAAACACAAAACATAATGCCTTTCAATTCATCTGATGAAGTTTTCCATTAGCAAAAAACTTATGTGCATGATTGTAACTGGTTTTGGCCATTATTGAAGAAAGTATTGATTGTCTGACCACCAATACTTTCGCAATACTGACAAAGCAACTGATATTCACTATGTTTCCATTGGGCCGATGATGTAGATTTGGAATTGTGCCCACATTGAATAACCGTGTGATAGCCTAATCGTTTCAATGACAATTGCGGATTAGCTCAGGCGCTTTGTTAAAAATAATAGGGAATTCTACATTGGACGTCATGGCGGTGCACTCCTGTCTCGCATAGCTGCACGCTTTCGAAATAGAAATGACATAGGTGTGAAAAATGTTTAAAATGGAATATCTTATATGACATTTTCCTACGCATCTTGCGCAAGAGCCGTTATCTTGCATAAGTATGAATTTTTCGATGAAAGATGCGAATAACAAAACTCGCTTGACATACGGGTTTTGCAGTTTCCATCTTGCAGTTGGGGTAAACTTGCGGATTAACTTCATCGTGGAAACATAGTCATTAGTTTACATAATTATGCAATCGTTTGGGCTGAATAAAATGTAGGGTGAAACTGCTTCACGGTCATGCGTACATGGGCATCTCAAACATTTACAGTCAAACATGGATAACTCGAACTTCACTGGACCGAGCGAAAGTGTTCGAGTTATCATAGCGTTCAAGTTATCAGAGCACTGTCACAAGTCCATGTAGTCACTTATTTATTAGTAGATACATGCACATATACAAACTATAAATAGAAATCAAAAGCGTAAATGGCTTGTTTCAAATTAAATGCTTCTATTGTAAAGTTTAAAACTTTTTTATCAAAAAGTATAGAGATTTTTCTATCACTTGAGATTGTTTTGTTGTTTGAGGTGATGTTATTGCCAGGACTTAAAATTGGCAAAACTTGATTGTTGTTGAAATGCTCAAAAGAAAAGACGTCTTTTTCTTTTGAGCATTTTAACCGAGCTCAATTTTGCAAATTTTTCTTTGAAGTTTATGCGAAGGTCACCGCACTTTTCCATGCTTCCGAAAAGCGATCGCCAAGCGGATGTTTGGTAAAAATCAAAATTCACCAAACCTTTAGAAAAGTCGTTGACAAAAATATTTTGCCGACGGTGGTAATAACGACGCCTATGATTTACGAAAAGTTGAGGTTTACCTCTATGACTTGGAATAAAGTGATTTTCTAAAGCGATAACAACCGTCTCGGTAGCCGCTGGGCAAAAAACTGTTCGAGTTAACAGTGTTGAGTTCGAGTTATCTATAGCAATTTATCATTACGTGGGAACGGACCAAAGAAACCGTTCGAGTTAACCATGTTTTCGAGCTATCCGTGGGCGAGTTATCCATGTTTGACTGTATTTAGTTTTGACAAAACATATGTAGCAGAAACAAGAAGTTGTCTTTCAGATTCCTTCCTAATCATTGATTGTGAAACTAGACGCAAATCTTTTGAATTTTTATGATTTACTAGTTTTTACCAAATTTGTAGAATATGGGCTTCAAATAGATAAACAAAATTGAAAACGGTCAAAATGCAATGATTACAATATGAAACGCATATAGTTGTAAGTGTTTGTGTGAGTTAAGTTGGGTATATCAGCGCTTCCCTACTTGTTTTTATCACCGCACCCCCTACGTCTGATGAGGGCAATCTCACACCCCCTTGTTTTGAATTAAACAAAAAGTCGTAAAACATAATGGAAAACAAACGTTTTTATAATATATGAAAACAATATATTACTGCAAGATCATTCTAAGAAGACATAAAACAAAACAACTCACTTTACGATCTCCCACTTTTTCTTGCTTCTGCTATTATCTGATCAAAGCGTGTTTTTCTTGAGGGTGAGTGAAATATGTCGATCGTTTTTAGGATCGATAGCAGTATGATATTAATTTTTGATGTATAGAAAAGATGAAAATTTGGGTTCGCATAGGTAAGTTGTTGCGGCGACAAATACACTTTCATAGTTTTCACGGTTGATTTGTGCAACTCCACAAACAAAAGCTCACCTACTTGAAGAGCTAGAGCACCCCTAATCAGAACCCCTCCCGGTTTATTCTAAGACTTCGACTTTGAAGTCTAGCTGGAAAAATATTACAATTTTTTCTGAGATTAATTGCAACTCCATATACCGTGCATTACATTGCTTGTAAAATGAGTACATGTGAATGTACTCTTTATACATCCACATTATATCTGTTTTTTATTCGTACAACATTTACTAGTGTTTCGATTCATCTTACTCTTATATAGATCTTTTCAAATAAACAAACTTTTCAACGTAGTTCTGAATATTTTTTGCATTTCAGTTAACTTTTCCGAGTATGCTTTTCGTTATATCTTCTTTTTATTTTTGTTTGTCAACTTTTTGTTAGCTGACAAAGAAAAAGGTGTGCAAACAAAAATGGTGTGACATTTCTAGGTGGTTATGGTGTGATATAATTGCTATTTCTGCGCGTGCACTCGCATCCTACGTACAATCTAATCGCTTATCTAATTTATCATTCTTAAGGAATGGTTCCAAACAATGCAATCATCACATCAACATTTTCCAAGAAGTTTGGGATTCCTGGTGAATCATTGTGAATTTTCCCTCAGATAAATTGGCTCTTACCATTACTCGTTGTTTACGAACTAAATTTGCATGGCTAAGAAAATGGATTTCTATACCTACAGTGAAAGGTCATAATTATGGGGCCATCTAGAGATGTTTTTGTCATTTACTACATTAACTTACTTTTTTATTATCTCATGCCTACTATACAGATCTAGTTGAGAAGCAAGTCTTATAGACCCTCCATTTCTCTACCAAAAGCATTTCCAAAAAATATAATCAGCGTGTGTTCATTGGGCATCCATTTTATCCTGTAATTGACAATAAGGGCTGGCCAGCGAAATATTAAGACCCTATTGACGCTCCAAAGACTACCGATATGATTTCCTATATTTACGTATATATATGTATGCTAAAAAAACTATGTTAAATTTATTTAACCAATTTTGTTAATGCATATTAGTTTGGTTTTTTTAAGATTTTTGTCATAATGTGCAGATATCGATATATTACTCTAAAACCAGACTAAAATGGCAAATATCAGTTTATATTTATTAATATTAATTGGTAGAACATTATTAGCTTACCATTGATGTACATATTGCCGAAATTAATCTGATAAATACTTAACCCTTTGATCCATAATGGCCGGAATTCCGGCATCGCGTAGGGTGTGTCAGAAACTCTAATGGCCCGAATAACCGCATTCACATGGCTGTTTACAAATGCTGTTTTTAAGTAACATCGTAAACCAATCAAATTAATTCATCCGCAGGGCATTAGATAAGAAGTTTTACTTTCATTTTTAACCGTTTTCAAGTATCTCTATCTACTTCCTTCGTTATAATAACGATTTTTATTGGAAAGATATCGCGAAAAAAATTGATACAGCTCGTTTGTTAGTAGGTCAAGGAAGATTGTGATGCAAGTAAAGAATTATATGGTACTAACTGTAATTTTCCAGTATTCTGAGTCATGAAACGATGATGAACGTTTGCTCGATGGACATGGTGCTACTGTGAATATTTTTAAAATTTAAGTTTTTAAAATTGTAAGATTTTTTATGGTTTTAGCCCGAACAATTGTGAAACACTATTTTTCTGCTTGCTGACATTTGCTGTGTGCTGTCGGACTTGTTTACTAGTGGTTCACCAAATATTATTGTATTATGAGCACATTTAGGTATATTTAATAAAAGTTTAAAAACTTTGGATCTTTGGTCAAATTGCCCAGGGTTATTGACACTACAAATCCTTCGTTTTTTCGTGATGTCATTCTATCGTTGTCTGCCATTTTTATGGAAAACTTTTATCGTTAAAAACACGAGCGTCTGCAATTAATTATTGCAAACAATGCTTTTGTTTACAAATTTTTTATTTTTGTATCATAACAGCATCGAAAAATGCTATTAATCAAGAGAATGACAATCGTTTTCTACAAGGATGGCGGCTTTTTCATGGACGAGCGCATGTGAAAACAAGGTGATGACGTCAAAAAACGATGGATTATTAATAAGTGGCTTGTTTATTTGAAAATGTCCCATAATTTCAATCCCCACCACCATACATACTGACAAAATATGTTGTTTGCATAGTCAATCCGGCTTACAGATGTTTTTTTTTCTTTCGTTATCAGTTTATTTTCGGAAATCATACCGCCATTCTTTTGCCTATGTTTCCTAGCTTTTATGAAAGTATCACATTGCGTGTAGTCTAGTGTTGCCTGTGTTGTAGATACGTATTAAATGTGGTATATGTACAAGAAAATAGGTTATTAGTACCAATGTAGTCGGTAAACACTGAGTAGTTGGAATAACAATGACTCATTGTGAAGCCCAGAAAA